>NW_021703782.1:34595887-34799230 GCF_005190385.1 Monodon monoceros | reverse complement strand
GAGAGTCACATACAGTATAAATCCAAGGAGAAACACACCAAGAAACAATACTCATCAAACTATCAAAAATTAAACACAAAGAAAAAATATTAAAAGCAGCAAGAGAAAAACAACAAATAACATACAAGAGAATCCCCATAAGGTTAACAGCTGATCTTTCACCATAAAGTCTGCAAGACAGAAGGGAGTGGCAAGACATACTTAAAATGATGAAAGGGAAAAACCTACAACCAAGACTACTCTACCGAGCAAGGATCTCATTCAGTTTTGATGGAGAAATTAAAACCTTTACAAACAAGCAAAAGCTAAGAGAATTCAGCATCACCAAACAAGCTTTACAGCAAATGCTAAAGGAACTTCTCTAGGTAGGAAACACAAGAGAATAAAAAGGCCTACAATAACAAACCCAAAACAATTAAGAAAATGGGAATAGGAATATACATATCAATAATTACCTTAAATGTAAATGGATTAAATGCTCCCACCAAAAGACACAGACTGACTGAATGGATACAAAAACAAGACCCATATATATGCTATCTACAAGAGACCCACTTCAGATCTAGGGACACATACAGACTGAAAGTGAGGGGATGGAAAAAGATATTCTATGCAAATGAAAATCAAAAGAAAGCTGGAGTAGCAATTCTCGTATCAGACAAAATAGGCTTTAAAATAAAGAGTATTACAAGAGACAAAAATGGACACTACGTAATGATCGAGGAATCAATCCAAAAAGAAGATGTAAGAATTGTAAATATTTATGCACCTAACATAGGAGCACCTCAATACATAAGGCAAATGCTAACAGCCATAACAGGGGAAATCGACAGCAACACGATAATAGTAGGGGAGTTTAACACCCCACTTTCACCAATGGACAGATCATCCAAAATGAAACTAAATATGGAAACACAAGCTTTAAATGATACATTAAACAAGATGGACTTAATTGATATTTATAGGACATTCCACCCAAGAACAACAGAATACACTTTCTTCTCAAGTGCTCATGGAACATTCTCCAGGACAGATCATATCTTGGGTCACAAATCAAGCCTTGGTAAACTTAAGAAAACTGAAATTGTATCAAGTATCTTTTCTGACCACAATGCTGAGACTTTTTGATATCAATTACAGGAAAAAAGCTGTAAAAAATATAAACACATGGAGTCTAAACAATACACTGCTTAATAACCAAGGGATCACTGAAGAAATCAAAGAGGAAATCAAAAAATACCTAGAAACAAATGACAATGAAAACAAGATGACCCAAAACCTATGGGATACAGCAAAAGCAGTTCTAAGAGGGAAGTTTACAGCAATACAATCGTACCTCAAGAAACAAGAAACATCTCAAATAAACAACCTAACCTTAGACCTAAAGAAATTAGAGAAAGAAGAAGAAAAAAACCAAAAGTTAGCAGAAGGAAAGAAATCATAAAGATCAGATCAGAAATAAATGAAAAAGAAATGAAGGAAACAATAGCAAAGATCAATAAAACTAAAAGCTGGTTCTTTGAGAAGATAAACTAAATTGATAAACCATTAGCCAGACTCATCAAGAAAAAAAGGGAGAAGACTCAAATGAATAGAATTAGAAATGAAAAGGGAGAAGTAACTACTGACACTGCAGAAATACAGAGGATCATGAGAGAAGAGTGCAAGCAACTATATGCCAATAAAATGGACAACCTGGAAGAAATGAACAAATTCATAGAAAAGCACAAACTTCCTAGACTGAACCAGGAAGAAACAGAACATATACAGAGACCATTCACAAGCACTGAAATTGAGACTGTGATTAAAACTCTTCCAAAAAACAAAAAGCTCAGGACCAGATGGCTTCACAGGCGAATTCTATCAAACATTTAGAGAAGAGCTACCACCTATCCTTCTCAAACTCTTCCAAAATATAACAGAAGGAAGAACACTCCCAAACTCATTCTACGAGGCCACGATCACCCTGATACCAAAACCGGACAAAGATGTCACAAGGAAAGAAAACTACAGGCCAATATCACTGATGAACATAGGTGCAAATTCCTCAACAAAATACTAGCAAACAGAATCCAACAGCACCTTAAAAGGATCATACACCATGATCAGGTGGGGTGTATCCCAGGAACGCAAGGATTCTTTAATATATGGAAATCAATCAATGTGATAAATGACATTAACAACTTGAAGGAGAAAAATTATACGATCATCTCAACAGAGGCAAAATAAGCTTTTCACAAAATTCAACACCCATTTATGATAAAAACCCTCCAGAAAGTAGGCATAGAGGGAACTTACCTCAACATAATAAAGGCCATATATGACAAACGCACAGCCAACATCGTTCTCAGTGGTGAAAAGCTGAAAACATTTCTTCTAAGATCAGGAACAAGACAAGGTTGTCCACTCTCACTGCTATTATTCTACATAGTTTTGGAAGTTTTAGCCACAGCAATCAGAAAAGAAAAAGAAATAAAAGGAATCCAAATTGGAAAAGAAGACGTAAAGCAGTCACTGTTTGCAGATGACATAATACTACACATAGAAAATCGTAAAGATGCTACCAGAAAACCACTAAAGCTAATCAATGAATTTGGTAAAGTAGCAGGATACAAAATTAATGCACAGAAATCTCTTGCATTCCTATACACTAATGATGAAAAATCTGAAAGAGAAATTAAGGAAACACTCCCATTTACCATTGCAACAAAAAGAATAAAATACCTAGGAATAAACTTACCTAAGGAGACAAAAGACCTGTATGCAGAAAACTATAAGACACTGATGAAAGAAATTAAAGATGATACAAACAGATGGAGAGATATACCATGTTCTTGGATTGGAAGAATCAACATTGTGAAAATGACTCTACTACCCAAAGCAATCTACAGATTCAATGCAATCCCTATCAAACTACCACTGGCATTTTTCACAGAACTAGAACAAAAAATGTCACAATTTGTACAGAAACACAAAAGACCCTGAACAGCCAAAGCAATCTTGAGAACGAAAAACGGAGCTGGAGGAATCAGGCTCCCTGACTTCATATTATACTACAAAGCTACAGTAATCAAGACAGTATGGTACTGGCACAAAAAGAGAAAGATAGATCAATGGAACAGGATAGAAAGCACAGAGATAAACGCACACACATATGGTCACCTCATCTTTGATAAAGAAGGCAAGAATATACAGTAGAGAAAAGACAGTCCTTCAATAAGTGGTGCTGGGAAAACTGGACAGCTACATGTTAAAGAATGAAATTAGAACACTTCCTAACACCATACACAAAAATAAACTCAAAATGGATTAAAGACCTAAATGTAAGGCCAGACACTGTAAAACTCTTAGAGGAAAACATAGGCAGAACACTCTATGACATAAATCACAGCAAGATCCTTTTTGACCCACCTCCTAGAGAAATGGAAATAAAAACAAAAACAAACAAATGGGACCTAATGAAACTTAAAAGCTTTTGCACAGCAAAGGAAACCATACACAAGATGAAAAGACAACCCTCAGAATGGGAGAAAATATTTGCACATGAAGCAACTGACAAAGGATTAATCTCCAAAGTTTACAAGCAGCTCATGCAGCTCAATATTAAAAAAACAAAAAACCCAATCCAAAAATGGGCACAAGACCTAAATAGACATTTCTCCAAAGAAGATATACAGATTGCCAACAAACACATGAAAGGATGGTCAACATCACTAATCATCAGAGAAATGCAAATCAAAACTACAATGTGGTATCACCTCACACCAGTCAGAATGGCCATCATCAAAAAATCTACAAACAGTAAATGCTTGGGAGGGTGTGGAGAAAAGGGAACCCTCTTGCACTGTTGGTGGGAATGTAAATTGATACAGCCACTATGGAGAACAGTATGAAGGTTCCTTAAAAAACTAAAAATAGAACTACCACACGACCCAGCAATCCCACTATGGGCCATATACCCTGAGAAAACCATAATTCAAAAGGAGTTATGTACCACGATGTTCACTGCAGCTCTATTTACAATAACCAGGACATTGGAACAACCTACATGTCCATCAACAGATGAATGGATAAAGAAGATGTGGCTCATATATACAATGGAATATTACTGAGCCATAAAAAGAAAGGAAACTGAGTTATTTGTAGTGAGGTGGATGGACCTAGAGAGTGTCATACAGGGCGAAGTCAGAAATAGAAAAATAAATGCCATATGCTAACACATACATATGGAATCTAAAAAAAAAAGAAATGGTTCTGAAGAACCTAGGGGCAGGACAGGAATAAAGATGCAGATGTAGAGAATGGATATGAGGACACGGGGAGGGGGAAGGGTAAGCTGGGATGAAGTGAGAGAGTGGCATGGACTTATATATACTACCAAATGTAAAACAGATAGCTAGTGGGAAGCAGCCACATAGCACAGGGAGATCTGCTCGGTGCTTTGTGACCACCTAGAGGGGTGGGATAGGGAGAGTGGGAGGGAGACACAGAGGTAGGAGATATGGGGATATATGTATATGTATAGGTGATTCACTTTGTTATAAAGCAGAAATTAACACACCATTGTAAAGCAATTATACTCCAATAAAGATGTTAAAAAAAAGAGTATGAAGTCATTTTCTTTAAAAATATAAACAAAATAATAGTATTACCTTTTAATTATTGATTGAATTTTCTAATGCTTAATTGAACAGGGTCACAATATCAAAATTTTCTAAAAGGTTCACTTGTGTATACAATTTTATCCCGATTTGAAATCCTTTAATTCAGTTGCCCTGGATTCATTCCCTTTTTCCCCTATTGATGCATCAAGAACAGAATGAAACAGATAAATAAAATGTAGACAAAGCAATCAGTAGTGCTGGTAAGAATGTCACTAAAATAATTCACCATGAGATACAGGCTAACTGAAGAGTGAAGGGCAGTGCAACCAGAAAGGGGATGACTTCATCCAAACATCCTCTATATTGACTTTTCCAAATCCTATCAAGCAGTATGTTAAGTGGGAGTGAAAGGAGCAAGTTCATGAGGGAGGCAGGATATGAAAAGTGGTCTGACAATTTGAGAGATCAACATTTCACTGAGAACAGCTCTGCATGGTTAAAAAAAAAAGAAATTAAATGTAGTGAGATGAATGGATAGCTAAAGTAAAGATGGAAGCCATTGCATCAGATAGAATCCCAGAGCTGTGGGGCTATGTTGGGATAATAAACTCATTAACTATGAACTAAACCAGGAATTCGGGGGCAAAAGAACTTGATTTCAGGTGGACTAAATTCATGTGCTTAAATGTACGGAGCACTACAGAATGAAGATGTACAATATCGACTTGTACAGGAGCCAGAAAAAAAGCTGACTACACATCATGCTTCAAAGTAGTTAGTTATGAATATGAGGTGTGTGTGTGTGTGTGCGCATAAGAGGGTCTCTAATTGAATGGTTGTTCAGACTAGTATGGTAAAAGGAAAGATAATTAAGGTCCAGAGGTAAATCCAATAGTCAAGGAAAAGTTTGAGGGTATAAATACCCTTTATTGGCAGTGCATTGGGATTTCCAGAAGGCACTCTGAAAAGAAAGGGCACTCCACAGGTATCTGCAAGGACTGCCACAACAGAAGGGAAGGAAAAAACAGGATGGGGACAAGAATATGGGGATGTGTGCTGACTATCCCAGTTAAACCCATTCGATTGGTGGACGTATGACGGAGGGTGGAGAATATTAGAAGGATTGATTCAGGCACATTGTAGGTACCTAGTAAACATTATTTGAAGAGTAAATAAATGAACTAATTAAATATCAGCCTCAGGTTTGCACATGAGAATTTGGCATGAAGCTTTAATTTACTTTCCAGAGGCAAGCAAGTGGCTGAAAGTGACTAAAAACTACCATCAATTTTATATTTCTTGTTAAAAAGGAATGCTAAGAAAGTGGAGGATGTCGAAGAGAAAGATTTCCAAAATGACAGCTAGGAGGAAAATGAACTCACTGTCCCTATAGAAGGTTTATATGAGGCGTGTGAGCAAAAACAGGAGTGGGCCAAGAAGGAGAGAGAGAAATGGGTTATTTTCATCTTTCTTAATGGGCATTAATGTGCAGTACGGAAGCTCGTAGGTTGCAAAAGCTTGGTCCTTGCTTATCTGATGCTTCTTTGTAGCGGATAAAGTCTTAATTTCCCACATAAAATTTTAAGCTTAGAAAAATCTGAATGCCTGAATTTTAGGCTATTAAAATGGATGAAACCAGTAAAGCTATTTTGGAATTACAACTAAATTAAGTTCCTTTTTGGTTAATTGACAGCTGATGTTGGAGTTCTATCAGATACTTAAAAATTCTACTTCATTTTTTATCTCCCATAAGGACACTCAATGGGAGAGAAAGTCTGTATTATAATATTCTTAATTCATCATTTTAATATATTTTGAATTTAGTTGCACTGGGCATTATGTTTTTAATTTAAAATGTAATCATTGTAAAAAGTAATGAAAATGAAGGACATACCGATGAAATTTCACTACCACCCAATTAAGCAGTTTTATTTCCATGGTTCCCTCCTTTCTTCTCTCTCTCATCATAGTTTCCTGAAGTGGTTTGATTTTCTATTGAATATTTATAATTGATTAAAATACTCCCCCACTAGTAGGTAGTTATTTCCTCCTTTCCCCTTTATACTTAATTAAAAATAAATATTTTTAGGAATGTATCTATTTCCCTCATTTTAAGTACCTTCAAAGATTATGAATAATGGCATTAAATTATATAAATGTTTTTATGACCCTTGAAATCCATTGCCAAATTGTATAAATAGGAACAGTCCTTTGGAAAGGATGATATCAGCCACAGGTGATAGTGATGAATAACTGCCAGGTATTTTTTTTCCTACCTCAGGAACTCTGCGTGTTATGAATGATGCATTCATATTTGCCAATTAAGGGCAAAAAAGTTACTTGCAATTCTTTGGTAACTAGTCAAATTCAATTCAATTTCTCTCTCTCTTTCCAAGTATGTATTACTTGGATTCTGATATAGAACATAGCATGGCAATGAAAATAACGTGAATGTTGATGTCAAAAGACCTGGCCTTGAAATCTACTTTGCCTTCTTTCATGACTGTTTTCTAGACTCCTCCACCAAACTATATGCAAGTCCAGAGAAAGAAAATTGTCTTCTCTGTTTTTGAAATGTCTGGCATTTAGTTCAGTCTTTATCACTAGCAGGAAGTCAATAAATGTTTACTGATTTGAGATGTGCCCTTGGGTGACTTACCTAATCTCTCTGTGGTTCACTTTTCTGTAAAATGAAGCAAGCCATGGAAAGGGGTCTAAAAGGTAACATGGGTAGGACCTCAAGCCTTCCTGTTTATTCCTTTTCATATGGGTTAGTTGTCTATATCAATGGTAGTTTTTCCCCATGTTTCTCACATGGACTATTTTCCAGTTTCCTTTGTATGAGATCTTCATGTAATATAGTTTTCAAAGCTTTGTCATTGACAACTACTACATTTTTTTATATGCTTGTTCAGTAATACCTCTAGGTAAACTTACGAGCCGAAGAAAACTTCTGTTTGAATGCTGATGGGTATAATATTCAAACCGTAAATTAACTTGGACAGAATGTCCATTTTCATAACATTTAGTTGGAACTAGAAACATGATCCAACTCTCCAGTTATCTTTGATTTAGTTTTAAACCTCAGGGACAAGGAGATGAATTAAACATACCCCTCTGTTCATGATGTGCCAATGTCATTGTTTTGGTCAAGTTTCTGTTCATACTTCATTCCTGTTCCATTCATAGCAAATCTCTCCTCCATGGACATCCACTCTGATGTATAAAATACATGTCCTTGGGCATGTCCCCATTTTATCGTTTTCTTTATATAGGTCATCCAGATTGCTTATTACCTATTACCCAAAATATTTATATCTTTTTTATACTGTGAATAGTATTTATCAATTATATAATTTTTGTAGTTACTGCTATAATGCAAGAACACTTGTATTATTTTAATTATTTTCTATTACCTAGCACCTTAAGTGAACTTTTTCACTATTGTCTAATATTCTTGAGTTGATTATTCGTTATTTTCTATGTATGCAATCATGGAATCTATGAATAACTACATTTTCTATTTGATAATATTTTATTATTTCATCAACAAAAATCTACCATCACAAAAAATAGCAACTGTGATTATATTATCCTTTGCTATTTCATTTTTTTAAATTTTAAAACAGTACATTGAATAGTCTACAATAGAGTTTGATAATAACGAATAGTTTAAAGTAAGCTTCTTCCAGCTTTCTCTATTGTAAAATATGCTTCTTAGGCTTGCTTACTGAATTTCAGCTAAGATCTCTACTGTTTCCTACACAATTATCATTATTTTCATTCAATTAATTATTTATCAATTATAAATCACATATAATTTTTTTTTTACCTTTAGAGATTTTTCTATTAGGGTAAATGGGTGTATGATACAGTGATCACTGAAAAATGACACATCTGTAAATTCTCTCAGGTCTTCACCTGGAACATGAAACAAGAAAAAAACCACAGCCTATTTCACCTTTCAAAAATATTACCATCCACTGAAGCCAGAGCCACAAAGAAATGGTTCCACAACAGCTTTCTGTTCAGAACATACTTAAGATGTTAACTAAATCATGGACCCGACTGTCTGGAGGATGGAACTTCTGTGAGACTGCAAGCATCTTCATTAGCTAGTGACCATTCTCAAGGAAGCTTGGATATGACCACTCCATGATATATTAATTGCAAATGGGCAAGTACATTAATTGGTGATTGGATCATCTCCTACATGTGTAGGAACAAATTTTAAAACATTTAGTCATTAGTCATCACTAATTATAATAATTCATCAAACGTCTACTAGAAGTTCTGATAAAGGGTAAAGTTTGACTCTCCATTCCATGAATTTTAACTACATACTTATGAGATGGGATCTCACCAATTAGACATTAGGATACCAGGAAGGAAAATGCTTTTAAATCTTGTGATGTTGCTTGACACTGGTCACCACTATTAGTGGCAATAGCTAATATCTGTAATGAGCCTAGTAGCCAGCACTATCACTTGAATCTCTGTAACACGCATTCCCCAAAAGTGAAAAACCAAGATAGAATCATTACATAACTTACTTAACTCCATATACCACACATTTAAGTTTTTAAAAACTATTAGTATTTTTCCTAGATAAGTTTTTCTAATTTGGTCTGAGAAGACAGTTTTTCCTCCTTTTTATAGTTACATATTAAAACCACTGCAAAATGACAGTTATTCTCATGTTTTTAAGACCTACAAATTAGTAAAACTCATTTGTCCTCTGATACAAATTTAGTGTCAAACTTTACAGAATACTGA
The DNA here is from genome assembly GCF_005190385.1 of Monodon monoceros. Taxonomy (NCBI): domain Eukaryota; kingdom Metazoa; phylum Chordata; class Mammalia; order Artiodactyla; family Monodontidae; genus Monodon; species Monodon monoceros. Next base: position 34,789,850 of record NW_021703782.1, on the reverse strand, counting down.
GTTAGCATAATTAAACACAATACTGAGTGATTTAAAATCTCCCATCATATAAGGTTGTGCTCCAAATGTTGTTTCAAAATATGCAAATTAAGAATTCAGCTAGAATTTTACGACATCTACAAAACTCTAACAGGAGATGTTTAATTTCAAAAAAGTGATTATTTTAAATTTGGGGCAATGGGGGGGGGTCCCATGGCCAGATTCATCCCTACACCAGTTAGAATTTTTAAATAAGTTAACTGACATTACTTGCTCAGAAAATTAACTTGTATCATGTATGATTGGACAGTTTCCCTCATATCCCAGATCATTCTTTTTCATTATTCTCGCATGCAAAAAAATAGGAGTCCAAACTAGGACTTAGGAATTGTTCACTGCTCTTAAATAATGCTTTCATATTCTCTGCGTGAAGCGATAGGTTAGTAAGTAACTGTCTTCACCATTATGCACCGTTAGTGATGCTGAGAGAACTGCTCTAAGAGACAGAAGCCTACTCTAGGACGGGGCAGCAGCAGTTGTTATTTGGCTTATTTTTGGTGGGGACCCCATCCAGTCCAACTCTGATCCAAGAGAATCTATCGTCTTCATACCCACATCCGGCCACGGTCAGTTTGAAAGATTCCTATGCTCTATGAGTATTATTTCTTGGGACCTAGTGTTGAGAGGAAAGGATACAGACATTGCTTCCTTCTGGATCCACCGAACCCCCAGTAAAGGGCTTGCAGGTGCCTGGTGCTTCTTCTACTGCTGAAATAACTAGCCCTTGTTTTTGTTGTTGTTGTTTTTTGCGGTACGCGGGCCTCTCACTGTTGTGGCCTCTCCCGTTGCGGAGCACAGGCTCCAGACGCACAGGCTCAGCGGCCATGGCTCACAGGCCTAGCCGCTCCGCAGCATGTGGGATCTTCCTGGACCGGGGCACGAACCCGTGTCCCCTGCATGGGCAGGCGGACTCTCAACCACTGCGCCACCAGGGAAGCGCTAGCCCTTGTTTAAAGCCTGGTACTTAATCAGGCCAGAGCTTAGCTGTGTTTATATGCCACAAAGAAGCCAGTCATTGTGTCTTGCAACCAATAGAAAGTAATCGACCGTTGTATAACTTCTGGTATTAATGCATACGGCCCTGTAGGTGAAAATATACCATTAAAAAAGTGAGGGCTTCGCTGGTGGCGCAGTGGTTGGGAGTCCGCCTGCCGATGCAGGGGACGCGGGTTCGTGCCCCGGTCCAGGAGGATCCCGCGTGCCGCGGAGCGGCTGGGCCCGTGAGCCGTGGCCCCTGGGCCTGCGCGTCCGGAGCCTGTGCTCCGCGGCGGGAGAGGCCGCGGCAGTGAGGGGCCCGCGTACCACAAAAAAAAAAAAAGTGATACACAGATATCAGGCACATTTCCTGTGGCTGGTCAAGAACCTCTCAGGAGGTGACCAGCATCACCTACACCCTAGGTGATTTTTGCATCCTTTAACCACAGAGTTCTTCTCTCTCTCTAGTTGAAACATTTAACAATACACAACTCCAGGAGTTTATCCTTAACAGTGTCATTAACTGACTGAGGAAATTAACCTCTTTATCTATATGTGAGGTTATTTATTTTAATATCCTCAGAATCATACTGACCAATGCAATTATTGATGCAGAGATTTGATTTTTGTCTCCCACTAATTTACTTTCATGATGATAAAATAGGATAACGAAATGTGTATCTATATAGAATAATCAAATAGAGAACCCAGAGCCTACTTATATCCACAGTTTAAACAGAACAAGTAAGTGTATTAGTTTCCAAGTGCTCTAAGTTGCCACAAACTTAGTGGCTTTAAACAACACAAATTTATTTTGTTACAGTACTAGAGGACAGAAGTCTAAAATGGGTCAGCAATGCTGCATCCTTTTTGGAAGCTCCAGGGGAGAATGTTTCCTGGACTTTTCCAGCATTCAGAGGCTGCCCACATTCCTTGATCATGGCCCTTTCTTCACTTATCAATCTGACCTCTGCTTTCATCATCACATCTCTTTCTCTGACTCTGATCCTCCTGCCTCCCTCGTATAAGGACCCCTGCAATTAGGTCGGGCTCACTTAAACAATCCAGGATAATCTCCTTGACTCAAAGTCCTTAACATTATCATATCTGAAAAGTCACTTTTACCATGGAAGGCAATATATTCACAGGGTCCTAGAATTAGATTCTGGACATCTTTGGAGGCCATTCTTCTGCCTACTATAGTAAGCAGTGCCAAATCTAGTATTTTTGTATGTGCATGATAGAAAAATACTATCACCACATCTCATCTCAACTGTAGATAGGTCACTCAACACCTTCTCTATCCAAGGTGCAGACGAAAAAATAGGAGTGTTTTACTATATAGAATAGTGGGAAGTACATCAACTTTGGAGTCAGAAAGTCCTCTTTTCATATCCCGAATTTTCCACTCAACTAACCAACCATGGACAAGTTATTTAGCTTCCCTGATCTTCAGTTCTGTCATCTGTAAAATAAGGGCAATTAATGTTCACCTTGAAAATTGTAAATAATTTTACCTTATCAATTATGAAGACTAAATAAATTAGTGTATTTAAAATTCCTGACACTTTGAATGTGGGATGGTACTCAATAAATGGTGGTTGCTTTTATTTATTTTTTTTACTTTATTTTTGGCTGTGTTGGGTCTTCATTGCTGCACGTAGGCTTCCTCTAGTTGCGGCGAGCGGGGGCTACTCTTCACTGTGGTGCGCGGACTTCTCATTGTGGTGGCTTCTCTTGTTGCAGAGCACGGGCTCTAGGTGCGCGGGCTTCAGTAGTTGTGGCACGTGGGCTCAGTAGTTGTGGCACACAGGCTTAGTTGCTCCGCAGCACGTGGGATCTTCCCAGACCAGGGATCGAACCCGTGTCCCCTGCACTGGCAGGCAGATTCCTATCCACTGCGCCAACAGGGAAGCCCAGTTGCTTTTATTAAAACAATAATTATTGTCAATTCAGAAGCCCCAGCATCCCAGCTTTTCCCCACTGTCATTACATCCTCAATAGGGCTCCCTTTTTACATATCTCCAGAAATACTGTCAAGAATGCTAGTATGCTTTTCCCAAGTGAGCAATTTGAAATCTAACCACACTGTATGTGTTGGATTGCACACCTGGGCTCATGCCTCTCATCACCCCAGAAAGGCAGAGGGCTCGCCCTCCAGCCAGGCTCCCCTGACCACCCATCCCCTGCTTTACATAAGCCTTCCTGTTCCCCAACTGCTAGATACAGAGTATTTTCATTTTTAGCTCATAAAAATAATGCTGGAAAATAACTGTATGTGGAAATTTACTCCAGTTAACGATGGGATGTGTTATATATATTTGTTAATGCATTTATTTCTATCAGTTCTACAGATGTAGACACACAGTGATATGTTCAGGACAGAGTCTATCTAAATTTCAAATGGAAATTACTCATTCCTCCTAAATGATTAACCCATTGATTTATTGGGGAATCTGTTTAAAAAATCTATCCTAGTTTATTTCTTGGCAAATTGTAGTCTAAACTATTATTTGCAAAGAGCAGATGGATTTAGTCAAAAATATTCTACAAATAACCACAGTAAAAAAATGATTTTATAGTCAGGAACCGATTGATGAGCAAACCATACAAGTTTTAAAATGCCATCTTTTAGTTGATATTCTCACAGAATCCCTAACAAAATTTCATTGTAATGATTAGATCAAAAGAAAAGGTTCTCATGGTATATATATACAACATCACTGCATTTGGTTAAAACAGATTTATTTCACTTACCCATCTCCTTCCTTTCAACTTGTTTCTCACTTTTTAATGAACTGGCTGTACTCCACATGTTAGTTGATGACTATGTCAAGTCTGTATTCAGTCCAGAAAGCAGAACCACACCAGGAACTTTAATTCAGCAAACTAGTCACAGAGTTTTCAGAAAAGCTGAAAACATGGGAAGATGAGGTACCTGGAGATAAATCATCTACAAGAAACTGCTGTTACCCCTAAAACTAAAGGTACAAAAGAAAGAAGAGATGATGATATCAGAATCCAGGAGCCATACTCATCAACAGGGAGCTGAAACCCCCATGAAAGGGCTTCCCAAGAGACCACCAGATGAGCCCTGTAGAAGGGGTTACCAGCTGCAAGCTGGAACTATGGAGGAGGGACCACTGGCAGGAGTTGGACCCATGATGTGGACTTCCAGGTGGGACTGAGACCATAAAGGAAAGAACTGGTGGCAAGATAGGGCTGTCTAGAAAGGTCTAGAATCATGGAGGAACAGCCACTACTGAAGATCCCACCTGAAGCAGAGAGATGGAGAATTAGACTTGCTGCCCTTCCCCCACACTTTAAATCACCAGCCACTGAAGATTGACAGAGCGTAAGCTGAACTCAATGGGCAAGGGGACCCAAGAAGTATAGTTTTCAAAGGTCACTCTGCTATAAAGAGAAGAACACAGGAAGGAGAGAGGAAGGGTGGGGATAGAAAGTACACCCAAAAATAAATAGGCATAGGCAAAATGGCGAGACAAGAATTTAGAAAAAATAAAAGTAGGTATTAACCTACTTTTTTTGAAAAAAAAAATGTCATCTTAAATTTTTGTGATTAGCTCTACGATTTATTTCCCACTGTCTTATGGAAATGATTGCTGATATGCTCCAGTGTGCATTGGCATCATCATTATTAATTTATCTCAGGGTTGGATATAAATCTTTAACTGTTCTAAGAAGTATTTAGGCGCCATTCATAAAAATTCACCTAGGCTGCTTTCATGCACTGGGGCAGTGACCCTTCCAGCCTGGCCTGTTGGCTAACCTCCTCATCTTGATATGTGGACCTTAACATTACCCATCCTCTTCTCAGTTCTAATTGTCAGAAAATATGCATATGACCATCATCACCAAAATTAATAACTAGATTCACATATCCTCTAACAGGGCTCATAACAATTGTGAGGAATCAGGAAGCTGGTTTTGTGTCACTTTTCAATGGAGGAGAAACAAAAATCAGAGATTTTTGATTAACTTTATCCAAGTCAAACAACTAAAAGCAAGTAGGAGATATAAAATTCGTTATTGTGAACTGAAATACTTTGTCCTTTTTGCCTGTACCACTATGTTAAAATACATAATAAACTCCAGTTATATCCTAGTAACCTCAAGATCCAGAAGCTGGTTACAAAATTAATCAAATATGTGACAACAGTTGGAGAACTTCAGTGACACTATGAAGAGGCATCTACTATCATAAACAGCTTTTGGCTTTTGAGAAAACACTGGGTGGTTTCTTTACAAAAGAAACAAAAGATAGAAAACTAACTTTAACAAACATACTGATGATATACTGATTATGTGAATTTAATCTGAGAAACAAATGATTGCTACAGGAAAAAAATAACCTCTTTAGAAAAAAAAGAAATGTGTTTGCCTTCTATTTAAGCACTGTAAAATAACTGACATAGCATTTACTAGCCTTTATTCATTCTTTCCTTCCTTAGATTACCACACCAATATCTTTAATATTGTAAGACACAGAATTTGTTAAATGCCATCTGTGTTCTTCAGATATCTTTAGTATACTTTCCTAAATACCCGCTAAAGAGAGAAAAGTCATATTGCTTTTGCTTCTCCAAAGTTAATTTGATATTCTATTTTATCTTGCATAAAATACATTCTTTTATTCATGTAATAAAGTCCACTGACCCTAGCAAATTATGTCACAATTCAATGCAAAAAATCAGTATTGTATTTAAACGTAACTATTATTTCTTCAGAATATTCCTCTCTTTGGTATTAGAATAAGGTATTAGAATAATTACTTGAATCATGTAGTCTCATTTTTTTGCAGTGATAAAAGAAAACTCATGTTTTAAGGCAAGACAAGAAAAATTTAAACATAAAATTCTTCTCTGCCCATTTGGGCCTCCGCCCTCCCCTCTAATGTGCATTGGGCTTCTGCATTCCTCATTAACCAGACCTCCCCAACAGCAGAAATACCTGTTCAACCATAAGCACCCATTTTTCTTCTTCTGGAGCCAGCCATGTAACGCCTTAGAAGATAACATTACTTACTTATGACTGTATTAGTGTTACTATTAATATTACTTGTATTCTGCCTAGTTTATAAGATTGTTTCTTGCATTACCAAATGTGTGACTGAGCCTCCAATAAAAATGATGAGGAGGCAACTCGAATCAACTGACCAAATATATAGTTCTATAAGATTGTAATAGTGTAGCTCCAGATATGGAAAGAAGCAACAAGAGGAAACCATTTCCTGAACCATAAGAGATTAATAAGACAGGCAGTCCAGAGATTTTGGCTACTGTTGACAGGACCTACACTTAAAATAGCACATTAAGTGGACTATCAAAGAAATCCTTGCCCAACCTGGCAATGAGCATTCCTAGCACCACGGAATGAATCAGTCACAAAATGCCTCCAAAACTTTGGTCAAAATTAAGACTGGACTAGAGGGAACTGTAAATAAAGAAGGTTGCCCACCATTCAGTTCTACAGGAACCAAGTCACTAGCCATTGCAGTCACTGACCTACATACACCCTGAAGAAAAAGGCAGAGCGAAGATCAGGAGGAGGCACTTTGCGTTCCTGGAAAAATGGCAGAACTGGCACTCAGATAGTTAGATATTTTCAGGAGACAATTTTATGAACCCAGTTTCTTGCATCTTCCCACACTTAGAAAAGCACTAAAACTGTTAACTAAGATACCTGTTCCTTGCCAATAGTAGTCACCTTCTACCAAGATATGAGCTTGATTGCATGTACCCCCTTCATCAAAATTACATATATACTGGCCTCCCTGCTTACATCTTTGGAACAGTCCTCAGAGCTATCTGAAAGGCTATCTCCTGGGTTATAATCCTCAAGTTGGCTCAAATAAAGTTTTCCATTTCTAAATAAAAACAAAAATAAACAAATGGGACCTAATGAACCTTCAAAGCTTTTGTACAGCAAAGGAAACCATACACAAGATGAAAAGACAACCCTCAGAATGGGAGAAAATATTTGCACATGAAGCAACTGACAAAGGATTAATCTCCAAAATTTACAAGCAGCTCATGCAGCTCAATAACAAAAAAACAACCCAATCCAAAAATGGGCAGACGACCTAAATACACATTTCTCCAAAGAAGATATACAGATTGCCAAGAAACACATGAACGAATGCTCAACATCATTAATGATCAGAGAAATGCAAATCAAAACTACAATGAGGTATCACCACACACCAGTCAGAATAAACAATAAATGCTGGAGAGGATGTGGAGAAAAGGGAACCCTCTTGTATTGTTGGAGGCAATGTAAATTGATACAGCCCCTACGGAGAACAGTATGGAGGTTACTTAAAAAACTAAAAATAGGGGACTTCCCTGGTGGCACAGTGGTTGAGAGTCTGCCTGCCCATGCAAGGGACATGGGTTCGCGCCCCCGGTCCGAGAAGATCCCACATGCTGCGGAGCAACTAAGCCCATGAGCCATGGCCGCTGATCCTGAGCGTCCAGAGCCTGTGCTCTGCTACGGGAGAGGCCACAACAGTGAGAGGCCCGCATACCGCAAAAAAAAAAAACAAACCTAAAAATAGAACTACCATACAACCCAGCAATCCTACTACTGGGCATATATACCCTGAGAAAACCGTAATTCAAAAAGAGTCATGTACCGCAATGTTCATTGCAGCTCTATTTACAATAGCCACAACAAGGAAGCAACCTAAGTGTCCATCGACAGATGAATGGATAAAGAAGATGTGGCACATATATACAATGGAATATTACTCAGCCATAAAAAGAAACGAAATTGAGTTATTCGTAGTGAGGTGGATGGACCTAGAGTCTGTCATACAGAGTGAAGTCAGAAAGAGAAAACAAATACCATATGCTAACACATACATATGGAATCTAGAAAAAAAAATGGTTCTGAATAACCTAGGGGCAGGACAAAAATAAAGACGCAGACGTAGAGAATGGAATTGAAGACATGGGGAGCAGGAAGGGTAAGCTGGGACGAAGTGAGAGAGTGGCATGGACTTATATATACTACCAAATGTAAAACAGCTAGTGGGAAGCAGCCGCATAGCACAGGGATATCAGCTTGGTGCTTTGTGACCACCTAGAGGGGTGGGAGGGAGACGCAAGAGGGAGGAGATATGGGGATATATGTGTATGTAGAGCTGATTCACTTTGTTATAAAGCAAAAACTAACACACCATTGCAAAGCAATTATATTCCAATAAAGATGTTAAAAAAAACACCTTCCACTTCTTTCTTAGATTGACTATAGATTGTTATGTCGATAGTATCTATTATAAAGCTAAAATAATTATATGGATGTAGTGAACATACACATACTGAGGTACACGTTTTTGTGTGTGTATATACATATATACACATATGTATTTGTGTACATGTGTGTCCTTTAGCTGGAGGTACACACCTATGTTTGCCATTGCCTATAGAAGAGTGCAAATAGGAGAGAATAGACATACTGGGAAAGTAGATATATCATAGCTGTACAAACAGAAATGGGAAGGCAGAAGGATATTTATTAATAAATATTTGTGCACTCCTGTGTGCATATGTAGAAACCCAAGCTCTTTTGACCTATGATTTCTCATATTAGATTCACCTTTTATTGGTTCTGAGATTGCAGGAATGGTGTGTGTGTGAGACAGAGAGAGAGAGAGAAACACTTTAGCACTGTCACAGCAGCAAATTGAAATTGGGAATTTATTATAGAAAATGGGCAGTTTTTACTGAGACTTTTTACTCAGAGCATCAAGAAAAAAAAATGTATGAAAAATTCAAGAACTACACTGAGGGCCAAATTATCAAAGTTTGGGGCAAAAGACCAGATATCCGGCTCACCAGGTCTGTAATTACAGAGGTCTGTAATTGCTCACTCAGACAGAAACCACCATGTACTGGCCCAGAAAGAGAGCGACCACATCTTTCCTCTCTTAACCTTGTGGCCCCAATTTCATTCTTCTTCCCTTTGGGTCTCCTTTCGATGTGTGAAGCATGCTTGTTTGTCTTCAGTGTGGTCTCACAAGAAATGGGGGATGGGGAGAAGCCACCAGAAAGCAAAACGAGAAGTCTGTTGAGTCAGCCTCCCACGGTGGTGAGGGAGGGAAGCAGGCAGTGGGAGGATGAGAAGCTGAAAACCAGCGAGGCGTTAAAATAGTGCACAGCTGCCCGGTTCCGAAATATAACAGGAAATACAGGTCTTCATGATAAACTTAAGGACCAATAGAAATGATTTAATTTTTTTCTTACTTTCCTTCATTTTTAGATTCTACTAGTATTTTAATGTAAACCAAGTCAATTCATTTTGATGTAAACCAAGTCAACTCATTTTGAAAGTAGTGCAGGCAGTGGTTACAACTATGCTAATTGATTTAATACTCCCCACAACCCCTACTGTATTTATCGTTGAACCAAAGACCCCCACAGGTAAGGTGTTTCTTCCATAGGTCTATTATGGGTTTTCCCCTCTCTAGTTTCATTAATAAATGCAGTAAAAAAAAAAATAAGAGTAAGCGGTTATTTCTTATTTTCACCAAATATGGGTCATACACGGGCATTCACATATATTTTTCTAAACCTTGCAACAACTCTGTGAGAGGCAGTTACTGCTTCTGTTTAGTTTTATAATGAAACAATGGGGAAGAAATGGTAGGTGTTGGGATCTGCAAATAGTACAATATATGTGAGGAAGCTGAGGCCATAATGAACTCTACAACAGACAGGTTCATCCAAATTCCCTAAGGGAAGGAAAGTACAAATCTCACAACTCAATTCAGTGAAGAATCACTATTCGAAGACCTTCTGACCCAGGAATTCCCCCGCTGGTATGTATGTGTGAAATTCTAAGATTGTAAGAATTCTAAGGTTGTATGTGCAACCTTGCATGTAGCAGCCTCACTTGTGTTGAAAAAGCAATTAGGGATTAACCTAAAATATTCACCAACCCATAATGATCAAATAAATTATGGTTTATCTATACATGGAACACTATGAAACTTAAAATTAAATAGGTACACTATTGAGGGGAGGAGGTCAAGATGGCAGAGTAGGAGGACACTGAGCTCACCTCCCCCCATGAACACATCAAAATATTATACATCTACATATGGAGCAATTCTCATTGAAAACAAACTAGAGACTGTCATAGGGACTCATACAATCAAGGCTGTAAATAAAGATCCAAATGAAGTTACGTAGGAAGGGAAGAGAAGCAATCATCAGGACCTGTACCCCTAGAAGGGGACACAGACAAGGAAGGGGATTATACCAGCTTGGAGATCCTCCCTGGAGAGTGAGCTGCTCAAACCACATGCTGGGTACCCCAGCCCTGGGGTCTGACGCTGGGAAGAAGAGTCCCCTTAGCTGGTTTGAAAACCAGAAGGACTAAAAGAAGAGCCGTAAGAAACCTAGACTCTGCTCGTGAAGAGCACATACATGCTTGCTTTCTCCTGGGAACAAGGCAGAGGAAGCAGAATTAAACTGGACTCTGGCTGGTTTCCATGACTACCTGTGTGTATCTCAGCCCATGCTGAAGTGTCCACTCCAGCCCCTATAAGCTCCACACTAGGGCAAATGCTGCCAGGGCCAAGGAGGGTGCACAGATGGGTGGATGGAGCCAGCTCAGGCCTTGCACAGCATCCGAACAGGGTGAGGGGTGGTCATTACTGGGATTCATGGGGGCGGTAGATCAGAAGCAGTCTGGATCTCAAACTGATGTGCCAAGAGTGTCTCACCATGCACACCAGCCTGCAATGGGTGCCCATTTTGGCCCCTCTTGTTCCAGCGCTGCTCCCCTCTGGGTTGAAAGTGCTTTGCTGGGAGGGGGGAGAGTGCACACCTAGAAGGAATAGAACCTGCTTGGACCCAACCCTCAGGGTTTCTGCTCCAGAACATTGGGATGTGAATCTACCTCAATAGGGCAGTGACAGCCACTGAGCATAGGAGAAGCCATGGCTCACAGCTGGTTCCAGCTCTAGCCCTCCATCTCCAGCCCCAATACCCCCCAAGGTGATAGCTGCCAGCTCACCCTGGGAAGACATAAGCCCTGCTCACGTCAGATCCAGCTCTCCCACCAAAGCCACTGGGCACACGTAGACTGCATAGGGATGCTCCCACACAAGGACATCCCTTCAAAACGAGGATAAGTAACTGTTTCGCCTAACTTCATAGAGACAAAGAAAGTCAAGCAAATGAGAAGACAGAGGAATTTTTTCCAAACAAAAGAATAAGGAAAAAACCCTGAAAAAACAACTAATAAAACAGAGATAAACAGCTAAAAGCATCAGTCATAAGAATGCTAACTGAACTACGGAAAAGAATTGATGAACACAGTGAGAATTTTAACAAGGAACTAAAAAAATGTTTTTTAAGAAACAGTCAGAACTGAAGATTACAATGACATAAATGAAAAAAAAAACACACTAGAAGGAATTAATAGCAGACTAGGTGATACAAAAGAACACATAAGTGACCTGGAAGATAGAATAATAGAAATCACTCATTCTGAACAGCAAAAAGAAAAACAAAAAATGAGAACAGTTTAGGGGCTCTCAGAGACAACAATAACAGTGCTAACATTCACATTATAGGGGTCCCAGAAGAAGAGAAAGGAGTTGAAAATGTATTTGATGAAATTATGAATGAAAATGTCCCAAACCTGAAAAAGGTAACAGATACCCAGGTACAGGAAGCATAAAGGGTCCATCCACAGAGGAATGCATAAAGAAGGTATGGTATATTTATACAATGGAATATTACTCAGCCATAAAAAAGAATGAAATTTTGCTACTTGCAACAACATGGATGGACCTGGAAGGAATTATGCTTAGTGAAATAATGCAGAGAAAGATAAATACTATATTTTATCACTTAAATGTAGAATCTATAAAGTATACTAATAAATATAACAAAATAGAAATAGACTCAAAGATAAAGCGAAAAAACTAGTGGTTACCAGTGGGGAAAGGAGAGGAGAGGGGGAAAGATAGGGTTAGGGTATTAAGAGGTACAAACTACTATGTATAAAATAAATAATGCAACAAGGATATATTGTATAGCACAGGGCATATAGCCAATATTTATAATAACTTTAAATGGAGTATAATCTATAAAAATATTGAATTACTATGTTGTATACCTGGAACTAATATAATATTGTAAGTCAACTATACTTCAGTAAAAAATAAACAAAATTAAATAAGTACATGTTTATAAGTTAATGTGGAAAATCTCTAAGGTATATTAAGCCAAAAAAAGCAAAGAACAGAACAATGTACAAAACGTGATCTCTGTGATGTGTTGATAATACTTTTTATAATACAGATAATATTTAACATAATATTAGAGGTTATTTTGGTGTCTTTTTATAATATCTACAATTATACATAACTGATTTTATATACACACATACTTATGAAAGACTGCCAAAAACAAAAAGCCTCTAACAGTGATTTTGAATGGAAAGAAGGTTGAATTATAGGGAAGTTTATTTTATAACTTTTGGGGTGATTTGAATTTTTTATATGCATATAGTATTTTTATATTAAGAAAATTAATTTTTTCATGGGTGTGGGATTATGGATTATTCCTGTTTGTCATACCTCTGTGTATTAAAAATGCAAAAAATAAATATTCTATTCTGAAATGCCCTTCTCCTCTACCAAACACCTAAATACTCACTAAATTAGATCTCACATACTTTGGAAAGCATTACAGAGCTCACAAAACAGTAAGGGATGTCCTCCATGAACCATAACACCAAAAACAAAAATCCTCAGAAAACACAAAGCAGTTCAAAAAACTTTGAGCTAAATCTGGAATGGAAAATCCACACAGAAACCATGGCTTCCCTAGAGGTGTGTTCAATCCAGAAACCTCGAAATTTGCTGGTTACCAGTCCCTCCGTGGAAAAGAATTTAGTTCTGACAAGTCCAGGAGTATGTTACACATACTGAGATGTTACACATTAAGACAGGTATCGAAAATAACTAACTTGATGGAAGGGGGCACAGGAAAACTTGCATGCTGGGCAAATGAAGCAAAAAGAAAGGCAGGCTGTGTTTGCTGGACTTAGGTGGGGAAAGTAATATTGTCTTCCCTAATAATTTGTATCCCTAGCCCTTCTCTTATCCACTCCTGAAATTTGAATTATTCCACACTCTCATACAGTGAAATCTACATCCAAGAGACAAAATTTTAAAGTTTTGTTTCCAGATTAGTACCCTAGTACTGGCAGAAACAAAGGTTAATCAACTCAGTGCAGGCTTTGAAGATTCCCAGAATGAAAGTTCCAACAAATAGCTCATAATTAAATCTAGGAAATATGAGGAAACACAATGATCAAGAGTCAGAAACTACAGACTGCAGAATAAGGTACACACGGAGTATGGATACTGAAAATATAAGAAACAATGTACAAAATAAGTATGGTTATAGTGTTTAACGAAATAATGGGAAATGCAGAAAATATTATAAGGAAATGAGACAATCAAAAGTGATCAGGCCTATATTTAAAGGGATACAAAATATAATCACTAAAATTTAAAATTCATCTTATATTTTTAAATGATAGAACACAGCTACTGATGACATCAGCAAACTATAAAAGCAAAATGAAGAGATATTACTCATAATACAGCTCAAAATTGCAGAATGTGAAACTATGAAAGAGAGGTTAGGTGAAACCAATGACCAAAGAGAAATCCTAAGAGCTTCTGATTGGAAATCCACACAGAATATAGAGAAGTCGGTATATCCAATATTCTGATTCAAATTTTTCAGAATTGATCCAAAAAAACCACAGTTTTCAGATGTAAGAAGCACAATGAATTTTTTTTTTTTTTTTGCGGGGGTATGCAGGCCTCTCACTGTTGTGGCTTCTCCCGTTGCGGAGCACAGGCTCCGGACGCGCAGGCTCAGCAGCCATGGCTCACGGGCCCAGCCGCTCCACAGCATGTGGGATCTTCCTGGACCGGGGTACAAACCCGTGTACCCTGCATTGGCAGGCGGAGTCCCAACCACTGCGCCACCAGTGAAGCCCCAAGCACAATGAATTTTAAAAACCTTTCAGTCACAGCATAGTAAACTGCAAAATATGAAAGCAAATGAGAAGATCTCACACCACCTGGAACTTTTCACTATCAATGATGGAAGCCAATCACACTGGATGACCTCTTTACTCTGTGGTATATCTACAAGGAAGATGAAACCACAGCCCCTACCTCATTGTCTAGCCCATCAGATCCCTCCAACATCCCCTTTGCCACCTCTAAATCTCTCCAATCTTGCCTGTGCATTGCTATTTTCCAACTCTGTCCTTTTATCATACCATAGAAATGATGTAGAGTCATTTTCTGTTTATTTCACAGCTTATTTCACAGCTTATGCAGATTGCCTCTGGTTGCCCCTCTGCTCCTTGGATTTTTGTCATGAATCCAGTAATTTCCACAGTCTCTGAAAGCCTAAATTTCTTTCAGGAGTTTTTGCTAATTCCTAAGTATTTACCTTCAGAGCTCTTACTCTTACTTCCTGTGTATTACTTTTATGCCTTATATCAACTTCTAGACTGCCTGCCCCCATTCAATTTCCCCCAAAATAATCACTTTCTTAAAAAATAATGAAAATTAGCCTTAGTACTACAAGTTTTTATGGAGTAGAAAGAATTGGAGAACTTTTGATTTGTACTTGGTCAGAAGTACAAATCCAACAGAAGAAGCCAGATAGCCTGAACTGGCACTAACTGGTTCTGGGTGAGGAAAGGCTGAAGTGAAAGCAGGGACCATGAATACATTACATAATGAAACTATGAAGAGCAACATAGTAGCGTCAGACCTGGAAATGCTGTCCCCTGGTGTGTGTGCCCTGGCCCTTTCCTGAAAACATAAGGAATTAAACACAGAGGAATTATACAGACATAAACTAGACAAATAAAAGAATTACTAAAGTTCCTAGAAGCTATATTCTTTGGTCCCAAGTATAAAACCGTAATAGGGAAGAACAAATCTGACTCCATAATACATCTGTTTCTTTTGCTTTAACCTTTATATTCTATTGCTTTTGCTACAAGTTTATAAAGGGATGTTGCCTATACCTTAAGGTATACATGATGGTCCATCTCCCAAAATCCTTCCTCCCATGCCTGAGCACTAAGTGTCCATCAACAGATGAATGGATAAAGAAGATGTGGCACATATATACAAAGGAATATTACTCAGCCATAAAAAGAAACGAAACTGAGTTATTTGTAGTGAGGTGGATGGACCTAGAGTCTGTCATACAGAGTGAAGTAAGTCAGAAAGAGAAAAACAAATATCGTATGCTAACACATATATATGGAATCTGAAAAAAAAATGGTTCTGATGAACCTAGGGGCAGGACAGGAATAAAGACGCAGACGCAGAGAATGGACTTGAGGACATGGGGAGGGGGAAGGGTAAGCTGGGACGAAGTGAGAGAGCGGCATGGACACATATACACTACCAAATGTAAAATAGCTAGCTAGTGGGAAGCAGCCGCATAGCACAGGGAGATCAGCTTGGTGCTTTGTGACCACCTAGAGGTGGTGGGATAGGGAGGGTGGGAGGGAGACGCAAGAGGGAGGGGATATGGGGATATATGTATATGTATAGCTGATTCACTTTGTTATACAGCAACAACACAACAATGTAAAGCAATTATACTCCAATAAAGATGTTAAAAAAATAATAAAATACCTTTGTTTAAGCTCACAGGAAACATTCTGACAAGGTCCACCTATGAATGGCTGCAGGAAGGAAGAAATTAGAACCAGGAAATATTTGCAACAACTTAATGCCTCTTTTTACTTTAACTCCTCATCCCCTATAAAAGAAACTAGCATCCAAACCCCAGCAAGATGGTTCTCTGGGACACTAGTCCACTGTCTTCTCCGTCTGCTGGCTTTATTCCTTGCCCCAACAACTCATCTCTCCATTTATCGGCCTGTTATGTGGCAAGCAATACGAGCTTGGATTTGGTAACAAATCTCCTGCTTCCCAGAAGGCAGGGTGGTGCAGGAATAACGACAAGTTTAATTTATAAACTCTGCTGGTTACTTGCTATGAGATCCTCATCCTGTTCTTCAACTTCTCTGAACTCAGTTTTCTCATCTGTAAAATTGTGTATGGGGAGATGTTCCTGAACAGAAGTGATATAAGATATAAAAAATATCAGACATGTTCTATCCCTGGCAAACTGATTATCAACCTTCACTCATTCTCCAATGTTTCTCTGCCAATCGTTGTAAGTTTGTCACCCCAATCTGCTACCTTATCAGTTCCTCATGTTTAGCTTTATTTCCTGGACCCTGATATTCTTTAGAGATTTGTTCAAGGGTTTTCTTACCTGAGTACTTTGAATGCAAGTAACGAATGCTTGAAGTGACAGTGTCCTTTATGTGATACCAGACAGCAGATCTTGAAAAGATTTAGCAAAATGAATATTGCATTAAATGGGCTAAAAATTCTGTTGAAATCAGTAAAGGGTGGAATCTATATTGTACAGAATAAAATAGGATGAAAGAAAATAAAGTTATCTAGAACCTAAAAGAGTAAAGAGATGATGGGGGGGACACCCATTATATCCCTCTATTCAAACTATGTCTCCTGTGCTTTTCCAAGATGCAGGCAGTTAGGAATATTATCTAGCTCCCCAAAGAGAAGATGATGGATCTGAAGAACTAATCTCAGAGACTTGACCTCTGACTAGATACTATCAGAGGAGAAGACTAACTAGCACAAGATTGATAATGAAACATATAGTCGAGGATATTTCCTCTTGATTTAATAGGAAAACATATCCAAAATAGATAGGACTCACTGGGTTGTATCTACAATAACAAAGAAGTACGATCCCAAATATATAGTTTTTGTCAGTCAAATAGACCAGTTATGCTGAAGTAACAACTCCCAAATCTGATACCTGTCCTTGCTCATAAGACAAGGACAGTGAAGACTATTTGGGTGAGCAGAGGACTCTGCCTCTCCCCTAGGGACTCTGGCTGACAAAGTTTCCATCAACCATTAGGTGATTTGCACACACCTTTATAGCCTGTGCAAATGGAAAGACGTTCAGTGCATTCATCTTCACATATTATTCACCTGGATATTTGCTAACTTCATGACTTAGAACTTGTGTTGTTGTTATCTTTTTTAAAGTAACATACCACATGTCACATCCACTCACTTTTTCTTGACCAAAGCAAGTTACATGAGCATGTAAAAGACTAACAGTCCTATTAAGCGCCTAGAAAAAGTGGTGAAGCAGGATATTTATGAAAGCCCTCATGACTGCCCTGTAATCTCATAAAATTATAAATGTAATATAATGTATAAGCTACTAAGGAAAAAAACATTCTACTTGGAAATAAATAAAAATAGAGTTACATGAGACATTATGGGAGAGAAGGGTATATTTCAAGAACTGCCTATGCAACCACATTGATCTTCAAATATGGAAGAAAAAGAAAGATATTATCAGATATGTCTTTGGATAGTTAGGAAATATGCCCTTTCACCAAAATTTTCTTAAGGAAATACCTCCAGATATTGAAAGCTGAATTTCAGAAAGAATTTTTGAATAGGGATATTGTTGATTAAAATGGGTGCTGACAGATCCATTTATTGAGGAGGTCAGTAAATGAGAACACTCAGCGCAATACCTGCAGCTGGTTAGAATTATCTAAGTGTTGAAACAAATATACTACATGAAATACATAACATAAAAACTCACAGCAATGTTTTCATGGTTCTAATTAGATTAATAGGATGGTGGAGGACTGAAAAGACAAAAGCATAAAAACACTTCTCCTTCTAATATAATCAGATCCACAGTTATTATGGGCTATTTGAGTTATATAAAAGATTAATAACAGCTAGAGAAGTTTTAAGATAAGCAATACTATTCATATATATGTATATATATGTATATATATATATGCTACAAATTGATTTACTTTTTAAATTTAAAACATTCATGATTAACCCAATAAAAGATAAAAAGCTGAATAAAACTGGGTGCTCATACCTTTTATACAAATAAAAGGAGATACAAAAGTTGAAAAGCAGGACATAGAATCCTGTGTATGATTCCAAAAATAAAGTAACATATCGAACTTTTTCCATATGCAAATGACATGCTTAAAGTAAAATTCAAAAGTTAGAATACAACAGTGGATAAAACTATCCGCTTGATACTAATGTTGTCACCATTCTCATATTTAAGTGGATAAAATTTATGGGAAATATTTAAAGTGAAATAAGAAAGTAGATTTTAATGATGAAAGGCACAGCATAACTATAATGAATCTATTTATATCCAACAAATAGCAAGGCATTCCAATATATAAAGCAAAAATTCTGTTGCAAATACTAGGAATAATGGAAAAACACAATGGTAGTGATGTTTTAATTCACTGTTCCTATTATATGGCAGTTAAAATAAATTAAAGATACAGGAAATCAGTAATACATAAAATGTGCGATTTGGTTCCATTTATATGTTTTTTCCTACTTTTATTATTTTCCTTTGTGCCAGCTAATGAGCTTAAGTTAGCGGAGTGTTTTGAGCCATAGCAGAGCTTTCTCAGGCACAGTGACTTAAGACTCAGCTAATAATAGTATTGGCACCCTTATCGTGCATGGCAGAAATCTCTGAAGCCACAAGTCTTTTAAAAATTATCTCAAAATTCGAAACGTATGTTCTTGGATATGCCTGCTCAAATAATTTCAGCATAATTTAGTCAATATTCTACTCCTCTCCCTGTTCACGTGTTAATTAACCAAGTGGCTTGTATCCATTATTCTTTCTGATTTTTATAATTTGTTTACTACATTATTTGGTTATCGTCTTGGACTGAACTGATTTCTTTGAAAAGATTTTCTAAAAGCATGAAAAGGTAGCATTCTACACTTCTGAGAAGATGACACGTTCATTCTCAGGAAAACTGGAGAGCCAAAAGGCATTAATGTATTGATTGATGTCCCATTGTCTTCAATAGCATTGTTGTTTTGTGATGAAAAAGCCAAATACTACATTTGATCTCAGTAAATTCCCTCTAGTCTAAATATGTTCGATTCAAACTTCTTATGTGTGAAAAAAGGCAACTAATGTACTGTAAATGAATGAATATAAACTAAGTTGTTGGAATTCATAATGAGAGATGAAATTAAGGACTTAATTCTGCCTCTTAGCAGTGAAATGAGTTCTAGTGAGTTGGATTATTTTTCAGTCAAAGTTTTACAAAAGTCTGAATTAGAAAACACAAACTAAACCAAATTATAAACCATGTGTGAAATATAAATGCAAACTTATTTTGAGAAAGTAAACTAATATTTGATTGATTGGAACATGAGCATGGAAGACTGCGATTTTTAATTCCTTAAGTGTCATAAGTTGAATGGTAATACATGTTTTTATTTCTGTGAAAACTTGTTTCCATGATGACTAGAAATTTTTAGGCCCAACCGTATCTTAGCAATTGTAAGATCTAATTCCTCATTTTCCACAAGGACAACAGTAGCCTGGAGAAGTACCTCCTCCAAGACCATACAGCTGGCCCAGAGACTGGAACCTGGGCTTTAGTCCTTTTCTTTCCAGAGATCTAAAGATCATTGTCATCTCTTATTATCTGACTTGTCAAACATATTTGGGGCTAGTAAATTTTATTTTATTATTTATTTATTTTTAATTCCTGTATTCTTTTATTTATTTTTAACATCTTTATTGGAGTATAATTGCTTTAAATGGTGTGTTAGTTTCTGCTTTATAACAAAGTGAATCAGCTATACATATACATATATCCCCATATCTCCTCCCTCTTGCGTCTCCCTCTCACCCTCCCTATCCCACCCTTCTAGGTGGTCACAAAGCACTGAGCTGATCTTCCTGTGCTATGCAGCTGCTTCCCACTAGCTACTTATTTTACGTTTGGTAGTGTATATATATCCATGCCACTCTCTCACTTCATCCCAGCTTACCCTTCCCCCTCCCTGTGTCTTCAAATCCATTCTCTACATCTGCGTCTTTATTCCTGTCCTGTCCCTAGGTTCTTCAGAACCATTTTTCTTTTAAGCTTCCATATATATGCAAATCGAAACTACAATGAGGTATCACGTCACACCAGTCAGAATGGCCATCATCAAAAAAAATCTACAAACAATAAACGCTGGAGAGGGTTTGGAGAAGAGGGAACCCTCTTGCACTGTTGGTGGGAATGTAAATTGATACAGCCACTATGGAGAACAGTATGGAGGGTCCTTAAATAACTAAAAATAGAACTACCATATGACCCAGCAATCCCACTACTGGGCATATACCCTGAGAAAAACCATAATTCAAAAAGAGTCATGTACCACAATGTTCATTGCAGCTCTATTTACAATAGCCAGGACATGGAAGCAACCTAAGTGTCCATCGACAGATGAATGGATAAAGAAGATGTGGCACATATATACAATGGAATATTACTCAGCCATAAAAAGAAACAAAATTGAGTTATTTGTAGTGAGGTGGATGGACCTAGAGTCTGTCACAGAGTGAAGTAAGTCAGAAAGAGAAAAACAAATACCGTATGCTAACACATATATATGGAATCTAAAAAAATGTTTTTTAAATGGTTCTGATGAACCTAGGTGCAGGACAGGAACAAAGATGCAGACGTAGAGAGTGGACTTGAGGACATGGGGTGTGGAAAGGGTAAGCTAGGGCTAGTAAATTTTAAAACCATCTTTGGAAATATCAGAACTGTATTTTATCAGAAAAAATTCTATGTGGACTATTCATAAAGGAATGGAGACAGTGTGTTAGTGTTGGAACTTCCAAACACGGAAAAAAGGGCGGGAGGGGAGGAATAAAAGTTTGACCTGGAGAAGCAGACAATATGATTAACGAAGGGCCAGGCTGGAAGCACTCCTATGAGGATCTATGGAAGAACCACGTAACATCCAGATCAGACCATGACAGGTCTCAAAAGTCAGGAATTCATGAAGGAAAAGGCGCAGCATCTTCAGATGCAGGCAGGAAATGAGGCAGAAGAGAGCGCTGCCTGCCAAACTGCAAAGTGAGTACTGCACAAAAGTGCTCTGCAGAGGAAGGAAGCTGCAGGTGTCCCTTGATGGGCGTGGTGGAGCTATGCTCGATGGCCACGCCCTAGAAAGGTATGTGAGCCCAAGAGCCAGTAAGGAGTTAGAAGTGACATGACTGTGTGATGATATGTGCATGCAAGCAGAATTATTTTATGATTAAGATCACTGAAATGAATAACAAATCTGTCCTCAGTGTGGGGAGTTTTCAGTCCTGCATTATGTGAATTTGAGAAGAGGCCTGAACAGGTATGTCTGATACTGTGGGTCCATTGCAAGGCACTCAAAGACACAGGTGCTCCCCACGCCCAGCAATTTCACTGCTCTGAAGGGTGAGGAAAGTGGTGGAGGAGGGAAAGGATTCCTACTGGCTGACCAAGCCACCTTAAGGAGTATCTGTCACTTCAGTTCCCTGTAAAGTCCCTGGCTTTTATATCTTTTGTTTGTTTTAGGCACAGACTGAGTTTGTGTCTGCTCTCAATTAAGTGTCAGGAAAAGAGATACACAAGAGATACATATTGAGAGAGATTAATGCAGAGAAACATACAAATAAACACAGAGAAGAGGCCACACAGAGATACAGAGAACCAAAGAGTAAACATACTGAGACACAGAGAGACAGGCAAAGAGATGCACACACACAGACATAAACACACAGATATGCTACACATACAGAGGGACACCAAAACATAGAAGAGATATACAGAGATACAAAGCTATGCAGAAGGACAATGAGAGACAAAGAGAAACAGAAAGGGAAACTCAGAGACACACGCAGGCATGAAGACTTACGTGCAGAGACAGAGATATGCGTAGAGACAGTAATGCAGGCAACTCACACATAGAGGCACACGTGGAAAGATACAACAGGAAGAGATACAGGCAGGGAGAGTCACGCTGAGATCCAAATTTGTGGTTTTTCAACAGTCCATAAAATTGTGCATGCCAGGGCCTCAGTCACACCTGCCTTATCAGAATTGCCAGAGCTGAAGCCAGGAATGCATTGTTTTAAAGACAGAAATTTCTGTCATGTACCCTTCACTGGAAATCCTTTATGTTAAATCTTCATCATTCCCAAAGTAATGTGCCGATCAGTTGTTCCTCTCAATCTGAAATAGCCTTACCAGTATGCTAGAAATTTTTTACGGTTTTTCAACGATTTAGTTTGTTACTTCTGCCCAATTTTAGCTTTTTTTTTGTCAAATCGATTTGTAACAATTATTTTCTACCTAGACTTTTCATTCTCATTTATTTTAGCTTTGTAATATTTTAGGTTCTCAGGTTTCACCCTAACCTACTTTTATTATTTTTGTTTTCAGTCTTTTAAAATGTTGTAGCGTTTTATTTATCTTAATTCTTAGGCTAGCCCTTTTTATTCTCAGCTGTGAATTATTAAATTACTTGGAATGCCTTTGATAGCAAGCACTGGAGAAGTCATGCCAAACTGGGTTAAACAGTAAAAAACATTCATAGACTCTCATACTTGGAAATCCATAGGTCAGAGAGGTTTTAGGATTTACTTAATTTGATGGCTTTGTCTCCATTCCCCTGTGATTCCTAGAGAGGGAGGAGGGAGTGAGGAAAATTTCTGTGTTCATCTTCAGGCTTCATCTTCAGGCTGGTAATCGGATGGCTACAGTATTCCTAGTATATCTGCCAATGGCCAGCAAGAGAGAGTGCTCTTACAGTTTCTGTTAAGAAGAAGGGAAAGTTTCCCAGAATCCCCTTTTCAAAATTCCCATTACATTTATTTCATTGGCCCAAATCTAGTCTTGCGCTCCTTCCTGAACCTATCTTTGCGACCAAGCACTACCGGACTCTTTTTATTAAAGGTGTGGGGGATTAAATCAATCACTGGCAGGGGGATGGGATTTTGTTAATTGACTTAGTCTAATTAGAGCTCACACCTGAACTGGGATCAACCTTCAAAACCACATAGTTGCTACAATTCAGAAGAGGAACAGCCATCAGAAGGAAAATTAGCAGGGAAAGGGGCAGGGTACCCAGCCAGCTGCTGGGTAGGCAATCAATAATATCCATTAACTATCATTATCATCATAGTCACCTTTCTTTTTCTACAGGTCTTAGCACAAATAAAAATCCCAGGTACTTCACATTTATTCTGATTTTTTTAAATTAAAGTTATAGTTCTGACCATCCTCTGTTTTTTTATTTTGTTTCGTTGGTTTTTTTTAACTAGGAAATTGAGAGATCTGGTAAACTCCTGCCTCCTCTGTGAAATCTGCCCTGATTCTTAACCCCCAGGCAGAATTAAGGACACTCTTCCATGATGTTTCACTTGTCTTTTTGTCAGAGTGTTTATTGATTTATATATTATATTATATTTATAGAGTATGCTAGGCCGGGACTCCACAGGGGTGGGACGAGACATTTATCCTTCAAGTCCCAGGATCCATTAGGGTCCCAGAATATATTAAGGACACAATTAACATTTACTGAGTTAATTTAAATATCAGACAATTGGAATATTTATAGAGAATATTCACTGACATAAATGGTATTGTAAAGGATGATTTCAGCTCATGATGATTCTGAGGAAAACTCACTGCTTTAAGCTACTTGGGGGAAACTGTCCAGATTTTAACAACTTACAATAAAAGCCTACCAAAAAAAAAAAAAAAAAGAAACTCCTAAAATTGAGAAATAGCTTTACAATACAAGAATGCTGTGCTGGGGAAGGAATGTGTTGTTTTAGTGTATTATACATCCTTAAGTCAATAAATTATGATTTTCAATACTCATAGTTCTCTCAGATGCTTTTTTTAACTTTTCATTAAAACACCTAAGAAAAAAATTCAGAACATCAATAGGACAATGGAAGATGACTCTGATAACAGGCCTATCAACTTACAACCAAGTGCCAAAAAGTTATTTAAACTATATATACATAAATTATAATTATATATTTATATATGTATATATAATATTGCATTCTGTTTCATATAGAAACATAGGTATAAAATATAAAGTGGAATGGTTAGAAGACAATAACTTGTGTATAAACAAAGCCTGAGAATCACCATTTACCTGTCACAATTATAGAATTAGTGTTTAAGACTAGTTTTGTAAAACAAAATTTTAAATAATTCAAGTAAGATTCAAATAGGACTATAAAGAGACTACAACTATCCTATGGTAGATACTGTGGATGGGTGAGCTTCCTTTCTATCCCACCTTCCTTCTACGGGACCTTCCTATACAGAGCCTAGAGGGCATTTCCAGACTCCTTCACAGCTAAGATTTGGGATAAAAATTAGCTCTTACCAATCAAACAAGAGCCCCGAAATTTTGGAAAGTGGAAGGGAACTAGAGATTCTCTCTGGCCTCTTTTTCTATTTTAGCTACCGGCAAATAGGGCTGTAGAGACGAAGGCTTTCCTGCATCAGCACCCCAGCATCCAGTTTCCCCGGTGATGTGGTGGTGGCAACAGCAGCTGGGGCAGCAGTAGGCTCCTCGTTCCAGCTTCCTACACCTTGGATATCAGCTCAAGCACCATATTCTCCAACTCACTATTTCCAAGGTGATTTCAGAGATAGCAGGTCTTTGGATGGGTCAGTTCTCCAGTGTTCAGAAAATCATTCCCAGAGTCCCAGGTGAGAGTTTGCTTCTCTAGAAATTCTAACAAATTTTTATATCAAAAGCTGTCTTACTTTTTATATTCTATATGAAATGTTGACATAATACACCTATAAGAAGCAAGAAAAGGTTAGAGCAAAGAAAATGTGGGAAATATGATAAAACAAGAATGCATAGCATCAGAAAATATTACATGAAATAACAGAAATAAGATCAAATATAGGAATGACGGTAATCAATAAAATATCTAAGTTATTCCCTCCTTTAATAATGAAACACACTCCTATAATGTGTCAAATCAATTTATAAATGTTGATGATTGTAAGAAACCTACCTATAGCTGTGGAACAAAAATGTCAAGTGTAGAACGATAAGCAAAAATATCCTTGATAAAAAGAGAAGATAAAGCTTCTTTGCTTTCATTTCTTGATATCCAAGAAAATAGAATTCTATTTTAAAAGCATTAAATAGAATATTATATATTCAATGGAAATATGAGTCATGAACATTTATTATCCAAATAACATTGATTCTAAAAAATGAGGGTCAGTCATGTTTTGTGAAAATTCAATTCCTTAAAACTCTACAATACCATGCTAAATAATTCAAAAGTTGTCATAAGATGAAAAGTTTCAATATGAACTAATTATGTACAAAGTCAGTCTCCTCTCTAGCATTTCGCTTAATACAATCATTCCTAACCACTGACTCAACTTTGTTAATTCAAAATGTTAATTCACAATGTTCAGGGCTTCCCTGGTGGTGCAGTGGTTGGGAGTCCGCCTGCCGATGCTTGGGACACGGGTTCGTGCCCCGATCCAGGAGGATCCCACATGCCGCGGAATGGCTGGGCCCGTGAGCCATGGCCGCTGAGCCTGCGCGTCCGGAGCCTGTGCTCCGCAACGGGAGAGGCCACAGCAGTGAGAGGCCCGCGTACCGCGAAAAAAAAAAAAAAAAAAAAAAAAAGTTCAAATATAATGCAGCATGAAATTCTTTTTTTTTTTTTCTTTTTTTAAATATCTTTATTGGGGTATAATTGCTTTACAATGGTGTGTTAGTTTCTGCTTTATAACAAAGTGAATCAGTTATACATATACATATGTTCCCGTATGTCTTCCCTCTTGCGTCTCCCTCCCTCCCACTCTCCCTATCCCACCCCTCCAGGCTGTCACAAAGCACCGAGCTAATATCCCTGTGCCTTGCGGCTGCTTCCCCCTAGCTATCTACAGAATGAAATTCTTAAACCTTGAATAAATGTAGCATTTCATGAAGTAGATGAAAATAATGTTGACAATGTTTATTTTAGACTATATTATATTTTGATATCTTATAAATGTTCTATGAGAAATTCTGATTGATTTTATAATCAGTCAACAAAAGTTAAAAAGAAAAACACTGGGAAACAATTTTAACTGCTTATTTAGGAATTTCAATTCTTATGTTAGTCTTTATATTTTTATATCTTTTCAAAGTTTACATGGTATTTTTATTACTTTTGTATCAAGAATTTGTTTTAAAGACCACATAGGTTTAAAATTTTACACATCAGTATGCATCATAGTCACCTTAGTAACAATATTCTTAGCATTCTTTCAATAATTTAAATAATACAGATTATATTTTTCTGTTACATCCTTATTGTCTTCACTGCTTAATATATTCCAACTGATCTCACATGCCTTTAGGACATCATTTCTATGCCTTTTTCCTCAGAGAAGGAAGGATGAAGTACGTCAGTGGTCTTTATAAATATAATTTAAATAATGTAGTTCTGCACCTCCATTTCTCCTCCACCCTTTTAGTTACCATTCTGCCAGGTTGCAAGATAAAAAAACTACATTTCATAAAATTAAATTCCCCATTGACCATCCAAACAATTCAGATGGAATGTTTAGTATCTATCCCCTCTCTACATTCTAACCAGAAAATGATTTTTCTGTGACACTGAGTTTATATTCTCTCAACAAGATCCATGCTGCTGTATCCCAATGTCCTGGGAGTCATTAAAGCCTCCTGAAAAATTCAAGACTCTCCTTGTAATTATCACCCACAGGTCATGCATGCTCACAGCTCCCCATCTCTCAGAAACCCTAGTCTAAGTATCACTATTGAGAACAAACAGCACAATGTAATAATTATGTAGATTCAAGTTTCTCTCACTTAGCTTGGCGTTTAAAATTTTTCATTACTGATGGTAGTAAATGGGCTGTATTTAAGGGTAATTAACATTTATGTGTGGAACGGGGAAAACAGGAATAGGCTAATCCTTGGAGGACTTACACAGTGAAGAATCTTGGCTGGTTTAGGGCTGCAAATGTGTTGAGCTAAAAAGTTCCCAGGTGTAAATAGGATTTAACTAATCCCCAAATCAAAATACTTGGGTACTGTTCAAATCATAATCAGAATTCACTTGGATGTAACCAAATGCGGTAAGTATTGAAGTTACCATGTAGGCAGATTCGAACTTCTACCTCAGTTGGTACCTCAGCCATCCAGCATGAGTTGAGAGAGCCAGATTCTGTTGACTAGTCCAGGCATACTTGGGAACAGAGGCATGTAGCATGACTGAAATCTCAAAGGAGTACAGACTACTTTGATATCACCTTGGTATAACTGATATGTCACTATCAGTTAATATTTTTCTGGGAATTTGGTACATGCCCTTTCAACCTGCGGAACACATTGCCTAAAACAAAGTTCTCCAAAACAGCTTTTCACCAGAGTTCCAAAAGGATCCTTCAGCCCAGCTACCTCCAGTTAGTTCTCTCCTCTACAATCTACATGAGACACTCCACAAAATGCAAGCACCTCTGAGTTGTTCTCTTCATTCTACTTGGTACATCTTTCTTCATGCTCTTCCCAACTCTGAATCTCCTTTATGTCCCTCACTCTACTTGTATTCTCCAGAACTCCAACTGACTATAAACGCCCCTCCTGTGCCATATCAGATTATCCACTTCTTTCTTCTACTTTCCTGCGAATAGTACACTTCCCCACTCCTTTGATGTTGGGCTTGGCCATGGGACTTGCTTTGGTTGATGCGATGTTAGTTGTCAGCAATTACCCAGCAGAAACTCAACATACGCACTTCTGTTATTGTCAGAAGAAGAACACACCTGCTAGCCCAGTGGCCCCAGCGGGAGGAGGACAGGCATGCAATACAAAGATGCCCTGGATGAGTTGACTGAACCAGGCCCAGCCTAGATCAGCCAACTCCATCTACCACAGACACATAAGTTAAATAAATGCTTATAGACTCTAAGATTTTGAAGTTCTTTGTTATGCAGCAATAGCTAATTGATATAACTTCCCTGAACTCTTCCTTTACCATCTGGCCTTAAGTGACACCTGCTTCTTTCCTCAAGGGACTGATCATTTTCCTTTGACTTATGTGCTGCAGGGCAAAAAGTTTCATCTGGGGTTCTTCCTTAAGTCCTGTGTCAATTCTAGATAATATATTTTTTTCCACCCTCTTGCAAAAGCTCTTCTTCCCTCAAGTCTCATGATTTGTATTCTGCGCCTTGCCTTAAACACCATTTACTGCTGCGACTTACAAACCAGCTCACTCTCTGCTACTCATTATAGCATTTGGCCCGTGTTTTAGCCTTCGTTTCTATCTCAACTCCCTACCATTGTCCTAGGTGACTTTGCCATCAGAATGGATGGTCCATCTGAGTTCCTGACTTTTAATATCTTAAGCTCATCATCTTTATTGTCTAAAACAAAACAGACACACAATGAATGCGAGTTCTTTTCTTTTTCCCTCTCAAGGACTTTCTTTTTACTTTACTTCAGCTACCCAATCCTTGATCCTTAACCCTGTTATCTAGGTTCCTAATATGAACTTCTCTGCTTCCAGATCCCTCATTTCTTTACTACCAGTGGTGCCTGCTCTTCGGCTTTATCAAGAGCTCCTATCTCTACATGTTCTCCTTTGTCCACTACTATTAGGCTTCTATACCAGTTCCTCCCCTGCCCAGCCCAGAACAAATGTTTCATCACCACAACTATCTCTGAATGAAATCTACTTTCCTCCTTTTCCTTTCTATTATACCCACTCCACCTTTCAGATCCCCATCTCTAAACCTGGATTAATGCACACATCCCTTCCTCCAGGAAAATGTTGGTAGAAATCACACACACTCAAAGATCTTTGCAAGGAAACCATTTCTAACCTCTTCTGGGCCCTTCAACCCTTCAGCATTTCTGAATCTTTCTCACACTCTTAAGTCCCTATTCTTCCTCAGTTTCAGAGATGACTTTACTACCTGCTTCACAGAAAAATCTAGCACATCTGTCAGGAGTTTTCTCACCTTCCCTTCCATCCCCCAGTCATCAATATTCCCATTAAACTACAACCTTCCTAAGAACACAAATGGTGAGGGGAGGAGCTTCAAGATGGCAGAAGAGTAAAACGTGGAGATCACTTTCCTCCCCACAAATACATCAGAAATACATCTACATGTGGAACAACTCCTACAGAACACCTACTGAACGCTGGCAGAAGACCTCAGACCTCCCAAAAGGCAAGAAACTCCCCACGTACCTAAGTAGGGCAAAAGAAAAAAGAATAAACAGAGACAAAAGAATAGGGACAGGACCTGCACCAGTGGGAGGGAGCTGTGAAGGAGGAAAGGTTTCCACACACTAGGAAGCCCCTTCGCGGGCGGAGACTGCGGGTGGTGGTGGGGGGGGAGCTTCTGCGCCATGGAGGAGAGCACAGCAACAGGGGTGTGGAGGGCAAAGCGGAGAGATTCCCGCCCAGAGGATCAGTGCCGACAAGCACTCACCAGCCCGAGAGGCTTGTCTGCTCACTCGCCGGGGCGGGCGGGGGCTGGGAGCTGAGGCTCTGGCTTTGGTCGGATCCCAGGGAGAGGACTGGGGTTGGCGGCGTGAACACAGCTTGAAGGGGGCTAGTGCACCACAGCTAGCCGGGAGGGAGTCCGGGACAAAGTCTGGAGCTGCTGAAGAGGCAAGAGACTTTTCTTCCTTCTTTGTTTCCTGGTGTGCGAGGAGAGGGGATTCAGAGCACGGCATAAAGGAGCTCCAGAGACGGGCGCCAGCCGCGGCTATCAGCGTGGACCCCAGAGATGGGCATGAGACGCTAAGGCTGCTGCTGGAGCCACGAAGAAGCCTGTGTGCAACCACAGGTCACTATCCCCACCTCCCCTCACGGGAACCTGTGCAGCCCGCCACTGCCAGGGTCCCGTGATCCAGGGACAACTTCCCCAGGAGAACGCACAGCGCGCCTCAGGCTGGTGCAACGTCATGCGGCCTCTGCCATCGCAGGCTCGCCCAACATTCTGTACCCCTCCCTCCCCCCCGGCCTGAGTGAGCCAGAGCCCCTGAATCAGCTGCTCTTTAACCCCGTCCTGTCTGAGCGAAGAGCAGACGCCCTCAGGCGACCTACACGCAGAGGCGGGGCCAAATCCAAAGCTGAGCCCCTGGGAGCTGTGAGAACAAAGAAAAGAAAGGGAAATCTCTACCAGCAGCCTCAGAAGCAGCGGATTAAAGCTCCACAATCAACTTGATGTACCCTGCATCTATGGAATACCTGAATAGACAACGAATCATCCCAAATTGAGGAGGTAGACTTTGGGAACAACGATACACATATATTTTTCCCCTTTTCCTCTTTTTGTAAGTCTGTATTTGTATGCTTCTGTGTGTGATTTTGTCTGTACAGTTTTGCTTTTACCATCTGTCCTAGGATTCTGTCTGTCCATTTTTTTTATTATTTTTTTTCTTAAAAATTATTTATTTTAATAACTATATTTTTTTTACTTTATTTTATTTTATCTTCTTCTTTCCTTCTTTCTTTTTTTCATCCCTTTTATTCTGAGCTGTGTGGAGAACAGGCTCTTGGTGCTCCAGCCAGGCGGCAGGGCTGTGCTACTGAGGTGGGAGAGCCACGTTCAGGACACTGGTCCTCAAGAGACCTCCCAGCTCCACGTAATATCAAACGGCGAAAATCTCCCAGAGATCTCCATCTCAACACCAAGACACAGCTCAACTCAATGACCAGCAAGCTACAGTGCTGGACACCCTATGCCAAACAACTAGCAAGACAGAAACACAACCCCATCCATTAGCACAGAGGCTGCCTAAAATCATAATAAGGCCACAGACACCCCAAAGCACACCACCAGACGTGGACCTGCCCACCAGAAAGATCCAGCCTCATCCACCAGAACACAGGCCCTAGTCCGCTCCACCAGGAAACCTACACAAACCACTGAACCAACCTTAGCCACTGGGGACAGACACCAAAAACAACAGAAACTACGAACCTGCAGCCTGCAAAAAGGAGACCCCAAATACAGTAAGTTAAGCAAAATGAGAAGACAAAGAAACACACAGCAGATGAAGGAGCAAGGTAAAAACCCACCAGACCTAACAAATGAAGAGGAAATGGGCAGTCTACATGGAAAAGAATTCAGAATAATGATAGTAAAGATGATCCAAAATCTTGGAAATAGAATTGAGAAAATACAAGAAACGTTTAACAAGGACTTAGAAGAACTAAAGAGCAAACAAACAGTGATGAACAACACAATAAACGAAATTAAAAATTCTCTAGAAGGGATCAATAGCAGAATAACTGAGGTAGAAGAACGGATAAGTGACCTGGAAGATAAAATAGTGGAAATAACTACTGCAGAGCAGAATAAAGAAAAAAGAATGAAAAGAACTGAGGACAGTCTCAGAGACCTCTGGGACAACATTAAACGCACCAACATTTGAATTATAGGGGTCCCAGAAGAAGAAGAGAAAAAGAAAGGGACTGAGAAAATATTTGAAGAGATTATAGTTGAAAACTTCCCTAAAATGGGAAAGGAAATAATCAAGTCCAGGAAGCACAGAGAGTCCCATACAGGATAAATCCAAGGAGAAACACGCCAAGACACATAGCAATCAAACTATCAAAAATTAAATACAAAGAAAAAGTATTAAAAGCACCAAGGGAAAAACAACAAATGACATCCAAGGGAATCCCCATAAGGTTAACAGCTGATCTTTCAGCAGAAACTCTGCAAGCCAGAAGGGAGTGGCAGGACATATTTAAAGTGATGAAGGAGAAAAACCTACAACCAAGATTACTCTACCCAGCAAGGATCTCATTCAGATTTGACGGAGAAATTAAAACCTCTACAGACAAGCAAAAGCTAAGAGAATTCAGCACCACCAAACCAGCTTTACAACAAAGGCTAAAGGAACTTCCCTAGGCAGGAAACACAAGAGAAGGAAAAGACCTACAATAATAAACCCAAAACAATTAAGAAAATGGTAACAGTAACATATATATCGATAATTACCTTAAATGTAGATGGATTAAATGCTCCAACCGAAAGACATACATTGGCTGAATGGATACAGAAACAAGACCGTACATACGCTGTCTACAAGAGACTCACTTCAGACCTAGGGACACATACAGACTGAAAGTGAGGGGATGGAAAAAGATATTCCATGCAAATGGAAATCAAAAGAAAGCTGGAGTAGCAATTCTCATATCAGACAAAATAGACTTTAAAACAAAGACTATCACAAGAGATAAAGAAGGACACTACTTAATGATCAAGGGATCAATCCAACAAAAAGGTATAACAGCTGTAAATATTTATGCACCCAACATAGGAGCACCTCAATACATAAGGCAAATACTAACAGCCATAGAAGGGGAAATTGACAGTAACACAATCATAGTAGGGAATTTTAACACCCCACTTTCACCAATGGACAGATCATCCAAAATGAAAATAAATAAGGAAACACAAGCTTTGAATGATACATTAAACAAGATGCACTTAACTGATATTTATAGGACATTCCATCCAAAAACAACAGAATACACATTCTTCTCAAGTGTTCATGGAATATTCTCCAGGATAGATCATATCTTGGGTCACAAATCAAGCCTTGGTAAACTTAAGAAAATTGAAATCATATCAAGTACCTTTTCTGACCACAAGACCATGAGACTAGATATCAATTACAGGAAAAAATCTGTAAGAAATAAAAACACATGGAGGCTAACAACACACTACTTAATAACCAAGGGATCGCTGAAGAAATCAAAGAGGAAATCAAAAAATACCTAGAAACAAATGACAATGAAAACGCGACAACCCAAAACCTATGGGATGCAGCAAAAGCAGTTCTAAGAGGGAAGTTTATAGCAATACAATCCCACCTTAAGAAACAAGAAACATCTCAAATAAACAACCTAACCTTAGACCTAAAGAAATTAGAGAAAGAAGAAGAAAGAACCCCAAAGTTAGCAGAAGGAAAGAAATCATAAAGATCAGATCAGAAATAAATGAAAACGAAATGAAGGAAACAATAGCAAAGATCAATAAAACTAAAACCTGGTTCTTTGAGAAGGTAAACTAAATTGATAAACCATTAGCCAGACTCATCAAGAAAAAAAGGGAGAAGACTCAAATGAATAGAAGTAGAAATGAAAAGGGAGAAGTAACTACTGACACTGCAGAAATACAGAGGATCATGAGAGAAGAGTGCAAGCAACTCTATGCCAATAAAATGGACCACCTGAAAGAAATGGACAAATTCTTAGAAAAGCACAACCTTCCTAGACTGAACCAGGAAGAAGTAGAAAATATGAACAGACAAATCACAAGCACTGAAATTGAGACTGTGATTAAAAATCTTCCAACAAACAAAAGCCCAGGACCAGATGGCTTCACAGGCAAATTCTATCAAACATTTAGAGACGAGCTAACACCTATCCCTGTCAAACTCTTCTAAAATATAGCAGAGGGAGGAACACTCCCAAACTCATTCTACGAGGCCACCATCATTCTGATACCAAAACCAAAGATGTCACAAATAAAGAAAACTACAGGCCAATATCACTGATAAACATAGATGCAAAATCCTCAACAAAATACTAGCAAACAGAATCCAACAGCACATTAAAAGGATCATACACTATGATCAAGTGGGGTTTATCCCAGGAATGCAAGTCTTCTTCAATATATGCAAATCAATCAACATGATACACCATATTAACAAATTAAAGAAGAAAAATCATATATGACCATATGATCAGCTCAATAGATGCAGAGAAAGCTTTTGACAAAATTCCACACCCATTTATGATAAAAACCCTCCAGAAAGTAGGCATAGAGGGAACTTTCCTCAACATAATAAAGGCCATATATGACAAACCCACAGCCAACATCGTATTCAACAGTGAAGAACTGAAACCATTTCCTCTAAGATCAGGAAGAAGACAAGGTTGCCCACTCTCACCACTATTATTCAACACAGTTTCGGAATTTTTAGCCACAGCAATCAGAGAAGAAAAAGAAATAAAAGGAATCCAAATTGGAAAAGAAGAAGTAAAGCTGTCACTGTTTGCAGATGACATGACACTATACATAGAGAATCCTAAAGATGCTACCAGAAAACTACTAGAGCTAATCAATGAATTTGGTAAAGTAGCAGGATAGAAAATTAATCCATAGAATTCTCTTGCATTCCTATACACTGATGATGAAAAATCTGAAAGAGAAATTAAGAAAGCACTCCCATTTACCATTGCAACAAAAAGAATAAAATATCTAGGAATAAACCTACCTAAGGAGACAAAAGACCTGTATGCAGAAAATTATAAGACACTGATGAAAGAAAGTAAAGATGATACAAATAGATGGAGAGATATACCATGTTCTTGGATTGGAAGAATCAACATTGTGAAAATGACTCTACTACCCAAAGCAATCTACAGATTCATTGCAATGCCTATCAAACTACCACTGGCATTTTTCACAGAACTAGAACAAAGAATTTTGCAATTTGTATGGAAACACAAAATACCCCACATAGCCAAAACAATCTTGAGAACGAAAAATGGAGCTGGAGGAATCAGGCTCCCTGACTTCAGACTATACTGCAAAGCTACAGTAATCAAGACAGTATGGTACTGGCACAGAAACAGAAATATAGATCAATGGAACAGGATAGAAAGCACAGAGATAAACCCATGCACATATGGTTGCCTTATCTTTGATAAAGGAGGCAAGAGTATAAAGCGGAGAAAAGACAGCCTCTTCAATAAGTGGTGCTGGGAAAACTCGACAGCTATATGTAAAAGAATGAAACTAGAACACTTCCTAACACCATACACAAAAATAAACTCAAAATGGATTAAAGACCTAAATGTAAGGCCAGACACCATCAAACTCTTAGAGGAAAACATAGGCAGAACACTCTATGACATAAATCACAGCAAGATCCTTTTTGACCCACCTCCTAGAGAAATGGAAATAAAAACAAAAACAAACAAATGGGACCTAATGAAATTTAAAAGCTTTTGCACAGCAAAGGAAACCATACACAAGATGAAAAGACAACCCTCAGAATGGGAGAAAATGTTTGCACATGAAGCAACTGACAAAGGATTAATCTCCGAAATTTACAAGCAGCTCATGCAGCTCAATATTAAAAAAACAAAAAACCCAATCCAAAAATGGGCACATGACCTAAATAGACATTTCTCCAAAGAAGATATACAGAGTGCCAACAAACACATGAAAGAATGCTCAACATCATTAATCATTAGAGAAATGCAAATCAGAACTACAATGAGATATCATCTCACACCGGTCAGAATGGCCATCATCAAAAAATCTACAAACAATAAATGCTGGAGAGGGTGTGTAGAAAAGGGAACCCTCTTGCACTGTTGGTGGGAATGTAAATTGATACAACCACTATGGAGAACAGTATGGAGGTTCCTTAAAAAACTAAAAATAGAACTACCACACGACCCAGCAGTCCCACTATGGGTCATATACCCTGAGAAAACCATAATTCAAAAAGAGTCATGTACCAAAATGTTCACTGCAGCTCTAGTTACAATAGCCAGGACATGGAAGCAACCTAAGTATCCAGCAAGAGATGAATGCATAAAGTAGATGTGGCACATATATACAATGGAATATTACTCAGCCATAAAAAGGAATGAAACTGAGTTATTTGTAGTGAGGTGGATGGACCTAGAGACTGTCATACAGAGTGAACTTAAGTCAGAAAAAGAAAAACAAATACCATATGCTAACACATATATATGGAATCTAAAACAAAAAAATGGTCATGAAAAACCTAGTGGGAAGACAGGAATAAAGATTCATACCTACTAGAGAATGGACTTGAGGATACAGGGAGGGGGAAGCATAAGCTGGGACAAAGTGAGAGAGTTGCATGGACATATATACACTACCAAACGTAAAATAGATAGTTAGTGGGAAGCAGCTGAATAGCACAGGGAAATCGGCTAGGTGCTTTGTGAACACCTAGAGGGATGGGATAGGGAGGGTGGGAGTGAGGTAGATGCAAGAGGGAAGAGATATGGGGACATATGTATATGTATAACTGATTCACTTTGTTATAAAGCAGAAACTAACACACTATTGTAAAGCAATTACACTCCAATAAAGATGTTAAAAAAAAAAAGAACACAAATGGAGACTCATAACCTTTGTGGAACCAAATACAGTGTCTTCACACCTGGACTCTTAATACACATTTACTGGATTGATCTGAACTCATCCACCTTCGTATGTCTTATTCTGTCCAAGAATAGCTGTGCTGCCTGTCCTGTGGGTCTCATCCTCTTATACCTCCTCCAGGATCTGCTCCACCTCCTGTATTTGCAAGCAGTCGCTCTTGCTTACTCTCCCCTCCCCCACCATGAAAGTACTCAAATTTCCTTATCCTAAAATTATAGCTCCTCCTTGACTCTTTATCACTTTCTAGTCACTATCCTGTCCTTTCTTCCCAACTCCTTTCATTAACAGCCAAGTTTCTTTTTTTTTTTTTTTTGAAAAGTAGTAAATGCTGAGGGCTCCAGTCCTCATTATTTTACGCACTTAACATACTAAAATCCAGTCTCATTCCTAAAGTCAATGAAATCCTCTGTGGCTAAACTTACCAAAGGCTGCTTAATGTCTAAAAACGAAGGTTGCAGTTTCTTCTGCCTCTTTCATCTCTCCACAGCATCTGTTCACTATTCCCTTGGTCTGAAAAATTCCTTTTGCTCCTTATAAATTTTATTATTTTTCTGTTTCTTTTTGTCCACTACCTTTCTAATCAGTAATTCTGGCTTCGTTTGCAAGATCTTCTCATCTCACCCTCAAAACCCACAAAGGGACACCTCTAGGGTGCTGTCCCGGGCTGTTAATTTTTCCATTCTAATTCATACATACTTCCTTGGTGATATAATCCATATCCATTGGGGCTTTTTGTTTTGTTTTTTTGAAGTACAGTTGATTTACAATATTATATGAATTTCAGGTGTACAACATAGTGATTCAATATTTTTATAGTTTATACTCCATTTAAAGTTAATACAAATAGTGGCTTTATTTCCCTGTGCTGTACAATATATCCTTGTTGCTTATTCATTATATACATAGTAGTTGTACCTCTTAATCCCCTAACCCCTAACTTTAATCCCCTAACTTCCTTCTCCCCATTGGTAACCACTAGTTTATTCTCTATATCTGTGAGTCTGTTTATGTTTTGGTATGTACATTCATTTTTTAGATTCCATATATAAGTGATAATATAGAGTATTTGTCTTTCTGTTATTTGTTATTACAATAAGTATAATACCCTCCAAGTCCATCCATGTTGTTGCAAATGGCAGAATTTCATTCTTTTTATGGATGAATAATATTCCATTGTGTGTGTGTGTATACATCTCACATATTCTTTATCCATTCATCCACTGATGAACACAGGTTGCTCCTATATCTTGGCTATTGTAAATAATGCTGCAACAAACATTGAGTGCATGTATCTTTTCAAATTAATATATGGAAAACAGTATAGAGGTTCCTCAAAAAACTAAAAATAGAACTATCATATGGTCCAGCAATTTCACTGCTGGATATATACCCAAAGAAAACAAAAACACTAACTTGAAAAGATACATGCACTCCATAACCATGGTTTTAATCATCGTTACATGCTCAAAATTCTCAAATAATTCCTCCCAATTCTGCATTCTCCTGACTCAAGTTCAAACCATTTGGATGGTCAATGGGAACATTAAACTAAGAAATGCACAAAGTAAACAACCTATTTTCATCATCAAACCTATTTGTTGTTTTAAATAAGATACTGTCTAATTTGTATCTCCTTTTAGGAGGGGTTCTAATCAGGTGCTAGCCAGATTCATTGTTCCCACAGGGCTCAGAGACAAGGGATAGGACCACAGTGCCTCTACATGAGTTGCATGGAGCCATATAAAAGAATATCAGAGATTTTAGGGATCAAGAAAAAATACATTATCTCAACATTGCTAATTATTAGAGAAATGCAAATCAAAACTACAATGAGATATCACCTCATACCAGTCAGAATGGCCATCATCAAGAAGTCTATAAACAGCAAATACTGGAGAGGGTGATGGAGAAAAGGGAACCTTCCTACACTGCTGGTGGGAATGTAAATTGGTACAGCCACTACAGAGAACAGTACAGAGATTCCTTAAAAAACTAAAAATAGAGCTACCATATGATTCAGCAATCTCACTCCTGGGAATATCCAGAGAAAACCATGGTTTGAAAAGATACATGCACCCCACTGTTTATAGCAGCACTGTTTACAATAGCCAATACCTGGAAGCAACCCAAATGTCCATCAACAGATGAATGGATAAAGAAGATGTGGTACCTATCCACAATGGAATACTACTCAGCCATTAAAAAGAATGAAATAATGCCATTTGCCACAACATGGATGGACCTGGAGATTATCATACTAAGTCAGAGAAAAACAGATATATATCGCTTGTATGCAAATGTAAAAAATAATGATAGAAATGAACTTATTTACAAAACAGAAACAGACTCACAGACATAGAAAACAAACTATGGTTACCAGAGGTGAAAGGTGTGGGGAGCTGGGTGGGGGCACGGGGTGGATAAATTGGGAGTTGGGGATTGAGATAAAAAC
Organism: Monodon monoceros; assembly: GCF_005190385.1. Taxonomy (NCBI): domain Eukaryota; kingdom Metazoa; phylum Chordata; class Mammalia; order Artiodactyla; family Monodontidae; genus Monodon; species Monodon monoceros. The sequence continues at coordinate 34,751,137 of NW_021703782.1, read as the reverse complement.
CTTACTATATTTAAAATAGATAACCAACAAGGACCTACTGTATAGCACAGGGAACTCTGCCCAATATTCTGTAATAACCTAAATGGGAAAAGAACTTGAAAAATAGATTTATGTATACGTATTGATATAACTGAATCACTTTGCTGTACATCTGAAACTAACACAACTTTGTAAATCAACTATAGTCCAATATAAAATAAAAATTTTTTAAAGAAAAAATACGTTATAATTAAAAATAGGCCAAGAACATTTTACATATGGATACAAAAAGTAATATCTCCAACAAGCAAAGAACGGACAACAGAAACAACATTGATTATGTATCTGTCTATTCAACTGGAAAGAATTTAAAATTATAGAATCATTCAGTGTGGGCAAGGTGGCAGTGAAATGGACAGTCTCAAACTTTCCTACTAAGAGTGTGAATTGGCAAAATATTTCATCTTCCTTGTGGCTTGTATCTCCTCAGTAATTTTGACTCTTTCCTTTCTACCTCCTTTGCCATAGTTCTAATTCAGACTCATTATTTCTCCCATGACCTGCTATCATCACTTCTTGTCTACTCTCCCTCTTCCCTGTTCTCTCCAGAGTACTCTTTCTAAAACCCAAATCTGATCAGATAGGTCCTCTTGCAGAAGTCCCCCTTCAGAGATTCCCCATTGTCTCCAAGCATAATCTACATTCCTTAGCCTGACTTTCAAGGTCTTTTTGATCTGCTCCCTGTTTGACCTTTTCAACCTAATCTTCCACCAGACTGTCTGGGTTCAAATCTTGGCTCCTGTCCCTACCAGTCATATGATCTTTGGCAAGCTGCTTAGTGTCTCTCTGTACTTCAATGTCCTCACCTGTAACACAGAAATCCTACTACCAATCCACAGGCTTGTGAAGGTTGCATGCATTGATGTACACAAAATGCTCATGGCAGTGCCTGGCACATCATCAACCCTATAGTAATATTTGCTGTTATTATTTGTCTTTATTATTATCATCTTACTACTCCTCCACAAGGGGTCTGTGACATAAACTACTTGAGATGTTGTTTTTTCATCCCTGCCTTTGTCCATGCTGACTCATAAACAGTACTCATTCTTTATACTTTTTCCTATAAATGTCTGGGAAGGTCTGAATTCATTCTTATGCCTGCACCATGGGACTTATGTTCAAGTGAGAAAAGACAAACAAGAGGTAAATATATATATATTTTATAAATTTATAAAAATATATATATAAATATATATATATATATATATATATATATATATATATATATATATACCCCAAGACATATATATATATATATATGTCTTGGAGTAATAAGAGCTATGGAGAAAAATAAGGGCTATCTTAGAATAAGCCACAACTGTGTTAAGGGCTTCTGTGCTCCAATAATGTTTCATTATTTCATTATTTCAAATAATTTTTCATTATTTTTAAACTAATTATTATGCTCTATTATTAGACTATGAGTTCCTGTTTACTTACTTCTATATACTCAGGGTTTGGCATTTTGCTGAACATATGAAAGGTATGGGAAGTACCTAATAAAGATATTAAATGTATACATGAATGCATGCATGTAATAAATATGTGCATGAATATGTGTAACCTTTATTCTTTTTATTTATATTTTATTTCAGAATACAAAACTTTACAATTATATTATCATGATAAGTTTGTCCTTATTACACAGATAGTAGAAACTTAAATTCACCTATTGGACATATATGCCTTACTCTGAAATGCCTGACTTACAAATATCTTTTCCGTAACTATAACTGGGAACTCAACTGCATACAAGAGCTGAAAGAATTCCCCTTCCTCATCATAGTTCTCATGCTTAGGAAGCTCTCTGCCACTACTAAGTTGCCCTTGTCCTTCCTTATACATCAAAAATTTTTAAAATCCCATTCCACATACTACATGAGAATTCACCAAAGTCCAATCTATGCCTGGTGTCCTGAGATGCTGTCCCATATGAGCTTTTTACAAAAACATGTTACATGTGGTCACACTATTGGGTTTATGTCTAATTTGTCCCATTATATAGGAAATGGGCTTTTCCCAGCTCTCCTGGGCATATCACCACCATTCACAATGAGGTTTCTGTGGAGTAATCTCTTCTGTCAAACAGCCAATTTACAAAAGGGCATTTGGAACTCTACCCATTGATGAAGTGCAGTTTGTCTTTACTACAGCCCAGAGATACTTCAAAATCTTCCTCCTCCATTCAGTCCTCTCTCCAATTCAATATCCCATTTGTCTTCAGACACTATCTTAATGCCCATAACAGAGTGGGGACTTAATAAATGTTAAATGAATGAAAGAATAAATCTTAAAGCGCTTTTAAAATTGAAATGAAATATCTGACGACTAGTTCTGACTTCTTAATAGTGTTAATAGTCAGGATTCCTTTGGTTACAGCAATTCTCTTCAAACTAGTTCAGGCAAAGGGATAAATTTATTATAAGGCTCGAGTAACTTGGAAAGGGATGCAGTCATTTTGTTGAAGGAAGCGGGGAGCCTTTTCAGGGCCCGAGAGTGGGCTCTTGTCTAACACTCAGAAATGAATTGTCTGAGGAGACACACATGCTGACAAAGCAAGAGACTTTATTGGGAAGGGGCGCCTGAGTGGAGAGCAGGAGGGTAAGGGAACCCAGAAGAACTGCTCTGCCAGGTGGCTCGCAGTCTTGGGTTTTAGGGTAATGGGGTTAGTTTCCGGATTGTCTATGGCCAGTCATTCTGACTCAGGGTCCTTCCTGGTGGCGTACGTGTCACTCAGCCAAGATGGATTCCAAAGAGAAAGATTCTGGGAGGTTGGTAGGACATAGGGACTGGCGTCTCCTTTTGACCTTTCCTGAATTCTTCCAGTTGGTGGTGGCTTGTTAGTTCCGTGTTCCTTACCAGGTCCTCCTGTTGTAAAATAACTCATATAAGTGGTTACTGTGGTGCCTGGCCAGGGTGGGCAGTTTCAGTCAGTGTTTCCCCTAACAACGTCTTAGGGACTCGAGGGCCAACAGGACTGTCTCTTCATTCCTCCCTCTGTGTTGGCTTCATTATTTCAGCCCACCTTGCTTCACAGTGCAGGGCATGTGGCTGCCAGCCAAGCAGGATTGGCATTTCCCCATTTCTTTTGTTCCTCAGAAAGGAATCTGATTCACCCATCTTCGGTCATGTGCTCATCCAAGATCAGTCATCCTAATTGGTCCTAAATGTATCTAATTGCTTTTTCTCTCCTACTTCCCAAACCTTCAATTGCCTACTTAGAAAATAAATAAATGAAAACTGATAGATTAAAAGCAGTACATTCAAATTCAAACTCACTTCTTTTCCTACATCATTTCCTTCTTCTGAATTCACTATCCATTAATAACACCATAATTTTAAGTCTCCTGGGCACCTGGACTTGAAATCTAACCGCTTGTCCCAAATTCAATTAGGTGCTAAGTCATTAACTTGTTTCCACTAGGGCTTCCTGCATCTCCTTCCTCATTTTTCTTCTCATTCCTGCCTCCCTATTTCAAGGATACTTTACCCCCTTCCTAGACTAATGGAATAATAGCCTTCTCATTAGGTATCATACTCCCATTCTTTATTCTGACCTAAACTTCACATGGCTAACAGAATTTTACTTCATAATAAAACTCAGCATCAAAACTTTTCCTTATTTAGAGGCTCTTAGAGGCTCCCAGTGGCTCCTGAATGAAATACAATCTCATCATCTTGACATTTAGCATGCACACTTCGAATATGAACCTTCCATCCTAGAGAAGTTGCCCTCCTCCTACATAACCTTTGCTCACGTGCAATTTCTTCAATTCAAAATGCTGCCTCCTCGCCCCAAATCAGACCTTTGTTCTACTTTGAAAATTGTGTCCATCCTTTTATGTTTATATCAAATGCCACATTATTTGTGAAACTTTGCCCATTTCCATCAGATTATAAATTTTCCTTCCTGATGATTCTTATGTTTTTCATTCCTGTTCTTCATCTGTACTTAACCTAGTGGCACTTGGCTTACAGTCATGTCCATGCTTCAGTCATGTTGATATCTGTTTTACCTCTTTAAACTGGTTAAATGGGCTACTTGAAAGCAGGTTATGGGTCTTATTTGTCTTCATAAAGCCATCTGTAAGAAGACTGCACCTTTCATAAAATGTGCTAGTGATATTTCCGAAGTAAATTAAGGGACTTTGAGAATTCTTTCCAGGTTTTCATGACAGGAGACTGTGTATGCTTGGTATGCCCAGTCCCAACTTTTATGAAGATGTATAAAATCACTGATAATGGCAGTAGCCCTGTATATCAAATAGGGAAGACCTGCCAAAATCTAGGCAGAATCTCTACCCACTGCATTGCTAATGAGGAAATAATGGGTAACACCCTCTTAAACTCTTTCTGGACTATAGCAAGTCTGAACTCACTGAAGAAGGTTTGAGAAACACTGAGTCACTCCCACTCTCTGCACCTAATTTCAGGATTCACAGGTCTACAGGGTCATAAAAGTGGGTCATAGTCACCAGCAGCATGAGACTATCTTGCGAACCAAACCAAATCTGATACTTATCCTTTTTTGACTCCCTGACATCTTGGCCCTCTGACACTTCCTCTCTCTTCACATTTACTCAGAGATGCCTGGCATAAAAGGACAGAAAGCACAGGAGTAGCTTAGAGCATGGAGCATTCTGAGGGGCTTAACTGCATAAGAAAAAACACTGTAATATTAATTTCACCTAAGAAATTATCAAATATTCTAAAGCTAGCATTCTATATTGATGTGGGTACAGCAAGGTGGGCATTCTGATGTACTGCAAGTGGGAATGCAAACAGGGCTAATCTTCCTAGAAAGCAATTTGCAACATGAATCAAGAGATTTTAAAATAGAGGGACTTCCTTGGTGGCCCAGTGGCTAAGACTCCACGCTCCCAATGAAGAGGGCCTGGGTTTCATCCCTGGTTGAGGAGCTAGATCCCACATCCTGCAACTAAGAGTTCGCATGCTACAATTAAAGTTCCCACAAGCCACAACAAAGATCCTGAACGCGGCAACTAGGACCCGGCACAGCCCAATCCATCAATCAATCAATATATTTTTTTAAGATTTTAAAATAGACATACTCTTGGACCTAGTAACTTGCCTTCTCTGAATCATTCCTAAGAAATAGCCAGATACAGGGAAGAAGATTGAAGGCCTCTCTCTGCCAGAGAGTACAGGAGAAGATAAAGGAGAGAAGTGTGTAGAATGTGCAGGGCCAGAACACACAAGAGGAAAGAGAAGTCAAGAAGAAGGAGGAGAGAGGGTAGGACAGAGGACCTCAAATAATGCAGTGCATTGGAAGCCAGTGGAGAAGAAACTGAACATCCTACTGTTCAATACTACAGTAGAGTGAAGACTGTTCAGACCACTAAATTTAGTTATTAAATAAAATAACAACTAATAATTTTGGTTGTAAAGAGACTGCCATTTTTGAAGGCAGTTTCCTTGAGGGCAATTTCACAAGAGGCTGTGTTGTAAGTTAGTGAGAGGTAAAGAGCAATGGGCATCAGATGTAAATGCCGCTCCCAAGTACTTGACAGTGAAGATTCTGACCAACAAATATTTAAGTAGAAACTATTCTAAGGGCAGTGGGGGGAAGGGATAGTGAAGAAACAAAGGCAAATGAGATTCAGCTCTTGCCCTCAAGGAGTTTATGTTCTGCTAAATCTCTTAAGAACTGACATCGGTGGGGACTGTATGTTACTGAGTGGCCTCCTTTGTTTCAGTTTTTAAGGTCTCCCATTTTCCTCCCCTTTTGGAATACACTTATGAATCACTCTTCAGTATACTCTCTCGTAGGCTTCTGACTCACTGTTGTCTATCTTTGAAGAATTTATATCCTAGCTCTTTGACTAACTGCTATTGCTTGTGCAAAGCAAAAGGAAAAGCCCAGTGTTTTGGACATCCTGGGTTGCTATGACGACTTAAATTAACAAGCAATGACTATAAATCTATGGTTTTTCTTTCTTTTAAAAATCAACCAACTGGGCTTCCTTGGTGGCACAGTGGTTAAGAATCTGCCTGCCAAGGCAGGGGACACAGGCTCGAGCCCTGGTCCAGGAAGATCCCACATGCCGCAGAGCAACTAAGCCCGTGCGCCATAACTACTAAGCCTGTGCTAGACCCCCGCAAGCCGCAACTACTGAAGCCCGCACGCCTAGAGCCCGTGCTCCACAAGAGAAGCCACCGCAATAAGAAGCCCGCGCACTGCAAGGAAGAACAGCCCCTGCTTGCCGCAACCAGAGAACAGCTTGCGTGCATTAAGGAAGACCCAATGCAGCCAAAAATAAAATAAATAAATATTTTAAAAATCAACCAATTAATCTCTCTGACCTGAATTATTTATGCTGTGGCGAAAGTGAATTTAATGACCCTGTCAATTCATGTGAGGGGATAGAGTCTGGCATGAGGCTTATTTGCTTTTCAAAGAGGCGGCAATGATTTCACAGGAAGCCAATCACATTCTCTCCTCAGGAGTCCTCTGATCAATGGCTAGCATTTAAAAGATGATAGTGTGATCACTAGACTTGGGTCAATAAATCAAAGGGATGCTACCGGCCTATTGGACACACGCAGGTAGGTACAAATTCATTCAGAAGACCCTGCGGATGGTCAAAGTGTTAAACGCAAATATCCTTTCAACTCACAGATAAGAGAAATGGGAGCAGACATTATAGCTCCTCTGATTAAAGAAGCTTTTGATGAAAGGAGTTGTGGAGGATGTTTATCTGAGGGAAGTAAAAGTCCTGCAAGGTTAAATCCAAGCTCCCTGGTTTCCCAGGGCTTACATTCTAAGGAGAAAAGACCAGTGAGGCTGATTCTGACCAGTTGTCTGGGATTGCGGGAAAGAATGATTCAGTATTATTCGGAGTCTTTGAACCACATTGTTTAAGCTTCACTTTTGCTTTTCAGTGCTGTTGGGAGTGATTCCTTTGGTTATCTGAGCCACTTGCCTGCTGTTTGAGTCCAGCCCTTGCAATCCTGTTCCTTATACACCTATCTATCTATCTATCTATCTATCTATCTATCTATCTATATATTATTGTGAGAGAATAGTAATAGGTTTTCTATAAAGGTTGATGGATTTACTTAATTCCTGATTATGCTATTTCCCTTATTTTTCATCTATAGAACTTGGCAAGCAGACAGATACCATGAGCAGGGTTATTCCTTTGCCATTCAAGGTCTACTGCCACCAACATTAGAAAAGTAATACTTTAAAAGCAGAGCCCTGGGTCCTTCTAATTACTGTAGTCATCACAGGTTTCAAGAAATAACTTTTGGACCCATTCCTCCCCTTAATTTCTCTATCTCTTCTTTTGTTCTTTCCTCCTTTTCCTGCTTTCTTCCTTCTACAATGTTTATTGAGCACCAGGCAGGGTGCTAAATGCTGAAGATACAGGAAGTCAAAAGAGCTTTGTTACTTAGCCAAGAGGACTCGATGTCTTCCCCAGGAAGAAGCCATTACACTACAGTCCCTGTTCAAAGCTGAGTGTTTCAAAAGGATGAGCGTCGTGAGAGTCTGAAATAGAAGCTGCTAAACACGTCCGTGAATAAATGAAAGACTTCATTAAAGAAACAGCATTTAAACTGAGACTTGAAAATAAATGTGCCATCTTTAAATGTGCTTTGGGCCAGGGCTAACACTATTCCCACAACTACTTTATTAATTCTCTTGACACCTCCATTTCTCCCTTTTGAAAAGAAAGCCTTTACCATCTCAGGAGCTTGTTAAAATCCTTTGAGACTAAGGGAGGACTTAGGGGTTTGGGAAGGATACCACAAACAATGTTTTTTTTTTTAAAAAGCAACATCCACAAAACCGGCTGTATTTAGTTTAAACTGAGTGTCCAGAGATTGCTTATAACAAGATTCCACTGGTTCATAACCTCTGAGGAATTTCTCTGAGAATGACAGAAGACTCACAATGGATCTGAACACAACAATAATTGACCAGCAGGTGGATAACTTCAGGTAAAACACACGGTAATTTAGGTTTTAGGAAAAAATAATGCCGCATACCATAGTGTACAAGTTCTTCATAGAAGTAAAAGGGTTCTGAATTTTTAGGGAAACAATTTTAGACAGTCATTGGTGGCACATGAATGTGGAGCTTTTGCTCAAAGCCTAGGATCTCTGTGGGGACCAAGCTTTAGAGACCTGCAGTATCTCTGTTGGGCAGCCCCAGGGTGAGTGGGGGTCATAGTTCACAGCACAAAATGATGGATTGAGATCAGAGCATTCTCTGAAGAAGCAATTCTTTGTCCATTCCCAAATTATGGCTCCGAAGACCCAATTTCTTTTTTCATAATTAATTTCCCTATAAAACTGACATTTTAATAAAGGTTTGAAAAATGAAAAAGCTGTGTAAGACTAATAATAGCCATTGGAAGATGTATCATTTTATTAACTGGAAAACCCTGTCTGTGTTTCTCTGTATCTTTTTTGCTTTTAGGAACATTTTAAAGCAAAGCATGGGGCACATACATTTAATGAGGATGAAGATGTGCTTTGAGGAAAGGAGAAAAACCTAAATTTTAGAGCAATTGATTAAATTTTAAGATCACATCAATAAAGTTCAAATGTATTTCACTTCTATCCTGTAGCCCAGAGGTTCTCAAACTTTCTCACTTTATGGCAGCCTTAACAGCAAGTAATTTTTTTAATAGCATCCCTAGGCCCAACAGATCCATTTGCTAAATAGTTTCAAACTACTTAATAGTTATCTGTATGCTGACAAATGTGTAGCTTTTTGAAAAACTAATACACATAGATTCAAAGAAAAGTATTTTTATTTTATTCTTAAATAATCATAGCAACTTATTCAAGGGATGTGAGTACCTGTTAGTCACCACTCTGAATTTCCAATCTGAACTCCATCACCCACCTCCTCATTTCCTGTTCCACACTGATTTTTTTTGTGGTACTTGTTTCCCTCGCCCACCCCCAATGCACCTAAAAGAGTACCTGGCACAAAGTGAGTGCTCAAAAAATAATTTATTAAATGAATCAACAGAAGCATTGGAGATAGAAAGACCTGGGTTTCCATCTGGCTTTGCTATAAACCAACTGTATCACCTTGGACTAGACCTCCGTGAGTCTCAGTTTTTACTTTTGTAAAACAGAGATAATAAAAATGAATGACTCCCTGGATTATTTTAATGATTAAATGAGCAATAAAATAGCACAGTGTCTGACACTTGTAACTGCTTCATAAGTGACACTTTTTTAATATTATCATTACTCTTGCAGGTTTTTTCATTCACAGTTAGAAAGTATTCTAGAAGGCAAATTTTAAAATCTGACAACAATAAATAACTATAGTCAAAATACCAAAGGGAAATAGAGGATTAGAATTAGATTTAAGGAATTCTTGGAAGGTCAGTTCTAGGTGAGAATTCAGAGGTGTGGTGAAAATGGCACAGAAAACCTAGTTCAAATCAGTCTTCTGCCTCTCGGCAGCATTTCTGCTACTGAAACTCTCTCTCGGTCTCCTTTTCTATTAAGTGAGGGAAAATAATACTTCTGAGAGGGATACTATTAGAAAAAGAGGAAGAAACAGTTTCCTTCATCTCCATGTAGAGAAGAGGCTGAGCATGCTTGCCTGGTGGAATCCCAAGTCTCAAGGCTGAAGACAGAGTGGGGTCTCTCGCCACCGTAAACTATAACATGGGGGATAACTGCTAAAGTTAGTGTCCACTTGGGTATCCTATTTAGTCTTGACATAGGCTATATAAAACTTGGCTACTTTAACAATCACAGTTTGGTTTGGAAAACAGCAACGACTAAGTTGTTTTTACACAGAAAATAATTTAATACCAAGTATCAGAGACTCACACAACAATGGCAGGCTGTTGAAAGCAGGAGAGTAAAAGTCATAATCGCCTTTGCTAGCTTTCAACTATCTGAATGTACAAGAATTGCAGAGAACCACCACTGTGGAATCACAGGTGGACACCCTAGAACTACTGTCAAAACCCCAGAGCTGCTGCCTGCTGAAGTCCAGGCACCTGCTCACTACCACTGGGGAAGTACTGGCCCTTCCTCCTCTGCCTTCCAAACATCATGTGAGAACCTCTCATTGATGGTTCTGAAACCAGAACCCAGCAGGCAAGGAAGTAGAGAAAAGCTGTTTCCAGGCTTCTAGCCTCTGCAATACTGCACAAAAAAAAAATGTAGAAGGGCAGGAATGCTAATGAGAAGCCAATACTAAAGACTAACAGGGTGAGGAAGGAGGGATGCGTTCAGATATGAAGAAAAGAGGGACAAAAAAAGGGACTCAAGGGCAGAGCAGTGGTGAACAACAGAGCTAAGACTAAGCCTCCAGGAATTTTGTTCTCATCAGCAGCCCCTTCTTCCCTTTAGAAGAAAACTGAGGGATAGTCAGAGTGGTGTCATGATGTGCAGTACAGTTAGGTGACAGACTTCTCAGATGATATGTCTGGTACTTGGCAGCCTTCCCAGGATCCCTCACCTCCAAGGCATCCCCTGGGTGAACCTGGATCTCACTGAGACCTTAATTCTGAGTTCAGAGCATCCTGGTGGAAGGGAACTGAGGCTGGAGCTAAAATGTATTCTACTTTGAGCATTTATCAAATGGGGCCACTTCTGCTGATCCCTGGTGTATCAGTATTATATAGAAGCAAGAAAAAAAATAACATTGCTTCATCTTATGCATATCCGTAAGTATTCTGGTATGACAACAGTTCATTAAAATCTTAGTTAAATTCCATTTTATAGGCTTGAAAGTCCTCTTAACTTTCACCACATATTTAAAATTCTTTTCCTTTTTTCAAGGAAACAATCATGACAGCTTTTGTTCTCAAAAAATATCACACCAAGATTTGTATATTCCTGTTCTCAGAAAGATAAATTTTCCGTTGTTGTAGCAAATGAAATGTTTGCAAAGTTCCTCTGAGAATCTTATTTCAAAAATCCTGCCAAGTTATTTTTTAATGTTAGCCTCAAAAAATGCAGCTGTTTATTGAACTCAACTTACTTCTGTCCTCAGGGATAATAAAAGGATCCAGAAAACAGTTCACTTAGAATTATCCTTATGGTAGACAAGTTCATCTGTGGGTGTTCCCCAACAAATATGGGAGAAAAATCTGCTAGCACTCGTAGAAGAATTCATCACACACGCAGTGGACTAAAGCTAAATGTGATTATATCTGAGTGTTGTGTGAAACTATTTCAGATAGAGAATAAAAAGGCAGCAGAATAATTCTTTGAATGGTTTCTAGGCTTCTTGATGTCCTGAAATTTCTGTCCCATTGCTTATCTCAAATAACCAAAATTAGGCCTAGTCAAGACAAAATACTTACCCATGATTTAGCAAACTCCTAATGAGTCTGCTAGGGATATACGTCCCCTATCCCCAAATCCACTGGGAATGGGTGCCTTACCAAGTTCCCGGTAATGGGGCAGAAAAATGGTTAAGGTAAACTGCACCAAGAGTTGGTAAAACACAGGTATCAAAAGATGAGGGTTATCTAATGGGGTGCAACTATTCCAGTTCTGCCCTTTTTTTTTTTTTTTTTGCGGTACACGGGCCTCTCACTGTTGTGGCCTCTCCTGTTGCGGAGCACAGGCTCTGGACGCGCAGGCTCAGTGGCCATGGCTCACGGGCCCAGCCGCTCTGCGGCATGTGGGATCTTCCTGGACCGGTGCACGAACCCGTGTCCCCTGAATCGGCAGGCGGACTCTCAACCACTGCGCCACCAGGGAAGCCCCCAGTTCTGCCCTTTTGATGATCTGAGGGTGTAGATACCATGAGTAACCTTTATCAATAACAGCTAACTTTCATTTCCAGGTACAGGTTTAAATCTATAATCCTTGAAACAAGCCTACGCTGTAAGTATTATTATTGTCATCTCACAGTTGAGAATACTGAGGCACAGGGCAATTAAGTGCCTTGCCCTAGAAGGAGTAACACCCAGCCAGCCTAACTCCAGAGGCCACGATTGGAACTCTGAGAACACTTATCACGAACTCTTAAGACAGAATGTGCCCACCCACAAATTAGCAGAAAGGCCTATATAAATCATTTGCCAATAGCAAACTTCCCAACTCCTATCCTAGGTACTTGGTAGGAGCTGGTGAGAGGCCATAAAATCAGGAAATGATGAGTTGTTACCCCTGATGAACTACAGATGACTTCTGATAAAAATCCATTCGTTTTAAAAGACTTGAGGCCTGGGCCCACATCTACTCATTAGTGAGACCACTCTTATTTTTTGATGCACTCATAAATTGTTCTCATCTGTTTGATCACAAGTAGAATCAGAATATATCACAGCAGAGGAGGCAGTCATTCTGCCAGACCCTGTATGGAATGTCATTTTCAAGTCAGTAGACCCTGTGGGTAATTAAATGGTCACTCCAGGCATCATCCACCTCTCCATAGCCAGACAGGAGCTCCAAGTCCCTGGCATCTTTAGGGTGATGAGATGCCAGCTGCATCCTCTGAAAAGCAGGGACTCAACAGTCCTATGGATATTCATATCTAAGCAGAAAGGCTGATGACTTCAAGGAGATCTGGGATTATGTGACCATTTTCCTTCTAAATTTTTTTCATAGAGTTTCAAGCTAAGTATGAACCTTTCAGGAAACTTTTTCTCTATCAATTTTCTCCCATCACATGTGCAAAGCTGTTATTTTACAAACCTGCTCCCAAAGCTCTTATTCTCAAAACTAACACATCACCGTTGTTTCCTCTCCCCTCCAAGAATTCTCCATTAGCATAACAGGAAAAGCACACAACCAGATTACACATTCACATTAAAAGTAGGTCACCTGAGGAAATTAGGAAATGACTTGATTGACAGGGATAAAAATAACACATGAGTGGTGATTCCAGCTCATACATCACAAGTTCTGGCAGCCATCAAGAGCAGGGAGGTGGACAAGAACTGGCTACAGACCCTTCTACGGCACATTCACTGTTGTTGGGTCATTCACTTTCAACACGTACTTGTTTCTGTCTAGAAATCTCTTGAGGAAAATCTCCAAGTGTACTTGACTGACATCTCTGAAATGGCTTTCTACTTAAGCCACTAATACCTTATTCGTGTTCTGTTAGGTCATAGCAAGATGATATACTGGCTTAGGAGTAGATGAGTAAGAAAGGTTTAGCCAGTTAAAGAAAGTCCTGATTGTTAGGGAGAGGTGGAAGAGGCCAAATCTAAGCACTGCCTGCTTCAGAAATTGGATGAAGCAGACTGTGTACCAGGCACAGTGTCAACCTACGATGTCTTTTACTTCCGCACACCAACAAGTCCACTTGACCCTCGCACTGTCACAACCCTCGCCCCCCAGCTCAAATCACAAGCACACGGAACCTGGAAGTGACCTCCACACCCCCACAGGATCTGGCCTCTATTCTAGTGACAACACAGAGGAGGTGATGAGCAGCGAGCGTTCCATGATGTTCAACTTAAATAATGAATCTGTTCTCCTAGACATTCCAAAGGCACAAAGTGTCACTGACAAGCTTACATCAAAAAACTTTCAGTTTGTGGCTTTGGCAAGCGAGTGGAGGTGTCAAACTCTGAAGAAGCCTTTAAAATTGCATTTTCTTCAATTTCTATAACCCTCAGATCTGAGATTAAGGTGGCCGAGAGCAAGAGGCAACAGTGAATCCACCAATATATATCACGTAAGTAAGGCACCTGAGAGTGTATACACCCTGGGTATCCGCCCAGTGCTGAGTCCAGCAATCCTTTAGACTTCACTCACCTCTGCTTTGTTCACCTCATCTCCATCCTACCTTCTGTTAAACTCCCTGTAAAGCTTCCCTAAAGAAGCCCGAATCCCAGATCATTGTGGGATGAGATGATCTGTGGGGAGGACGCCAGGAACTTGATTTAAAAAAAATCTTTGAGATACCAGAGTTGGTACCCACTACCTTGCTCAGATTCCATGGGGATTGCCTTTCCTTCCATCCTAAGAGTGAATCTAACTCTGACTTCGTGCAATGATTTCTCCTTCCATCAGCTATTCTCCCCCTTTTTGAACCACACCAGCAATCTTTCTCCATATCGTCATAGGAGAGGTTCATGGTTCAACACTGGGTGATAACTGTGAGACCCAGACATTCCCCAGCCCTTGCTGTCCAAACTATTTTGTTTCTATAGCAACTGGAAATAACGGTTTCTGTTAGTGGTGTCACACTCTCAACTCAAATTATTAAGGACAAAAGGCACAGGCAACACATTACTGTTGGTTTCACTCGTCTAGAATGCCCTCATTGCATATTTTCTACCTTTCCTGTGAGGCACTCCATTAAACTCCAGCCATTCTTGCTTGGTGTCCTCATTTCCTATGATTTCTCAGGATGTGTGACAGAATTAAATACATCCATACCTTGATGCACTGAGTTTATCGTTTCCAATTTAAAACAGCTTCCTCCAGCTCTTCCTCTTCAAATTGGCTCTGCCAGGTTAAAATCCTTGAGACAAATTTGTATCTTAACTCTTAACAGGACTCAAGCCCTGGGATTCCTCATCTGTTCCCCTTTGTGCAGGGGACCACCATCTTTTTTAAACATGAAAAACAAATAAAAGTGTAAATATTTTACTCCCATATTCAACAAGGAGACAGTTATGCATCATAAAATATTTTTCAGATAAACATGCAATCAATGATTCAGGTAAGCTCCCATGAACATAATATTTAATTTGAGCTAGTCTTAAAGAGGCAATGTTCCATTGTGTTGCAAGAGATAATTTTGCTCAGCATTTGTTTAATATAATAAAAAGAAGTAAAAAGTACCATACAATTTGTTTTCGTTTTTATGAATATATCAGAGTATATCACTTCTGAATATAGAATACATTTTTCCAAAGTGTTTTAGCCATTAGCTACAGCCGTGACTGTCTGTGTTGCTTCTATTCAGAGTATGAAGATCAGGTTTCTATTACAAATACTGATTCAATAAAACTTTATTATTTATGAAACACAAATATTTAAAATTCTATCAGTAAAAGTTTGTCTATCTTGGACCTGGTGCCTATTAGCAATGAGATGAATGAGCTGGAAACCAAGGGAGGGAAACCTGGATCATCCTATTTTTCTGCCAGATAAGGAGCACTGATCCCAGACTTTCTGAACAGAAAATGATTTTCCAGATCCTTCTCGTCCAAATATAACAGGTAGATATCATTTCATGTTTTTACTCCTATGGAAGGAAGATATAGAGGCAAAAGCATTCAGGTAAGAAAAGTCATTTACTCACAAAGACAGTTTATGAGGGAGCCAGATTTCAGAAAAACTGGCTCATTAAATTATTTACTTTTAATCTGCAAAAACCAAGTTATCAAATTTACAGTTAGTCTGTTCATGGTAGAAAAAAGAGCAATGTTCTCACAATTATCATATCCAAGAAGATCCTGATCTAGTCTCCAGTATCGACATTACGAAAATCAGGGATAAAGACGCTTGTATTAGGAAGTCAGTAACTTAGGAGAACACTTACGGTTACGATTTCATTTATTTTGTGACTACAATTAAACATAGTGACTGTTCATTTGGTTTGTCTCAGGGCTGGAAGCTTCGTTGCCTTGTTTTTGTTTGTTCCTTCGTTTGTTTGTTTTCCTAATTGTGGAATGTGATATGAACCTTTACCTATAACGGAGACCTACCAAGTGGTCAATTTGGCTTTCACACTCCAACCTATTGATAGAGGCTGTGGAAGCTTGAAGAATTCTGAGAAAACTCATCTGGGCTCAGTAAGAGATGTCATGTTTGAACAGTAATTTCTGCCATGAGCATGGAAAGAGAGTGGAACCATTTTTGTGTCACACACTGTTTTTTGTTTGTTTGTTTGTTTTGAACTTCTGTGTAATGTGAATGCCCTCCCTTTAGACAGAAATGAACTAAGACAGGAGAGAAGCAACCTGGTAAAAGTCACACCTAGTATAACTAACTGGAAACCAGGTATTCTAACAAGGAGTCCAGCAAACGTGGTGGGGGAAGGGAGTGCAGAGCAAGCAAGAATATTTGTTGTGAATGAATTCTCTTTCCATTTCACCAAGCTGTATACACCCTAAGAATTAAAATCACCATATCGCACTCTGAAGCTTATCCATTCAGGGTAATTACACCTTCTCCACAGTAATGGTTTCTTTTTCAATGTGGAGAGAATTAATTCTTTTAACTATCAAGTTGAATAATCCTTGTATGCAATGTAATCACTGAGCGTTCTTTATATGGTGGCACTCAATTGGCTTGCCAGAAATCTCAGTGTGACCCTCTGGCCCAATGGTAACTAGCACAATGCATTAATTATGTAGGGTGAAAACTGCATGTTAATTATATGGTTCCAAAGAATGAAGATTACCATTTCTGCCCAACTTCTTTCGTAGAGGGTCATTTCTTTACTTCAAAATTTTGATTTTTTACTTTCTATTTAGTTCCCTAGCAGTTCTTTTCCACATAATGAATACTTAGCTTAGCCAAGATTTTTTTCTAGTTTTGCTTTAAAATGCACTGGTTTTCATGAAAATTCACTCAAATAATGTGCTCCTTGCGTCTTTTCCTAAGGGATGAATTGCCTTTTTCAGATAACCTGACAAACCTAGGGCTTCGTACTCAGCTCCAGTCCCATCACATAGCAGTGGAAAGGGTCCAGAATCAACGTTTTATAAATTCTTGCCTAATAGGCTGGTGCTGTCATTCACTTCTTCTTTACAAAAGTACATCCACAGATGGCACATCCCACAGCAAGGAGAGCCTTGAGACAAGAGGGCCAACAATAAGTGGCAGTTTATTGTAGTGTGCTCAAAGAAAGTGTGGACCTGAACATCCTCTGCATGAGGTAACTCCATTTTAAAATATTATACTATGAGATTTAATGACTGTCAAGCCTAACCCTTTTTGCACATTAATAATTAAACATTAAATAATAATTGGATTCCAAAGAAAGTCACTCAAAAAAATACACACAATTCGTCTTGAAAGGGGTTAAGAATCTCATCAGAAGAATAATAAGCAGAAACTGAGTGGAAGTAGGAGGAAAAAGTAGCTTGGAAAGTAGTTTTATTGACTCTGCAAGAGAAGAGAACTCAGTGGAGTTTCTTTATAGACAGCTAATTAAAGTCCATTGACAACACTGTTGATATTAAAGTGAGCACTCAAAGAAGGAATATAAAACAGGTTTAAAGTTTACTATTTTTTCCCTTTAAAAATGCATAAGAAATTAAGGTAGCTTTTTACTGTGTTGCTAATACCCACAGTAATAAAAAAAAATGCAATATAACACTGGGAGAAAATTTTGTCTCAGTCTTAACATTTGAGATATATACTTGAATGTTTCACCAAAAGGTCTAGCATTTTAGTGAGCTTTGTAAGATCCTAGAAGAATATATCAGAAAAAAAAAAAATCCTTCTGCATCTATACCCTAATTCTAAAACCACTGAAAAATATATTGCTCATTGAGCTTTTCTTTTATTATTAAAATACATTTTAATTTATGGAAAAGACAGCATTATGAGAACAAAACTGTAATCCTCAATCCCTCCCCTACAAATGACTAAAATGAACAAAGGGATATTAAGATGAAAATTATGTACTTGTTCACAATGATCAAAGCATTCTGTGATAGTTATATAAAAAAGTTGAAGGGTAAATTCTGCTACACAAACTGGAATTACTTACTTTAAAATAGGTCAAAAAGGAAATTATGTTATCTTAGTCAATGCCAAAATCATCCTAGAAAATTTAATCCCTATTCTGTACAGCATAGAAATAGTCAGATATTCTTTAACATAACAAAAATTGACTGTCATCACATTTAATGAAGAAATTCTTAAAGAATTTTAGCCAAATTTAGGAAAACAAAACAAAAACATAATTATTAGTAAATATTGTTGATAATCTTAGCTTAAACAATAAAATAAAAAAATAAGAAGTTATAAATTAGGGGGGAAATGAGATATTTATTTGCAGAAGATATGATTAACTATAAAACCTAAGAGAGATCACTAAAAAAGAAAAAAACTATTAGAACTAAAGAGAATGTTTCATAAATACCTGGTCCAAAAGAAATATACAGACCAAGTAACTCTGATGTATGAGTCACACGTATTTGTTTCATTCCAGCTTTATCAGACAGTCCTGCACTGGGAACTATAGAAAACTCCTAGGTAGCAGTGAGTAGTAGAATTACAAAACCCACTGTGCTGGGGAGAAGGACTAGAAAATGAGAATTTATGGGGTGAGAAGGATATTTACACTTCACACATGCTTTTCGATTACAACCAACCCTTGAAAAACACAAGTTTGAACTGCACAGGTCCACTTATACACAGATTTTTTTCAATAGTAAATATTACATTATAACATAATCTGAGGTTGTTTAAAGCTGTGGATATTGAGAGGAGGGCCAACCATAAATAATATCTGGATTTTCCACTGCTTACAGGGTCAGCAGCCCTAACCCCTGAGTTTTTCAAGGGTCAGCTATATTTAAATATTTACTATGTGTGAAGACTGATAACATTTTCATTCAAGTATTGTTTTCTATTCACAAAGAGAAATACGTTTAATATAAAAATGTTTATTACTAGCTAGATGCATTACTTAATTCCCACAGTTGCCTACCCTTACCCCTCTTCACTTCCACTATATTTCTGAATATAACTGACACTTTAAGAAGCCATTCCACAATACTGTGGCTTAACGTACCACTTGGTATATTATCATGATTCCCTGGGGAATAAAATTTATAATTTGAAAAACGCAGCTCTAATTTAATTTCAACATGGCAGTTCCCTAATTCAAGGGCATTTACTGAAATATATAATTGAATCTTTATAGAATCCCAAGTTTAACTGAAATGGACATGGTTCTAGTCATCTGCATGCTAGTCTTCATTTGAGAGAGAAAATAAAGGTATTTTTGTTCAACGTAGAAGCCAGTTTAGGAACTTTGAACCAGCCTACTGAAAAAAAGGGATAAAGAGTCTTTTTAAAAATCCAGACAATTATTTCTTTAATTAATACCTGTCAGTATTAGACAGAGCACCTTCTAAATGCATAATTTAATTTCATGGATGCCTTTCTTGGAAGCATAGCCTTGTATAGTACGTAATTTGTTTGTCAACTTCTTTACAGGGCCAAAGATTAAAATTTTTTAAAAGTTTAAATATTTTCTTGTTGTTCTACCATGGAGTAAAACATTATAAAATTATAACAATTTGGTCTGCAACAGCATTTGGAAGACCAGAGTTTAGAATTCTCATAACCAGAAAGAAATGTTCTTTTGGCTATAGTGTCTAAATGTTATAATGGCAAGGATAATATAAATTAAAAAACCAAAATATGTGTACTTTTCTACAATAGTGGTCAGAGGATTTAATATACCTTTCTAACTCTTTGAGGGATAAAGCATTAAGGCTATGAGGATATGGATGACAAATACAAATCCAGCCAATAAACTCTATGAAACATTATAAATCGCAAGGAGATTTGGAAAGTTATTTTCTAATGCCCGTGAGGCATTTATACAAAGCAATCACATATTAGGCAAGTATAAGGCAGATAACACCCTCAGTGATTCCTCCAAAGCAAGTATTAAAGACTGAGGTGAATGCAATTACATTAACCTATTTAATTATTTATTTACTTATTTACAAAATTAAAAAATACTCAACCATTTCTATAAGAATCATTCTCCTACAAAACTCTTCGCTCTAAAAGAAATCAAAAGGGAAATCATAGGGCTTCCCTGGTGGTGCAGTGGTTGAGAGTCCGCCTGCCGATGCAGGGGACATGGGTTCATGCCCCGGTCCGGGAGGATCCCACATGCTGCGGAGTGGCTAGGCCCGTGAGGCATGGCCGCTGAGCCTGCGCGTCCGGAGCCTGTGCTCCGCAACGGGAGAGGCCACAACAGTGAGAGGCCCACGTACCACCAAAAAAAAAAAAAAAAAAAAGGGAAATCATAGAATTCTTAGAAATAAGATAAAGATAACACTACATATCAAAAATTATGGCTCCAACTTGAATAGCAAAAGCAATCCTAAGGAAGAAGAACAGAGCTGGAGGAACCAGGCTCCCTGACTTCAGACTATACTACAAAGCTACAGTAATCAAAACAGTATGGCACTGGTACAAAAAGAGAAAGATAGATCAATGGAACAGGATAGAAAGCACAGAGATAAACCCATGCATCTATGGTCACCTAATCTATGATGAAGGAGGCAAGGATACACAATGGAGAAAAGACAGTCTCTTCAATAAGTGGTGCTGGGAAAACTGGACAGCTACATGTAAAAGAATGAAATTAGAACACTTCCTAACACCATACACAAAAATAAACTCAAAATGGATAAGAGACCTAAATGTAAGACCAGACACTATAAAACTCTTAGAGGAAAACATAGGAAGAACACTCTTTGACATAAATCACAGCAAGGTCTTTTTTGACCCACCTCCTAGAGTAATGGAAATAAAAACAAAAATAAACAAATGGGACCTAATGAAACTTAAATGCTTTTACACAGCAAAGGAAACTATAAACAAGATGAAAAGACAACCCTCAGAATGGGAGAAAATATTTGCTAACAAAGGAACTGACAAGGGACTAATTTCCAAAATATACAAGCAGCTCATGCAGCTCAATATCAAAAAACAAACAACCCAATCAAAACATGGGCACAAGATCTAAATAGACATTTCTCCAAAGAAGACATACAGATGGCTAACAAACATGAAAAGGTGCTCAACATTACTAATTATTAGAGAAATGCAAATCAAAACTACAATGAGGTATCACCTCACACCAGTCAGAATGGGCATCACCAGAAAATCTACAAACAATAAATGTTGGAGAGGGTGTGGAGAAAAGGGAACCCTCTTACACTGCTGGTGAGAATGTAAACTGGTACAGCCACTACAGAGAACAGTATGGTGGTTCCTTAAAAAATTAAAAATAGAGCTACCATATGACAGCAATTCCACTCCTAGGCGTATATCCAGAAGAAACCAGAATTCAAAAGGATGCATGCACCCTGATGTTCACTGCAGCACTATTTACAATAGCCACAATATGGAAGCAACCTAAATGTCCATCGACAGAGGAATGGATAAAGAAGGTGTGCTACATATATACTATGTAATATTACTCAGCCATAAAAAGGAATGAAACAGTGTCATTTCCAGAGACATGGATGGACATAGAGACTGTTATACAGAATGAAGTAAGTCAGAAAAAGAAAAACAAATATCATACAATAGCGCTTATATATGGAATCTAAAAAATGGTACAGATGAACTTATTTGCAAAGCAGAAATAGTCACAGATGTAGAGAACAAACTTACGGTTACCAAGGGGGGAAGAAGGGGTGGGATGAATTGGGAGATTGGGATTGACATATATACACTTCTATGGAAAATAGATAACTAATGAGAACCTAATGTATAGCACAGGGAACTCTACTCAGTGCTCTATGGTGACCTAAATGGGAAGAAAATCTAAAAAAGAGTGGATATATTTATACGTATAACTGATTCACTTTGCTGCACAGCAGAAACTAACAACATTGTAAAGCAACTGTACTCCAATAAAAATTTAAAAAACATATATGGCCCCAGTGAAGGCAAAAATTAGTGGAAAGAAAAGCAGATCACTAAGTGCATTATTAGCAAAGAAAAAGATTATCATTATTAGCAATTAAAGAAAATTTTAAGTAGGAACAAAATCTTAAAGATAAAGCAAGGCTGGGACTTCCCTGGTGGTGCAGTGGTTAAAAATCTGCCTGCCAATGCAGTGAACACATGTTCGATCCCTGGTCCAGGAAGATCACACATGCTGTGGAGCGACTAAGCCCGTGTGCCACAACTACTGAGCCTGCACTCTAGAGCCCACGAGCCACAAATACTGAGCCCACGCACCACAACTACTGAAGCCCACATGCCCTAGAGCCTATGTGCTGTAACTACTGAGCCCACGTGCTGCAACTACTGAAGCCCACGCGCCTAGAGCCCGTGCTCCACAACAAGAGAAGCCACCGCAATGAGAAGCCCACACACCACAATGAAGAGTAGCTCCCGCTCACCACAGAGAAACCCCGTGCGCAGCAATAAAGACCCAGTGCAGCCACAAATAAAAAAAAATTTTTTTTAAAGATAAAGTGGGGCTGATGAATTTGAAAAGAGAAAATTAATATAGTTGATTTTCTCCCATCCACATACCAAACATGTCACTGGGCCAAATGACTTCAAAGACCATACTTTTAAAAGCTTCATTATCCCTCCTCCAGCACAAAAAGAAAAAAAAAAAAAAAAAAGACCACATGTATACTGAAAACACTGATGAATAAAGGAAAATATTTAAATATTTAAAAAATATATATACCCTCTATCACAACACAGAGAGAAATAAATTCCAGATAGATATAGATATAGATATGGATACAGACATAGATACAGTATAAAGTAAAATTTGCATGATTTAAAATGAGTGATGGGCTTCCCTGGTGGCGCAGTGGTTGAGAGTCCGCCTGCCGATGCAGGGGACACAGATTTGTGCCCCTGTACGGGAAGATCCCACATGCCGTGGAGCAGCTGGGCCCGTGAGCCATGGCCGCTGAGCCTGCGCGTCTGGAGCCTGTGCTCTGCAACGGGAGAGGCCACAACAGTGAGAGGCCCGTGTACCGCAAAAAAATAAAAAAATAAAATGAGTGAAACTTTCTTAAGAAAGGAAAATAATCCAAAGTCTTAAATGAAAACACAGAAATATCTTCTTATATAAAATACAAAATCTTCTATTGCGGAAGACACCAAACATTTAAAAAATGACATTAAAAAAAAAAAAGCTGATATGGTGGAGAAAATTTTAACATGCATATAGACAAAGAGTTAATATTCTTCTTCACCAAATTGCAAATTCATAGTAAAAATATAAATCAAGAAAAAAAGTGGGTAAAACAAATTCATGTAAGGGGAAACAGAAATGGACAATAAGTGTTTGAAAAAAGTTTTAAGCTTGCTGCCAATTAGGAAAATGTAAGTTACAAAATAATTCAATTTTTACTGATCAAACTGGCAAAATTAAACAGTGTAGTAATATTAAGATTCAATGAGGATGTAAGCAAAATGGATACCCTCATACATTAACAGTCATAGTGTGAATTGAAATATGTGCAAAACATACAGAAATGAAGACACAAGTAGGTGAAAATATATGCACAACGATGCTTTTCACAACAATGTTTGTAGTAGCAAAAACTGGAAATTCCTATCAATTGAGGGAATATTAGATATATAAGGAGTAACACTGAGGAATGGCCAAAAGACAGCAATCATAAACCCATATATAAAATCTAAAATAGATGAGTGTTGCTGAACTTTGTGGTAATACAATTGAAAAAATCACTCCCCAAAATAACATTTTTGGGAAATGCAAATAATCATTTCAAGAAGTAGACACCCAAGCAGATAAATATATATTAAGGAAAAAGGTGAGATTATCAAATAATTGCTTTTAAAAGAAAATCTAAGTCCAGAGATTTGCATGAGTGAATTTATCAAATCTTCAAGGAATAGATATTTCCCATGGGATTTAAACTGTTCCAGGAATTAGTAAGCAAAGAAATTTTTTCCTATTCTTTCTTTTTCTTTTCTTTCTCTATTTATTTATTTAGGTGAAATATACACAGAATAGTACATGAAGGCTAAATGATGAATATTTATTAAGTGAGTTCCTGTGTAACCACCATGCAGTCACAGATGGAACATTTCCTGTACCCCTAATGACCTCTGCATGTGTCTTCCCATCACTCCCTTCCCCCTCCAAATGAAGTAACCAGTATCATAACCCCAATTAACAACTTCCTTGGTTTTCTTTTTGGTTTTAAACCACAAGAGCATCCCCTGATGAGACAGTTTAGTTTTTCATGTTTTAAATTTCATACAGGGGTTGGAAAAAGATATTCCATACAAATGGAAATCAAAAGAAAGCTGGAGTAGCAATACTTATATCAAGATAAAATAGACTTTAAAATAAGGAATATTACAAGAGTCAAAGAAGGACACTACATAATGATCAAGGGATCAATCCAAGAAGAAGATATAACAATTATAAGTATATATGCACCCAACAGAGGAGCACCTCAATATATAAAGCAAATGCTAACAGCTATAAAAGAGGAAACCAACAGTAACACAATAACAGTGGGGGACTTTAAAACCTCACTTACACCAATGGACAGATCATCCAGACTGAAAATTAATAAAGAAACACAAGCTTTAAATGACACAGTTGACCAGATAGATTTAATTGATATTTATAGGATACTCCACATGAAAACAGCAGATTACACTTTCTTCTCAAGTGCTCATGGAACATTCTCCAGGAAAGATCACATCTTGGGTCACAAATCAAACCTCGGTAAATTTAAGAAAACAAATCATATCAAGCATCTTTTCCAACCACAATGCTATGAGATTAGAAATAAATTACAGGGGACTTCCTTGGTGGTGTAGTGGGTAAGAGTCCACCTTCCAATGCAGGGGACAAGGGTTCAAGCCCTGGTGCGGGAAGATCCCACGTGGTGGAGATACTAAGCCCGTGCACCACAACTGCTGAGTCTGTGCTCCAGACACTGCGAGCCACAACTACTGAGCCCACGTGCTGCAACTACTGAAACCCACGTGCCTACAGCCCATGCTCCAGAACAAGAGAAGCCACTGCAATGAGAAGCCCATGCGTCGCAATGAAGAGTAGCCCACGCTTGCCACAACTAGAGAAAGCCCTCGGGCAGCAACAAAGACCCAATGCAGCCAAAAATAAATAAAATAAATTTTAAAAAAAAGAAAGAAAGAAATTACAGGGAGAAAAACATAAAAAACACAAACACATGGAGGCCAAACAATACATTACTAAATAACCAAGAGATCACTGAAGAAATCAAAGAGGAAATCAAAACATACCTAGAGAAAAATGACCACAAAAACACGATGATCCAAAACCTACGGGATGCAGCAAAAGCAGTTCTAGGAGGGAAGTTTATAGCAATACAATCCTACCTCAAGAAACAAGAAAAATCTCAAATAAACAATCTAACCTTACACCTAAAGGAACTAGAGAGAGAAGGACAAACAAAACCCAAAGTTAGTAGAGGAAACAAATCATAAAAATCAGAGAAGAAATAAATGAAATAGAAACAAAGAAAACAATTGCAAAGATCAATATAACTAAAAGCCAGTTCTTTGAGAAGACAAACAAAATTGATAAACCATTAGCCAGATTCATCAAGAAAAAGAGGGAGAGGACTCAAATCAATAAAATTAGAAATGAAAAAGGAGAACATACAATGGACACCACAGAAATACAAAGCATCCTAAGAGACTACTACAAGCAACTCTATGCCAATAAAATGGACAACCTGGAAGAAATGGACAAACTCTTAGAAAGGTATAAACTTCCAAGACTGAACCAGGAAGAAATAGAAAATATTTCTATTTTCGGACCAATCATAAGAAATGAAATTGAAACTGTGATTAAAAATCTTCCAACAAACAGAAGTCTAGGACCAGATGCCTTCCCAGGTGAATTCTATCAAACATTTAGAGAAGAGCTAACAGCCATCCTTCTCAAACTCTTCCAAAAAGTGGCAGAGGAAGGAACACTCCCAAACTCACTCTATGAGGCCACCATCACCCTGATACCAAAACCAGGCAAAGATACGACAAAAAAAGAATATTAGAGGCCAATATCACTGACGAATATAGATGCAAAAATCCTCAACAAAATACGAGCAAACAGAATCCAACAACACATTAAAAGGATCATACACCATGATGAAGTGGGATTTACCCCAGGGAGGCAAGGATTCTTCAATATACGCAAATCAATCAATGTGATACACCACATTAACAAGCTGAAGAATAAAAATCACATGATCGTCTCAACAGATGCAGAAAAAGCTTTTGAGAAAATTCAACACCCATTTATGATAAAAACTCTCCAGAAAGTGGGCATAGAGGGAACCTACCTCAACATAATAAAGGCTATATACGACAAACCCACAGCAAACATCATTCTCAATGGTGAAAAAATGAAAGCATTTTCCTCTAAGATCAGGAACAAGACAAGGATGTCCACTCTTACCACTATCATTCAACACAGTCTTGGAAGTCCTAGCCATGGCAATCAGACAAGAAAAAGAAATAAAAGGAATACAAACTGGAAAAGAAGAAATAAAACTGTCACTGTTTGCAGATGACATGATACTCTACATAGAGAATCCTAAGGATGCCACCAGAAAACTACTAAAACTAACCAATGAATGTGGCAAAGTTGCAGGATACAAAATTAATGAACAGAAATCTCTTGCATTCCTATACACTAACAATGAAAGATAAGAAAGAGAAATTAAGGAAACAATCCCATTCACCATTGCAACAAAAAAATAATAAAATACCTAGGAATAAACCTACCTAAGGAGGTAAAAGACCTGTACTCAGAAAACTGTAAGACACTGATGAAAGAAGTCAAAGATGACACAAACACATGGAGAGATATACCATGTTCTTGGATTGGAAGAATCAACATTGTGAAAATAACTATACTACCCAAAGCAATCTACAGATTCAATGCAATCCCTAACAAACTACCAATGGTATTTTTCACAGAACTAGAACACAAAAAATCTTAAATTTGTATGGAAGCACAAAAGACCCCAAATAGCCAAAGCAATCTTGAAGGAAAAAAAACGGAGCTGGAGGAATCAGACTCCCTGACTTCATATTATACTACAAAGCTACAGTAATCAAGACAATATGGTACTGAAACAGAAACAGAAATATAGATCAATGGAATGGGACAGAAAGCCCAGAGATTAAACCCACACACCTATGGTCAACTAATCTACAACAAAGGAGGCAAGGATATACAATGGAGAAAAGACAGTCTCTTCAATAAGTGGTGCTGGGAAAACTGGACAGCTACATGTAAAAGAATGAAATTAGAACAATCCCTAACACCATACACAAAAATAAACTCAAAATGGATTAGAGACCTAAATGTAAGACCGGACACTATAAAACTCTTAGAGGAAAACATAGGAAGAACACTCTTTGACATAAATCACAGCAAGGTCTTTTTTGACCCACCTTCTAGAGTAATGGAAATAAAAACAAAAATAAACAAATGGGACCTAATGAAACTTAAAAGCTTTTGCACAGCAAAGGAAACTATAAACAAGATGAAAAGACAACCCTCAGAATGGGAGAAAATATTTACAAACCAATTAATGGACAAAGAATTAATTTCCAAAATATATAAACAGCTCATGCAGCTCAATAGTTAAAAAACAAGCAACCCCATCAAAAAATGGGCAGAGACCTAAATAGACATTTCTGCAAAGAAGACATACAGATGGCCAAGAGGCACGTGAAAAGGTGCTCAACATCACTAATTATTAGAGAAATGCAAATCAAAACTACAATGAAGTATCACCTCACACCAGTTAGAATGGGCATCAGAAACAACAAATGATGGAGAGGGTGTGGAGAAAAGGGAACACTCTTTCACTGCTGGTGGGAATGTAAATTGATACAGCCACTATGGAGAACAGTATGGAGGTTTCTTAAAAAACTAACAGTAAAATTACCATATGACCCAGCAATCCCACTACTGGGCATATACCCAGAGGAAACCATAATTCAAAAAGACACATGCACCCCAATGTTCATTGCAGCCTTATTTACAATAGTCAGGTCATGGAAGCAAATGCCCACTGACAGACAAATGGATAGAGAAGATGTGGTACATATACACAATGGAATATTACTCAGCCATAAAAAGTAACAAACTTGTGTCATTTGTAGAGATGTGGATGGACCTACAGACTGTCATACAGAGTGAAGTAAGTCAGAAAGAGAAAAACAAATATCAGATATTAACGCATATATGTGGAATCTAGAAAAACAGTACAGATAAACAGGTTTGCAAGGCAGAAACAGAGACACAGATGTAGAGAACAAATGTATGAACACCAAGGGGGGAAAGCCGGGGGTGGGGAATGGGGTGGTGGTGGGATGAATTGGGAGATTAGGATTTACATATATATATACTAATATGTATAAAATCACTAATAAAATCTGCTGTATTAAAAAAAACTTCATATAAATGTATGTATTCTTTAGTGGCTCGAGTCCTTTTTTCCATATTTTATTTGTAAAATTCATTTGTGTTGTTGCATGTTGCTCTAATGCTTCACTTTTATTGATTACTCCATTATATAAACGCCATTCTGCAAAACTCTGCAAGTTAGTTACCCAGTTTACTATTGATGGATTTTAGTTGTTTCGAGTTTTTATTTATTGCAAAAAATGCTGCTGGGAACATCTCCATGCATATCTTCTAACACTTGGGCATATATTTCTCTCGGATGCACTCCCAGGAATAAAACTGCTAGGTTATAAGGTATGCATGTCGTTAGATTTACTAGAAAATGCTAAACTGTTTTCCAAAGTTGTTACACCAATTTGCACATTATACAGCAGCATATGATAATTCCTATTGCTCTACATCCTCATTTTTAATGTTTGCCTATCTGGTGGTTATCATTTTAAATTGGATTTACTATTGAAGCTGAGTACGTTAACCTATTTTTATTGATCATTTAGATTTACTCTTTTGTGAAGTACCCATTCAAATATTTGGTCCAGATTTCTATTGCTTTGTTCTTTTTAAAAAACATTGATCTGTAAATATTTCATATGCAAGTCCTTTATTGGTTATCTGTACTGTAAAATAGTCTCTCCCATTCTTTGGCTTATACCTCTTCATGATATTTTGTGACAATCAGAAACACTGAATTTTACTGTAGTTGGATTTATCATTTTCCTTAATATATAGACATCTTTGTCTTATCTAAGATATCTTTCTATATCTCCAAGTTAATAAAGATATTCTTCTATATTTTCTTCCAAAAGCCTATAGTTTGTATTTCCCGTTTAGGTCTGTATGCACCCACTGATTTTGTGTAGTCCAATATCATTTTTTTCCATATAGTTATCTAATTGCCCCAGCATCATTTATTAAAGACTCATATTTATTAAGTATGCATATATGCATGGATCTATTTCTTGCTCCTTTATTCTGATGTGTCTAGCTCTGCGCTAATAGTACACAGCCTTAATTACTATAACATTTTAATAAATGTTGAAAATTGATAGGGAAAGCCCTCCCACCTTGTCTAGGCTTTTTTGAACCTTTACACTGCCATATAAATTGGAATTTTGATTAGGATTGCAATAAAATTATAAATCAACTTGTGAAATGAAACACTTATTAATAAATTGCATCTAAGGTATCTACCTCTTCTCTGAGGAATTATTTTCTGGGCAAAAAAACTGCTCTCTATTTAATCTTATACTTTAAAGACACTCCACCAAAAAGGTATGTCAATTTCCTTCTCAATATATTGCAAGTCCATGTTTCTTAGACTTATGATCCATCAAACAAACAGGTGGAACTTTACACAGCTATTCTAATATTGGCACTTTCACAATATTCATCATGTTTAAAGTGAATTATTTTTATGTAATAAGGCTTTTAGTGAAGTTTTCTTGATGGTTGATTTTGTGAAAAGAAACTGCTATGTGCCAAGTTATGCAGAATAAGTTTAGTGCTCTGCTTCAGATATATATATATATATATATATATATATCAGTATTACATAAAATTGAAAATTGACTGGAATAGTTACTTTGAAGGCTCAGGAAGCACATCTGATTTAAGTGTTAAGTAATACAGGAATCTATAAGCTTTGTTAATATATTTTAACTTTTTGTTATACCTATAGCATGCTCACAGTACATAATTTGGAAAGTATAGAGAAATAAGAACAAATCAAAAATCACTCAAAATGATTTCAGCAAAACTGGCAGCTTAACATTATTATGAACTGAATTTCTTTCTTGGGTTTATATACAGCCATATATCTCTGTCTCCTACAAGTCTATATACCTTAAAATCATATAAAAATAGTTATTTCACCAGAGATCCTTTCATAGTTTTGAGGACAATTTAGTTCATATTTTCAAAGAACAGGCAATTTCAATTCTGTATAATTTTCTTTTGTGCACAGGAAAAGATGAAAGACTATTCAATTCATTTTCTGAAACTACAAAAACCTTGAAGCCAAAACATGGCAATCAGCAGAAATAAATAGACAAAACTCACTTAGGAATGTAGAAGGAAAATTTGTAAATAAAATACCAGAAAATAGATTTAAACAGCAAAAGACCTATGTACCATGATCAAGTAGAGTTCATCTCAGGAATGTGAGGATGGCTTAAAATTGGAAAACTTATAAATATATTTTGCAACAACACCAAGTCAAGTAGGAAAACAGGGGGACTGAGAAGGGAGGTCAGATCTGCTATACTCGAATTCTAAACTGGGCTTTGGAATGATGAACAGAAAGCCAGACCCTTGTCCCAGAGGCGTCAAGAAACAGCCACGGGACTTCCCTAGTGGCACAGTGGTTAAGAATCTGCCTGCCAAGGCAGGGGACACGGGCTCAAGCCCTGGTCCGGGAAGATCTCACATGCCTCAGAGCAACTAAGCCCGTGCGCCACAACTACTTAGCCTGCGCTCTAGAGCCTGTGAGCCACAACTACTGGAGCCTGTGTGCCTACAGCCCGTGCTCCGCAACAAGAGAAGCCACCGAAATGAGAAGCCCGCGCACCCCAACAAAGAGTAGCCCCCACTCGCCACAACTACAGAAGGCCTGTGCACAGCAACGAAGACCCAACACAGCCAAACATAAATAAATAAATAATTTGTTTTTTTTAAAAAAGGTTTAAAAAAAAAAAAAAGAAACAGCCAGGAACTCACCAAATGGGTCTTCCTTGTTGAGTCGCCCTGGCTTTGTCTCCTCTGCACTTCCTACATACATTGCTGAACTCCAGAGATGATAAGATCAATGTTTTTAAAGCAGTTTGAACAAAGAGAGAATCCAAAGAGAATATTTTTAGGTAGATACCATGTATAAGTTACGTCCTCTTATTTAAGGATGAGTAAACAGAATATGCAAAATGTTATACTCTATGAGAAGAGATAAATGCAACAATCAAGTGTTAAAGGAATAACATGGTTTTATCATTTCTATGTTTTATAATAGTTTTATAGCTTTATAATTTCTGTACTTTCATAGAAATTATAGAAATTTGCATTAATTTCTATAATTAGAAATTATAGAAATAAGGGATCAAAGTGATGTTATAAGGTTAATGTGAAAAAATTAAAGCTGGTTTATAGGAGAATATAAATTTTAAAAGATTAGATAAGTATTAATTTGAATAACTTTAAATTGTGAAAGTAATTTAGAACACTATGAAGAAGAAAAGAAAAACTGAAAAACCAATTTAAATCTTATTATGAGATACATTTTTGGTATATGGTATTACAATATTTTAGCTATGTGGGTGTGAAGAAAGTATGACTGTATATGTAATGAATATAAATAAAATATATTTTCTTAATTCTCACATCTATATTCTAATATGCCACTTTATATAACCACTTAAAAATTCAATAACAGCTTTTTAGGGGGAAAAAGGAATTTTAATGCAGAGAGAAAAACTTTGTTGAGAAAAATACTGAATACATTATTAATACATATTATAACATTTTCTTCTTTCATACCACAAAGTTTGAATCTAAACCTCCTTCACCCTCCGAGACTAAAAATTGTGTGAATCACTTTGGCCACAGACCATGGTGTAAGTATCATGAAAGCACACTGCTTTTCCTAATTCCTGACAGGGGCTTGATCTTTTGAGGCCCTTTATGATCATTAATGCAATTTCAAGGAAAATCAAAGGTTACTGGAGCTTCAACTCCATTTCAAAATTCATTAAAGGCCTAGTTTTGTTTTGTTTAAACTGAATAACAGTACAGAATATTAAAAAACTTTTCTAGCAGGTCTGATGGAAAATTTTGACAGATGTTTGGCACCTGAGTGACATCTTTAAAAATTCCAGGATCCTTTTTTCCCCTAGCTTTATTGAGGTGTAATTGACAAAATAGTATAAAGTCTGTAAAGTGACCATTTGATACATGTAAACATCGTGAAATGATTACCAAAATCAGGTTAATTAGCTTCACTTCACAGTTACCTTTCAGTGTGTGTGTGTGTGTGTGTGTGTGTGCGTGTGTGTGTGTTGAGAACACCTAAGATTATATACTCTCTTAGCAAATTTCAAAGATCCTTGTTTTAAAAAATAAATTTATTTATTTATATATTTTTTATTTTTGCCTGCGTTGGGTCTTCGTTGCTGCACACGAGCTTTCTCTAGTTGCGGTGAGCAGGGGCCCCTCTTCGTTGCGGTGTGCAGGGTTCTCATTGCGTTGGCTTCTCTTGTTGCAGAGCACGAGCTCTAGGCACGCGCGGGCTTCAGTAGTTGTGGCATGTGGGCTCAGTGGTCGTGGCTCGCAGGCTGTAGAGTGCAGGCTCAATAGTTGTGGCGCACGGGCTTAGTTGCTCTGCGGCATGTGGGTTCTTCCCGGACCAGGGCTCGAACCCATGTCCCCTGCATTGGCAGGCGGATTCTTAACCACTGAGCCACCAGGGAAGTCCCCAAAGACCCTTTTTGAAGTGGTGGTTTTACTCCTTAACTGTATGACTTTGTGTATGACAGGCTGTCTGCTGTATTAAAATAACTATTAATTTCAATGTTTCATCCCATTGTAATATTGTGGAAGATATATTTAGCAATAATTAAGAATCCATATTTAACTTATAAATACTTGAGATGCTACCAATGAACTTAACTGAAGTGATAATCAATCAACAAATTCTCCTTAGACACCATGAGTTTCCTGCATGAGCAGATAACAACAACCATGTCTCAATGCTCTCCCTTGTTTAGTGGCTGCCAAAAATGGTTTGACATCAATTGTAAGACACAACATGATTTCAGAAATTTGGACAAATTATGAATCTTTGAATAGAGAACTTTCAGAGTATGTACTATGTATTTTTTTACAAAAGGGATATTATAATAGGGCATGCTCTTTCACTTTAAGGCTATTTATTGGTTTTTTTTTTACATGCTATTATCTGTTCTTTTCAAGCATCATGGGAAATAATAGAATAATATACATTTTATGGTTGTGTCATATTAAAAACATTATTTAGGGTCATATTACTTATTTGTAATTCCATGCTACTATAAATAACAGTGAAACATAGCTAAATCCTTGTGAATATCCAGGACTGTTTCCTCAGTATAAATTCCTAAAGGCAGAGTTTCTGGGTCAAAGAATATGCATATCCTTGTAAAGGATTTGAATGCATCAGGTCTAAGTGCCCTATAGAATACACATACCCTATCTTCCCCCTCCCTGTCTCTCTCTGTCTCCCCCTTCCTCTTTCCCATCCCCTCCTTCCTTCTGTTCCCCAAATGGTTAAGTGACCCTACTTCTGCTCTTCTGCATCGTAAGTTTTTTCCTCACTGTATGTGTGTGTTTATAATCACCCTCATTCTAAACAAGGTTTGAGGCTACGTTTTATGTTAAATTATTAGTTTGCAGTTTTGTATCTTTATCTGGACTCTGAGCTCCTGCCTAACAAGATCCTTGGATTATTCATCTGTATCCCCAGCATCTAATACAGTAAATTTTCAGTAAATACTTGTTGAATGAACTCAGGAGGGAACAAATGACTGCTTTTGTTTTTTTTCAGCTATTATGTAGGTTTTTTTTTTCTTTTCAAGTTTCCTGGGATTTTAATTGACCGCAGCATATTAATTTCAAAAAAGAAAGGAAAATAGTTACATAGCTTCAAGTCTCTATACTCAGACGCCCTCAATTCAGTACTGTAGTATGCTCTAATATTAATTTAGCCACTACTAATTGTCTAACTCAACCAGAAAGGAGAAACACAGAGGTTGTACACACTTGAGTTGAGAAACTTTAACATTTATTCTGAAGGAAGGTAACGTTTTCCCCAAACAAGAACCCATGTATAAGAAACGTATACAGGATTGAAGCTCACATGCCTAGCCCTTCTGACTTAGAAGGCAGAATTATTTATCACACTTAAAATGTTAAAAATAAGAATTCAGTAGCTCTGTATGAGAGAGAAACACTTTTCTTCCTCATGTGGTCGTGAGAATGCCAGATTGCTGGCCCATTATTTTGGCAGATGTCTCTTGGAATTATTTGACAGCTCTTTGACAAGGCAGTGCCTCCTACGTGCAGTTCCTGAGCAAACTGGCTTCAGTCTCCCTTTGTGAATTCCAAGGCAGAGAGATCTGAGGCAGCCATGTCATTTTGGATTACTCTCCTCCAGCTTTGTCAGCTCTCTTCAGACACGCTGCAAGATCAGCCCCAAGTTTGAAAAAGTGAAGGAAGTGATTTACTAAATTTCCAAAAGAGAAAGAATGTTCGTAAGCTTTCCTCATGGGAGCATCGGGAAATCCAGGTACTAGCTAACTGAACTTAATGCATTTGACTTAAGTCCACGTTTCCCCATCTGAAAAATGGGCATGATTATAAGATGTACCTCTTAGACCTGTTGTGTGGCTGAAATGTGATAACCCATGTAACATTCTTAGGATGTTGCCTGGTCCTAACTTGGCTCAGGAATGTCAACTCTTACTATTCCAAAGACTATTTCTTTACCTTGTGGCAATTGGGTATAATGACCTGTATGGGCATTTGAAGAAATAATTTTATACACAAATCCATCACCACTTGGACGTAAAACATAATGTGTCTACATCTCAGCAGAGCCCCAGGCAAACCTGAGAGAGTAAAAACAAATGTGCACTGAAATTCTGCCCACCTCACCATCTCTGTTTTATTTTATTATACATTTATAACATTTATAGAAGTATCTCTTTTTATTACCCAAAATATGTTCATTATGAACATTTGAAAGACACAAAGAACTCTGAACGTGCACACAACCAACAGCAATTCCATGATCCAGATATAAACACAGATAACATGAAGATATTTATCCTTCTAGTCTTTTATGAATGCATATAACATATGCAAATAAAATGTAATTAAGATTATGCTATCCTTATTTTTAATTTTCATTTAATATTACCTTGTGAAGATTTTTCAGTATCTTTATATATCCTTCTAAACTCTTGACTACACAAGCGTTTGTTTAAATAATCTCGTTTGACATTTAAATTCTTACCAAATTTAGTATGTTATGAATTATCTTCCACTGAATATGCTTTCACAGAGTTTTATAAAATAAATGTAATTATTGGTTCCTAAAGGTAAATATGATTTTCATAACTACATGCAAATTTATCTTTATAGTATTTTTAATAGACTATATTCTCAACAAGTAAAGTCTGAGGATGTCAGTTTCTTCTCCCTTCTGCTCGCATTGGATATTAACATGTAAACTTCTTTTGTCTTGACGTATAAAAAAGGCAAAACTTTGTTTTATTTTGCGTTTTGTAGATCTATTGCCAGTGTATATTTCATTTTTGCATTTACTCACTTAAAATATTTATTTAGTGCCTATTTTGTGCCAAATTTATGGCCAATGAAATATTTCATTTATCCATCCACTTATTTAAAAGCATTTATTGAAGGCTTGTCATTTAACTGCCATTTGTATTTTTCCCACTGTGATTTCCAATTTTCGGTGCAAAATTTTCTTATTAACGTGTTTGCTTTTTGCCTGAATGCTTTGTAAAATTCATAATATAAAATACCAGCTGTCGCCCATCACGTAGCCTGCCACTATTTTTCCAGTTTTGTGTGTCTTTTAATGCTCACTTATAAATTAGTATTTTTATTTTATAAAGTAAATACATATTTTTATGAAGTTAACATAATAAACTGGCTACAGATAGCCTGGTATTTCTTCTTTGCAATACAACTGTGCTGGGGGTGGGGGTGCGGGGAGGGCAGGGGGCTGAATGCTCTGGCACATTCATAAGCTTAGGGTTTTTTAAATAAAATAATAACTATTTTTCCAGCACACATGTAGGTATCAGCCTTGTTTCTTTAATTTTGCTGGGCCCACGTAAGTCATTTTGATTTTACAGATTTTATCTTCACATCAGAAGTGACTTCCCAAAGCTCTGCTCAGCGTCTCAGCATCTAGATTTGCCACTTAAAAACTGGCAGATTTTTTTATAAAGGGAAAAACAGGTGAATATCAGGTTCGACTTAACGAATGCCTGAAGTGCTTTCAAACGTACGCGTTTGAAAATATTCTATCCAGCTTTTCTAGTTCTCAGTGGCAGCATGTGATTATTGGAAGGAGAAGTCATAATCTCTTCCCCTTAAAGTTTTTTATTAACATTGGTTCAATTATGGAAATCCAGGACTCATTTTATTTGCTCGAATTGCTGATTTGAAATCTGCCACATTCACATCCCTACAGCTCTGGATGGCACAGTGAGATATAAGGCCAAGTAGTGAATGAATGGCAATATTCTTGTTCTGCATTGATTCTGGTCCTTGAGCTCACACTTAACAGCATTGCACTGCTGTTTTCTGTGCCTGCATGAGGTGAGGACTACTCCTGCAATGCCCTAAAGTCGTTAAGAATAATTTATGTTATCAGAAAATAGAAAAATTCAAATGAAATGTGCTTTTCCATTAAATAATACATATTGGACTAAGTCTGGTTTTTTTCCACTGTGGTTTTCCCAGCATCTACCACAGAGCTGATATAGTCTATCAATAAACAGGTATTAGTGAATAGATGAATAATAATAGAGTGTGATAACCTACTGTGACAGTATGTTAAGTTACTCTGCCCGTAAAATATTTATTAATTAGTTTTTATAATGATAGTTAATCCTACAGTAGGAAAATGCAGTGTCACTTTCATAGCTTTCCAGTCGGGTACACTATCAAAATAGGAATGCCATTAAAGCTCAGTTTGGTGCACTTGAGAAGGGGCTTTATGTGAAACTTTGCTCCATAATAAAATGCTGATCAGTTCTTCTTGCAGCATTAATTCCTCTACTCAATTCCACAGGGAATATCTCTCTCCTACTTGGAATTCTACTTAATTAGGTGTCAAGCAATGAATGGTTCACTGGACAAACCCACTGGGAGCTGGGTTTGATTCTCAGCTCCATCACTTACAGGCTGTGTGTCACAGGAGAACATGACTTACCTCTCTGTTTTGTTATTTCCACTCTGGGCATCATACAAGAACAGGATTGTGAGAATTCACTAGGATTAGAATGTGATCATTCTTTTCCTACAGTATGCCATATCATAGGCACTTGTTAAACTCCTTGTTAAGTCTCCTTTCTTAGTGCAAGTAAAGGAATTTTTTAGACTTTATTTTTCTTAATGTGGCTTGAGAAAATTAATCTATTTTAGGCTAGGTAGAGAGTAAAGCTCTATAAAAGTAAATAAACAGGGATGGGCTACCTTTATCATAGAAAAGCATGTATTATCTAGTTCTTTAAACATCCAAAAATGTTCTTTCTCCATTTACAAAGTATCTTTTTGAGACCCCAGCCTGCTTCACATCTCCTGAGTTATAGACTATACTCTTGCTTGTTCCAGAAATTCCATGATGTTGCCAGCATCAATAGACATGTCCTTTCACCCTATAAGAAGAGTAAACTGTCCCCCTGTTCCAAGGGAAAAAAAAAAATCTCCACAAACACAAATCATGTGCAGATAGGGGATTCCCATTAAGTTTAGAGATGAGCAGTTGTTCTGCAGACACCTCCAGAACTTGAGGTGGATACCAACATTCCCATCCCTGGGCAGGGCAGGGGTACTGCCGATGCTTACCTCACTTCAGCAGCATGTACAACTGTCACTTCCATCCCCTCTCCCAAACCCACTGTCCACCTCGCTCTTCCAAAGGCAATCACTCTACATAGAAAAATGTAACATGATAGGATCCATTCTAACTTATCAATGCCTTTATTAAATTCCACCACACCGTGCAGAGCTTTCTCTTTATGCCATACATCCTTTCTTTCCATTCTCTACAAATCCTTAATATTTAATATTCAATCCTTAATATTCATTCATATATGTGTGACCTTGAAAAAGGATTTTGCTAGAATGATAGTGACCAGGCCAGTACTTGGGGATGGCATCCAAACTCCAAATGAATGTTGATTTACGGCAAGTTCTCCGGATATCAGGATCCTTAGGTACAAGCACCCAAACAAGGTACTACAAGAGACTATCAGATCTACTTCTACCCTGCTCAGTCATTCATTGTTTGAGGTAGGGAGATATTTTAGATTACAAGGAATTGGTTTTTAACATTTCAGACAAGGACTCCTTTGAAAATCTGAGGATATGTACAACTCCTTTAACAAGGAAAATACACATACTGAAAACTTCACATTCTAGAGCTAAATAGACATTTCTCCAAAGAAGACATACAGATGGCCAAAAGGCACATGAAAAGATGCACACAAATGAACCTATCTACGAAACAGAAACAGACTCACAAACATAAAGAACATACTGGTGGTTACCAAGGGGAAGTGGGGGTGGGGGAGGGATGGATTGGGAGTCTGGGATTAGCAGATACAAACTATTATATATAGGATGGATAAACAACAAGGTCCTGCTGTATAGCACAGGGAACTATATTCAATACCCTGTGATAAACCATAATGGAAAAGAATATGAAAAAGAATGTGTATATATATGTATAACTGAATCACTTTGCTGTACAGCATAAATTAACATATTATAAATCAACTATACTTCAATAAAAAATTTACATTCTATATCAAGGATTATAGATTCTCGTCTAAGATACTAAAAGGGGAATGACTCCTAGGACAAGGGTTGTGGCCGACTTTGAGTTGCCACTTCATAACTCTTTTTTTTGGCCTCACCACGTGGCTTGCGGGATCTTAGTTCCCCGACCAGGGATTGAACCTGGGCCCCGGCAGTGAAAGCACCAAGTCTTAACCACTGAACCACCAGGGAATTCCCCATAACTTTCTTTTTGAAAATTAGCTCACAACAGCCAGAGAGAGATCCCAGGAGTCAGCATGGTCTAGAGGACCAAACATCAGCTTAGGAGTCAAGTAAACAAGGAGTTTCTAGAAGAGTAACTTACGAACTGCGTGACTTATCTTAATCATTTTTTTAAGAATTTTATTAGGGTATAGTTGATTTACAATGTTATGTTAGTTTCAGGTGTACAGCAAAGTGAATCAGTTACACATATACATATGTCCACTCTTTTTTAGATTTTTTCCCATATGATCATTTTTTTCTTACAAATAAGAAAACTAGGCTCATAGAGTTTAAGTACTTTTGCCTAAGCTTGCAAATAGTAAATTATGGATCCATATCTGACAGCCTTCAAATCGATAGTCTTTCCCATATGTTCTACTAATCAGCAAAATAGGAAAGCTAAAAATGACATCATCTTCTCATTAGCTCTAACCCACGAGTCTGCCACTTACGACTTTAGGACTGAGACGGAGAAGACAGGCCAGAGCAAGCATTTAGAAGACTCACATCTGAGTAAAGAAGTCCAGAACTCTGGAGTAAGAAGCACCCGGAGGAGATTTAGAGCAACTTATTCTTTTCCAAGCCTATGAAAGAACATTAAGCTTACATTTAGTAGTGCTTGAACCAGAGTATTCTGATGTTATTTCTTTAAATTGTCTCATCAATACAAATCACTATATTTTATACTCAATTAATGTTGATACTTTTCTGATTCAGCCAGGCAATCTGCTTGTTTAAAAAAAAAAGCATTATCATAAAATAGATAACTAATAAGGACCTACTGTATAGCACAGGGAACTCTACTCAATACTCTGTAATGGTCTATATGGGAAAAGAATCTAAAAAAGAGTGGACATATGTTATAACTGATTCACTTTGCTGTACACCTGAAACTAACACAACATTGTAAATCAACTACACTCCAATAAAAATTTTTTAAAAATAATAAAATGTATCAATTTAAAGAAACAAAAATAAATTAATTTCCAGAGAAATATATAAAATAGAAAAGCAGACAACTGCATTTCTTATATACAAAATATTACTTTAGTTATGACCAAAGGAAAAATAGGCTTCTGTATTTCTGAAGAATAATTGCTAGATTTAGCACAACTGAGTTCAGGTCCCAACTCTCTCACTTATTAGTTGTATGACCTTGGGCATGTAACTGAACCATGCTTCAACTCCCTCAACTATAAAACAAAGATAATAACATTTCCCTCACATAATATTTATTCGGCAATTAGGTGGAATAATGTAAAAGGGTGATGGATGAATTGGAGCATGAAAATTATGCTAGAGGTTTCTATGTATGGAAGTCGAATCAGAATGTCAACCTGGAGCCCATTTCCTGTGTCTCAGTAAAACAGTTCTTTCATCACCTTTTGTCAGGTGGAGCTCTGTGCAGGAAGCATACCAATTTGCATTTGGTGCCCAGGAGCCTCCTAGAAGGGAAGACACTGAGATCCTAAGATTCTAAGTTAAGAAAACATATTGGTGAAGGCCAGGATGATACTAAC
Organism: Monodon monoceros; assembly: GCF_005190385.1. Lineage (NCBI taxonomy): Eukaryota > Metazoa > Chordata > Mammalia > Artiodactyla > Monodontidae > Monodon > Monodon monoceros. The sequence continues at coordinate 34,710,625 of NW_021703782.1, read as the reverse complement.
CAATACTCAGGGGCAGGTAAGTGTAATGGGGGCCCTGAACTAAAATGACATCGGCATCGAAAAAGGCTGCAGACTGGCTCCAGCACACAACCTGAGAGGGGGCTGGGGTACTGAAAGGAGAGAGGAAAAAGGGAGGCCACCCAATCCAGCTCCCCTGGGAAAGACTTGTACTTTGAGGAAGTGGCGGTATAAGTGCCTTTAGCTTTAACTCCAGAGACCCAGACAGTTTGGCAGTGATTTTCTCTGCTGATGATCAGACTGTCCTCTCTCTAAGAGCTCCTTTGTCAGGACAGGAATGTAGACTAGCCATTGTGGAGGGCAAGGCCTGGGAGCTCAGTTCCTAATACAGCCGTACCTCCATATCCACTGGTTCTGAATCCAGATTCAACCAACCATTGAGCATCTGCAGGTTTTGGTATCCACGGTGGGCCCTGGAACCAATGCTCCACAGATACCGAAGGACAACTGTATATGGCTTTGAGTATGACCCTAACTCTCGGGGATGATGCTTCCTCCTGGTAGGTGAAACTCTGCCACAGAGATGATTATACAGATAGCACTTTTTCAACGTAGAGAAAAATGCCCCTCAGAGACCTCAGAAGATAATTTATATAGATGTGTAGCCTTCAAGAGAACCCAGGGAGCCTCAATCACAACAACAGGCAATTGCAGCAGGAATATTTACTAAGCACAGCACTCAGTGCTGTGCTTGTATTATCTTCTTTCATCTTTAATTATGAGACTGGCATTATCATTCCCATTTTACATATGAGAACACTGAGACACAGCAAGGTTAAAAAATGTGCCCAGCGGATAAGTGGCGGATCCCAGACTGGAAATCAGGCTGTCCCATTCCGAGCCCCACACTTAACCCTGATACTCTGCTGCCTCAAAAATCACTTCGTGACATAGATTTTGACTTGCCCACAAGTAAGCATGTAGGCTACAGCTATTCTCGTGGAACATTTCTGCCGTAGAAAATTTGTTGTGACTGGCCAGTAGTGGAACTCCCATCCCTAAGGGTTTGAGCTTCAAATTATATTCCAGGTTCTCAAAGTCTATTAGGTTTAAAAATAGCCTGGGCTTTTTCTCCCATCCATGCATAGGATAGCATAAATTAACTGAAGACACTTAACACATTTGCAAAGGAAGTCACCCAGATAGTAAAGCACTGGAGCAGCCTACCCAGGCAGCTAGGCAAATGAAAAATAACTTTGCTTTTAAATGACCAATAGACCTATAATGACTTGTGTCAAATAAGCACTGTTATGTTCATGGGCTTTTCTAAAAAGATCCCAACACTCCAAAATTTGTGAGACTAAACTTGAAGTTTCCAGTCGTAATACAAATATAGTATGGTGATTACAATCAGTGTAGATTTATTTGGTTGCCTAGTACCCAATTTGTAAATTTTTCCTCAAGCTAAAGAGCAAAATATGATAAGTCTTGTAACATCATTTGAATTCAACTTGGTTTAACCCTGTCCCTTCAAACCTAGCCGCCTTCTTTTCAAAATATGCACACACTAATAAGCATAAACTAAGTCTTTGTAACAACTCCTGGGAGCTACTTCATTTTGAGCAAATATGAACTTTGCAACAAGAAGTGAAGAGATTCTGTCTCAATGGATTATGCTGTGAAAAACCAAAGAGATATACCAATTTATTCTAAGTACCAGACTATGACTTTTACTTTACTTGAACTTTACTTAAACTCCTAGAGGGTGAGACCTTTCGAATTCTTTAGTTAAGCAGACTGTTAGAGCATTTTGCAGTAACTGAAAAAGAAAGGTGTTTGCTCTTTAAGATACACTAGTGTAACTAATGCAACATATTCTGAAACTTGGTGTCTGCAGAAAGGAAACATCAGAATAGGAAGGAAGAATGAGTTCCATATACTGTAATCATCTGTACCCACCTGTATTCAGGAAGGTAACCTTTGAGGAAGGTAGGAAGGCTACCCTAGTGACCTTAATGATACGTAACAGGGCACCTTCTCTTTCTGTGAGAAATGTTGCACCATAGGTGTATGTGAATGCAATAACTTTTAACACAGCAGTCATTCTGACCCCACAGGATTCATATAAGCACACCACAGTGTGCCCCATCTCACTTGGAAAGGCAACTTTCTGCTACCTCTCAGAGTGGAAAATGTATTTAAAATTCTCTGTTACAGGCTACGTATGTTATCCCTCTACTTATTAGTAGTAGTTTGAACCATATGAAATTGCTATATTATAGGGTCAAAAAATGTTGAATATCAGCAATTAATATGGTTTAAATGAAATGTTCTTTCTATATATGGTATTGATTGCACACTTCATTCATCGCTGGCATAGCTCCTGGGATACTTGATAACCCTGTGTTCCTACTTGAAATAGAAATAGAATTTACAAGAAACATCAGCATGTACATATCGGGAGATAAAAGGGCTCTCAGCCAACATATGCATCCTCCTGGCTATGGCATCAGTCATTCCATAAATTCTGCTTTCATATCTTCACTAGTATGGAAGCCCAAATATTAATTCAATAATTATCTTATTAAATACACTGAAGTCCTCATTCCAAAAGAAATTAAATCTGTGTCCATAATTCGGCAAGTTCAATTTGCTTGAAAGAAAGGTGGTGAGTCCAACTCACTGGGGCCGATCTACAAATCAGAAGAGTGACAAGATATCTTATATTCAGTTTTGCTATAGCCCATTACAGAACAAGCTTGTTATTTAGGTGTGTAATTGAATATTAAAATGAGCTCATTCGGTCTCAATGTTAATTGAGGCCATAAAGTCTAAGAACAAAACAGTAGGTGTCATGTACCTCCAAACAGGTGCTAGACCATCCATGAAGGACTTGCAAAGGGATAAAATAGCATTTCTTTGTCCTTAGCCTAACAAGTGACTTGGAAGTAAATACTGAGAGCAAGGGTGAGATTTTAAGAGCTAAGGGATTTCTTTATAAACTTTGTTTGCATGATACATTTTTTTTCTTGTCTGTGAAGGCTTTCCATGTTTTTCTTCCTCTCTGAAGATATTTCTTACCACTCCAAGCCATGTTGCTCATACCCTAACTTAGCTCTATAACTAGATTGCTTGTTTTATCATAATAAGTGCTTTGTCATAGCACTTATCTCAATTTATTATCATTTAATGTATTTATTTCCTCTATTAGGACAAGCTCCATGAGGTCAGAAACTCTCTTATCCACCACTGATTCTTCTGCACCTAGTACCATGTACAAGGCATAAATAGGCAGCAAGTATGAGAGGATGGTTCAAAATGAGGAAATCTATCAAGACAAAGGGGGGAAAATTCACACAATCATCTTGATCAATAAAATTGGCAGTTCACATGTAAGAAATACAAAAGGACTATAAACACATGAAAAGAGTCAAACTCATTAGCAGGTGACATAAATTTAATCATCACCCTTCAATTAGAAAAAAATGTTTGTTTTTTGGATCAGTGTTGGCTAGAGTGTAGAGAAATTTCTTCCTTGTCTTTTTAACATTTGTCCTTGATCTTAATTTTCCCACAATGGTCAAATATAATCTCTTTAATACGAATGAAGTTATTTTTGAAATGATGGTCAAATAATACTGGTAGTGAACTTTTGCAAATTTCCATACATCTGGATCTGTCCATTAAGTTTTCATTTAAGAATTTACAGACATGGACAATCCATACCCATGAAGTAGTTGATAGTGTCATATGATTCTAGAACACGTGTGCACACTTTCTTCTTGCTCTGCTGCTTCTTCCCCAACCCCATCATTTTTTCTAACTTTACAATTTCTTTCACCTTTTCATTTTTTTTATCACTTTAGAGTTCTTAGATGATGATACAGCTAAAACCTTGATAAAGAGTCTGTCAACCTTATAGATGACTGAGTTTTCCCAAAGTAAGAAAAAGAAGGGAGGTAATTTAATACCTTTCCTTTTTTCTTTTTCTGATTGTGGTATAGTAAGTATATGAACATGTTCCTTTCTGTGAAAGGTATAAGTAGACATCTGGAGTGTGAATCTGGTCAGTAAGACTCGTTTTACCTCTTTGTTTCACGTTCTCTTTCACCAAACTTATCAACTTTTTCAGTGCAGTTAGCATGTGACCTAAGAGGTCAGAGAACATCCCCTACTTCTACAAGGCCTTCAGCTGCTGCACCCACATTGCTGTGAGTTATTGTATCACAGCAAAAAAAACCCTCCCACCTTCACATTGCTTTTTCCTGAGTTACCAGAAACAGGAAAGCCCCTTCTAGAAACAGAACTTTCTGTGGGTAGGGCTCAAGCTTTAGCATATTCCAGACTTCCAATAAGTCTTACACTAAACTCATGTATCTGTTCAACTTTTCCCCCAGTTAAGAACAGCCTTTAATTCTGAAGCCTCTGTTCAGAAGACTCAGAGATCATGTCCAAAAGAGAAAACTCGGCTTCCCTCATCCAGTACCTTTAACTGCCTCCTTGTGTCAACACTGAGTGAAATTACAAGTGATGCTCAGTGCAGGTCACAGAGTGGTCCCTCCATAAACACTGTCTTAAAAACCAATGAGTTAGCATATGGTATTTGTTTTTCTCTTTCTGACTTACTTCACTCTGTATGACAGACTCTAGGTCCATCCACCTGACTACAAATAACTCAATTTCATTTCTTTTTATGCCTGAGTAATATTCCATTGTATATATGTGCCACATCTTCTTTATCCATTCATCTGTCGATGGACACTTAGGTTGCTTCCATGTCCTGGCTATTGTAAATAGAGCTGCAGTGAACATTATGGTACATGACTCTTTTTGAATTATGGTTTTCTCAGGGTATGTGCCCAGTAGTGGGAATGCTGGGTCATATGGTGGTTCTATTTTTAGTTTTTTAAGGCACCTCCATACTGTTCTCCACAGTGGCTGTATCAATTTACATTCCCACCAACAGTGCAAGTGGGTTCCCTTTTCTCCACACCCTCTCCAGCATTTACTGCTGGTAGATTTTTTGATGATGGCCATTCTGACTGGTGTGAGGTGACACCTCATTGTAGTTTTGATTTGCATGTATATGGAATCTTAAAAAAAAAATGGTTCTGAAGAACCTAGGGGCAGGACAGGAATAATGATGCAGACGTAGAGAATGGATTCGAGGACATGGGGAGGGGGGAGGGTAAGCTGGGACGAAGTGAGAGAGTGGCACTGGCATATATACACTACCAAATGTAAAATAGATAGCTAGTAGGAAGCAGCCGCATAGCACAGGGAGACCAGCTTGGTGCTTTGTGACCACCTAGACGGGTGGGATAGGGAGGGTGGGAGGGAGACGCAAGAGGGAGGGGATATGGAGATATATGTATATGTATAGCTGATTCACTTTGTTATACAGCAGAAACTAACACATCATTGTAAAGCAATTATACTCCAATACAGATGTTAAAAAAAAAAAAAACCAGTGAGTAAATTGCACAAGACGGTTACCTTCATATACCATGTACAACAAGATGCAGCCATCTCTGCACAGCAGCCCCAAGGAAATTTCTGTAGGAAACAGCAGGTTTTGAGCCTTGGCTCAGGAGTGATATAATCCTGAGACTGAAGCTGGGCTCCGCTACTGGCCAGCAACATAACCCTAGTCAGCTGCCTACCTTCTCTAACACTCAATTCCCACATATTTAAAATAGGCTCAGTGTTTTTGTAGGTTTGGATGGAATAATGTTTTAAACTCAGCATAGTACAAGGTTTATAGCATACATTCAGTAAATTATAATAACTGTCTCCACTTAAATAAATCTTATAAAAACTCTTCAATGCTGTACTGATGGCTTATGAGTGATATAATCAATTAAATGAGGCAGAATACAAACACACCTGGGGACATTTTTTCTCATCATTATAACCACGTTAGTAATGGAATGCTGCCCTCTTATTTTCACCTGCAGACTCATGGCACAAAGTTAATAAATTTTCTAAACTGTAATAAGATGACTAATGGGTGGGAGTGGATAAAATAAGTTCGTTTGAATTCTGTGTAATGATATGCAAATTAGTTATTTAAGCCTGGTAGCTGTGTTGAAGCTTGATCTTACTGAAGAATACTATGAAACATGATTTGTAATCACCCTTTTGGACTCTCCTATATAAGGTGGTCATGATTGTAATTAAAGGTAATCACTAGTTATACTGCAGAGCAGGAAATATTGTGATGGAGATGGACTGCAAGAGGAACACCAGGACTTAATCACTGGATCCTAAATGATCTGTATCAGGGGATGGAGAAAGCTGGCTTTGAAGAAAACAAAAATTAAGAGACTACATGAATCAAACTCCTAGAAGAAGAAATGTATAATGAATTTTGTTTATTTGCATAAGTGGAGACTTTAAGCTGAACAGTATCTGTCACAGTGGGTAACAAGTGGCATTATCTCAGAATAGAGGAAATACAGCAAGAGATTTATACAAAAATAAATACTCATCAAAGTATCATGGTAGTAGAGAAAAACTGGCCACATCTAACTATCTAAAAATAACAAAATTATTAATGCATTCAGGTACAACCTCATCTTGGAAATTATTCAGCCATAGAGTGATGCTCTTAGAGACTAAGATATGTGAGGAAGTACTTATGTTTAAATATTAGAAGAAAACCATGATAATTCATTTTGTACATACAGATCTTCCTCAGCTTACAATGGGGTTACATCCCAATAAACCCACTGTAAATTGAAGATATAAGTCAAAAATGCATTTAATACACCTCACCTACTGAACATTATAACTTAGCCTAGCCTACCTCAAAAGTACTCAGAACACTTACATTAGCCTACAGTTGGGCAAAACCATCTCACACAAAGCCTATTTTATAACAAAGTGTTGAATATCTTATGTAATTTTATTGAATGCTGTACTCAAAGTGAAAAACAGAATGGCTATATGGGTACAGAATGGTTGTACATGTATTGGTTTACCCTTGTGATCGCATGGCTGACTGGGAGCTGAGGCCCGCTCTCCCTGCCCAGCATCATGAGACAGCATTATACCACTTATTGCTAGTCCAGGAAAAGATCAAAATTCAAAATTCAAAGTACAGTTTCTACTGAATTCATACCACTTTTGCACCATCCTAAAGTCAAAAAGTCTAAGTCGAGCCATCATAGGTCAGGGTCTGTCTGTACTATGATTATAATTCTATAAATCATACACACCTAAGAAATTAAAAATAGGTTAGTATATTTAGTATATCTTCTTTGAGTCAGGACTCAGAATAATATTTTCTCCTTAATTGTATGTATTGTACATTTTTAATAAGCACATACTTCTTGATTCACTCTTTACAACTGATAACGTAGAAGGAGTTTTAAGTCCTCCACCTGATGTAGTGGGAAATGTCCTACATACTTCCTTCCAGAGTATCAACTAGAGCTCTTTTGGTGTGAAAAAAATAATTCAACACAGAAAATATCCAATTTACAAAGAAAGATTAATTTGGCCGTGTGGATCATGCAAATTGAGTTAAGCACCCATATGATACGCCTGAAAGTTGTCTCAAATTATTTATACTAAATGTTTAATTCTTTAAAACTGTGCATTTTTTATATTCTTAAAAGAAAATCACAGAAATTCACTCAATATATTTGATATCAAAGTAGGATTCATAGAGCAAGTGTTGTATTTTACCTGTAAATGAAATCAAATACTAGAAAATAAAACAATATTACTATGTGAAAATCTATAAAGATAACTTTTGAATCTTAATTAGACTTAGATGATATCTTTGGGCTATATTTAATGTTTCCGAGGATTGTTATAACTCAGTGAATTAATTATGCCTATGCCCTGATGATCAAATAGAAGATTTAACAGGTAAATCTGATTACTCTTAAGTGAACTAGATAGGTTTTCTTCTGAAAAATTACATTTTTAAAAGTACAGTAAGTCCCCTACATACAAACAAGTTATGTTGCGAGACCACGTTCGTAAGTCCAATTTGTTTCCAAGTCCAACAAAGTTAGCCTAGGTACCCAATTAACACAATCGGCTATGCAGTACTGTACTGTAATAGGTTTATAATACTTTTCACATAAATAATACATAAAAAACAAACACAAAAAATAAACATTTTTAATCTTACAGTACAGTAACTTGAAAAGTACAGTACAACAGCTGGCATACAGGGGCTGGCACTGAGTAAACAGGCTAGAAGAGTTACTGACTGGAGGAGGGAGAGGAGGTGGGAGATGGTAGAGCTGAAGGATCATCAGCAATGGGAGGTGGAGGGCAAGCTGCAGTTTCACTCACGCCTGACGTTGATGGAACGCACATTCACATCTTTGAAAGTTCTCAACTTGAAGGTTCGTATGTAGGGGACTTACTGTACATGAATTGCATGTGGTGTAAGAAGCTGGAACTTATTTCCCTTTTGTTGGTGATTGTAGAGTGGGGTAAGGGCGGGTGGGGAAGAACCTGGCAGGTGCATTTGACTACAGATAGTTAGGCTGTCAGCTGCACCTAGTACTATTCCATATAGGCAAAGCAGTATATGAGGTACCTAAGGACAAGTCCTTGTAGAAAACAAAAATGTAACTCTACATAAATAAGGCAGTGAGCACTCCTAATTCATGATTCAGAAATGGAATACTAAGACCAAGAAGAAGTCGTGTTTATGGCCATCATTAAAAGGTCTACAAATAATAAATGCTGGAGAGGGTGCTGGAGAGGGTGTGGAGAAAGCACTGTTGTTGGGAATGTAAATTGGTGCAGCCACTACAGAAAGCAGTATGGAGGTTCCTGAAAAAACTAAAAATAGAGTTGCCCACTCCTGGGTAATCACACTCCTGGGCATATACCCAGACAAAACTAAAATTCAAAAAGATACATGCACCCCTATGTTCATGGCAGCACTCTTTACAATAGCCAAGACATGGAAACAACTTAAATGTCCACTGACAAATGAATGGATAAAGAAGATGTGGTGTATATATATACACAGTGTAATATTACTCAGTCATAAAAGAGAATGAAAATAATGCCATTTGCAGCAACATGGATGGACCTAGAGATTATCATACTAAGTGAAGTATTTCAGAAAGAGAAAGACAAATGCTGTATCATATCACTTATACGTGGAATCTAAAATACAACACAAATGAACATATCTATGAAACAGAAGCAGACTCACAGAAATAGAGAACAGATTTGTGGTTGCCAAGGGGGAGGGGGAGGGGGGAAGGAAAGGATTCGAAGTTTGGAATTAGCAGATGCAAACTAGTATATATAGGACAGATAAACAACAAGGTCATACTGCATAGCACAGGGAACTATATTCAATATCCTGTGATAAACCATAATGGAAAAGAATATGAAAAAGAATATATATATGTATAACTGAATCACTTTGCTGTATAGCATAAATTAACATTGTAAATCAACTATACTTCAATGAAATATTTTTTAAAAATTAAAAAAATGAAGTCACGTTACATTAAAAGAGACAGAGAAAAATCACAGAAAATGAATAATTTTAGACATTGGGGCTGATTTGTCTTTAGTCTACTATTACAGAGCAGTTCAGGGGAAAATATATTCCTTTGGGACACTCGTCTGGAGTGACTTTCCCAGAAGGATGGTATCCTTGCTAGTTATTCCAGCAGACTTCTGAGAATAGGGTAATGAAAGCTGCTTGCACGGATAGAGACAGCCAATGATGTGGGTTCTGCCACTTACAATTTATGAGACCTTGGACAAGTCATATAAATAATCTGAGCCTGTTTCCCATCTGTATAATAGTTACAAGGATTCGTCTCTTACAGGATTGCTATAATTAAATTAAATGCCACGTAGAAAACACTTAATACCGGCTACTAGATAGGCATCTGTATTGGTTTTCTATTACTGTGTGACAAATTACTACAAACTTAATGGCTTAAAACAACATTCATTTGTTAGCTCACAGTTCCGTAGGTCAGAAGTCCAGGCGATCTCAGCTGGGTTCTATGCTTAGGGTCTCACAAGACTGAAATCAAAGTGTCGGCCAGCCACATTCTCATCTGGAGCTGAGTCCTCTTTCAAGCACATTCCTATTATTGACAGAATGCAGTTCCTTACAGTCGTCCCAGCTGCCTTTCTGGCTGTTGGCTGGAGGTCACTCAGCTCCTAGAAGTCCTCACATAAGGCCCCCTCTTCAGTATTTTAATTCTCTCTGACTTTCCCTTCCAGATGAATGGAGAAAATGTGCTATTAGCTTGAGTGATCCCATGAGGCCTGCCCTGATAATCTCCCTTTTGATCAACTCAAAGTCAACTGATTTGTAACCTTAATGGTCTTTGCAAAATCCCCTTTGCCATGTAAGGTAACATAATAAAAATTGTGATTTCTCATCATATTCACAGTTCCAGGTATGAAGTTGGAAAAATTTGGAGGAACATTTTAGAACTCTATCATACCCTCAATAAATGTTAGTTTCTTTGTCTTCCCCTCCTGCTATTTCCAAGAGAAGCAGAGTCCTGTGCTGATTTTCCATCTTAGTATTATTCATGAAAATATGCACTGCCCACACAGTTCCTTCAAAATCTGAGAAATTTAGAGTTGGCATTCCAAAAATTCAGGCTGCAGAGTCAACTGATAGATGTGCTAAATCAATAAGGGACACTCACAGAGTGATACCAGAAATCCTGAAAAATGTATAAAATACCTTGTGTAGTCTCTTCAATTAAATCCACTTACAGGTGTTCACTCCTGAGCTGAAAGCTAATCAACCCATGAGTGTGGTCTACATGAGCAAAAAGTAAAATGCAAAGAAGAAAAGGAGTCCAAACAACATAGATACTCCCTCCCTACACACTACCCTTATTTTTATTCATGGATGAAATTCATGCTCCAGTAACAGTTGGTTTGGGATTAGTTGAAGTATTAATTCAAGTGTCAAAGATAGATTACTTAGTGGAATTTGGGATGCGGATCTAAACCCTATTCCTCCACTAAATCAGAAGATCAAATTAAAATGCTCTCCTGTAACTACGAGAAGTCAACAAAGGGAATAAGAATCCCCTCTTCTGACCACGGACCCCTAAATGTGGAAGGTTAGAACCATTGATAGCCATCTTTCCTACTACATGGAAGAGCCTGAGTATGATATTAACACGTGCTTCACACAGACCTTCTCTATTAATGCTATTCATCTTCATATTAAGTCTGGGAATATAATTAGAATATCTTTCTAATATCTTTCTAATAATTCTGGAAATATCCTCAAGGATCTGCTTTTCCTTCAGTTTTTATAGACTACTCTCCAGATCATCACCAGATTATTGACAAACTATAGGAGCCTTTAAACTTACTACCACAATCTTTTCATGGTGACATAACTGTTGGTTTACATTTTGAATCTGTGCTTAATTCTTTGGGATGAAGTAGAGAGTAAGCCACCTGGGCACATCTGATATTTGGTTGCATGAAGAAAGGAAGCACTGCTCTTCCTTTTAAGAATATCTTGCCAAGAATTGTAGCCTCTCCCCTTCCAGAGAAGGATGAGGTGCCCTTTAGGGTACCCACCAGCTGCCATGACAAATTTCTCCCATTTTTGCCGTTATTTGTGTGCCTCCAAATCCACCATACAGGTGAGGTTACAGGACGTGGCCTCTGATAGGGATGACCCTTCAATTCTGCCTTCCAGGTAGGTCAAGTGGTGCGGAAAGAGGTCATCTTGATTAAGCTTTCGTGCTTATCTTAAAGTAAAAGTATGTAGTCCCCTTACCATTAGGCACCACCAGAGGTAAGAGCACTGGAAACAACTTTGTAATCTGAGCAACAGAGAGAAGGAACACAAGGGCATACTGTTCAACAAGATACATCCTTAGAAGTGAGTTAATTTCTGAATACAGTCAGATAATGTCCCAACACTTCAGTACACATAGAACAGAGGGAAGAAAGAAGCAAGCAAGAAACAGAGGAGCTGGCCAGCAACAAAGAGAAACTACTGGAGTAAATAATGATTAGCAAGTGGCATTTACAGAGCATATTTGGTGATGGGGATATTATCCTTAGGAATATTATTAGCAAGGTTTCAGTATTTAAAGTGAAGTTAGAGTAGTTAACAGATTATCGAGACTGAGAATTTTCCAAACTTTGATGAGGGACCTGCCACAAAAAATGACCTTCTAGCACAGACTGGTGTGTGGCAAGAACACCTACGGGCCCACTGGAAGATTAGCAGAACTGAGGCAACGCAAGCAGGGAGTTCAGGCCAAAGCCGAAGACGACAATTCTCAAAGCCATACCGGACTCCAAGTCCTCACTGCCCACTTAACAGGGGAGTAATTTGTACTTCATATGAGAAATGCTGTAAGTCATTTGCAACTTGTTTTAATGATGCTTATTAACCACATAGTTAATTACTATGTGATTCACATTCTACATTGTTTGTCATTTCTAAAATTCCTCCAGATATCTTGTCAAAGACAAATGACCTGGAAGGAATGTACCCGACTACTGTGGGCAAAATTTTGTGCCCAGAGAGGTAAGCAGATTCCTCCTGGAATGTTGCCTTTACCAGACTTATTTCTGTTAAGCGCAGCACAATACTCCTCTATCAGCAGATCCTTTAATTTACCTATTGAATTGGGCACCACAGTGTTAGTCTATGACAGCAAAATTATAGAACTGAGTTATTGAAAATTACCTCTGGATCAGTTGGTCTCTGAAAGTACAACAGAAATGGGTGGAGTAACTGCTGAAAATGGCTACTGGGGAAAATTAGTGCTTCCAGGAATCCTGTTCCCCAAAGAAAAACACTACAAATAGCTACACTTCAGTAATTTTCAGATCACCCTTCAAAGTCCAGAGAGGAAGAGATTTCATCTACATAGAAGTACAGCGGGTTCCAGAATTGTGGTGACGTAAGCAGCAGCTTTGCCCCTTTCCTGTTTGTCTATTTCTGTTCCCCTTAAGCCTTAATTATAAAAATGAGGTCACTAGGTAACATTTAACCTAACTGCTAACTTATGCTCTACTAAATGCACACAATACCGTGCCTAACTGGTTGATTCTTTTCCTAGATTGAAAGAAGTAGGAATGAAGAATTAAGTAGTTAAAAAATAACTAGCTTTCTATCCACATCAGCCCCCTTAGCAATCCTGCAGTCAGACCACATAGGCAAGATAACCTTTAAAGAAAGATCATGAGGAGTCAGCCTGCATGCAATGGAAAATGATGCAGAATCTGCCTCAATGATTAACTGAGATTACTTCCCCTTTCTCCCTTTAAAAACTGTCATGAGCAGAATCTTTGGAGTTGGTCTCGGGATATGAGTTTATCTTCTCCCCAGATTGCTGGCTTTTCTGATTAAAGCAACTTTCCTTTCTACTGACACTTGCCTCTCGATTATTGGCTTTTGAGGTGTAAGCACCCAAACCTGAGTTCGGTAACAGTGAGAAAATGTAATTTTAATAAGATGAAAAGGCACATTTACAGTTTCTTACCCCTACTGTTATACTAAATCCTATAGTAAACTGAAACTTCCAAGGACAAAAAAAGGAATGAAATTCTGAAATGTATCCTTGACTAGCTCCAGGTTAGTACTGTGCCACTTGTTTGGGTGAAAATAATCTACACTGTATTTGAATAACTTTCTTGTGGAAACATTTTGGAGCTTTTCTTTTAATTGGAAATGCTTGCTAAATTTTAGAAGATGATGTTTAGCATGTATGGGTATAATCATAAGCTTTTTCTTATTTAATCTGTTTACTTGGTTCATTGTACGAGAATGAACCATCCTTATGTGTCTTGAAAGCTTTAATATTTTTCTTTTGATATATTACTAGATTTACTTTCTAATATGAAAATAAATTTTATTGGGATATTTGTATCTTTTTAAATAAGTAGCTAGTTATTCACTTAAAAAAGATAAACAGGTTCTGGCATTAGAATTATGCTGGCCTCCTGAATAAAGTAAGGATCTTCTATTCTTTCTAGCCAGGAATAATTCAAACATCATGAAATTATCTGTTCTGTACCTGTGAATTCACTGGGTATTGGTACTTTTTAAAGGGAAAGTCTAAAGATCTCATTTCCCTTAATTTTCGGCATACCGATTCAAGTTTTTCATTTTTACATAGTTTTATTTTATTTTATTTTGCAGTACGCGGGCCTCTCACTGCTGTGGCCTCTCCCACCACGGAGCACAGGCTCTGGACGCGCAGGCCCAGCGGCCATGGCCCACGGACCCAGCTACTCCGCGGCACGCGGGATCCTCCTGGACCGGGGCATGAACCCACGTCCCCTGCATCACCAGGCGGACTCTCAACCACTGTGCCACCAGGGAAGCCCTATATAGTTTTATTTTAGTATGTCATTTTCTCCTACATTATTAAATTTGTTATCTAATGTTGCATGTGATGTTTTCTTATTATTATCTTAATTTTTCTTACATCTACAGTTTTTTTCTTTCCTCATTCTTAATCTTTTATGTTTTTGACCTCTCTTTTTTCTTAATCATGCTCACAGCAGTTTTTCTATTTTATTTCTTTTCAAAGAGTGTTACAGTATATTATTTCTACTATGTTTTTGTTTTCCTTTCCATTAATTTTGTCTTACCATTATCTCTTCTCTCCAGATTTTTTGGATTTATCTTATTGTTCTTTTTATTAACTTCTTAAAATGAGTACTAATTTCCTTATATTTTGCCTTTATTCTTTATATTTTAAGCTATACATTTCCTCTGAATATAGCTTTTGCTGTATTTGTTTCTATATATTTTGTAATTTCCTCTTTGATTCATGAATATTCAAGGATGTTAATCTTTTTAGAAATACGTTTATGTGTTTTGATTTATTATCAAAGAATAAGACCTATAAAATGTCTACTTTTTAAATATAAAGCTTTCTTTTCAACCAAATACATTATATTCTTTTTAAATTGATGTAAGAAAAGTGGGTAGTATATATGTTGTGGACAAAGAATGTTGCCTACCATATCAATAAACAAAGGATATTGCAGCCATCAAGCCATCAGCCATTTCAGCTGCCCACAATGATACACCCTGAGGGTTCAGGATGGACAAAACAGGATACTGGCCCTAGATAGTTAAGGTGCATATCTAAGGAATAATTTTAATGATCCCAGACTCTTGCATCTTCCCATACATAGAAAAGCACTAAATTCATTAACTGAGAGGTCTGATTTTCTTTAACTAACACTAATCTTTGGATGTTCCAACTGCCTGGGGTTTTGTGTTTTTTTTTTTTTGCAAAAACTCCTATATATCCTGGCTCCCCACTTACCTCTTCAGAACAGTCCCTCACAGTTATCTGAGAGACTATCTCCCAGGCTTAAGTCTTCAGTATGTCCACTGAATAAAACGTAATTCTCAACTTTAAGATTCTGCAATTTTTTTAGTTGACAATGGGCATATGTTTATGTATGCACGTGCATACACACGCATATTATAGTTTATCAATGCTGCTTACTTTTTCAATTTCCTTACCTGTTTTGACCTTTAACCCTAATAATTTTACCAAATTTATACTATAACTTGATTTTTATCAATATCTCTTTACATTTCTAATATATTTCCTTACATTTCTAAAATATTTTCTTTTGCTACTAAATGCATACTGGGTTATGACTGTTGCATAAATAGGAATTGTGCCTATTATAATTTAAAAACATCTCTATTTATCCTGCTTAGTGCTTTTAATCTTATATCTAAGCTTTTCTAATGGAATACTGACATTCTTGCCTTTTCTAATATTTACATTTGCCTTGTAGCTCTTCATTAATCCCATTATTTTCAGCCATTCTTTATCACTTGGTCTTATAGGGGAGCAGAATTTGCCACCCCAAATCATGTCTCTTTGGTATATTGATTATTTTAGGCTGATTATTTTTAAGAAACTGCAGACACAGGAGAAGTCTGAAAACTGAGTAGACGTTACCCGTAAGAGAAATTTACATGTATAAGGGAAATCTTTATTTGTAGGTTGTCTCCCTGCTGTACTGGGAAGTGGGGGATGACTTTATCTCTAGAAACTATTATCAGTGGAGAAGGCAATGACTTAAATTTGCTTAACAACCTTACCCTTAGTTTACTGTGCTTTTCTCTGTAACTGACTACCAATCCCCAACATCTTCTTCTGATGTTAGCTAAAGATAGTATTTAAGGTGAAGGCTTCTATTTTATTGGAGAGTTACTCAGTTTTCCCTGGTTTCTCCCATGTATGTGTTAGGGGAATCACTGACCAAAATCGCCAGCCCTGGCCAGGCACAATAGTAACCACTTACATGAGTTATCTTACAACAGGAAGTCCTGGTAAGGAACACGGAACTAACAAGCTACCACCAAACAGAAGAATTTGTAAAAGGTCAAAAGGAGAGAGGAGACACCGGTCCATATGTCCTACCAACCTCCAGAATCCTTCTTGTTGGAATCCATCTTGGCTGAGTGGCTGCACGCACCACCAGGAAGGACCCTGAGTCAGAATGGTTGGCCAGAGACAACCCGGAATCTAACCCCATCACCATTAAACCCGAGACTGCAAGCCACATGGCAGAGCAGTCTTCCTGGGTTCCCTAACCCTGCTGCTCTCCACCTGGGCACCCCTTCCCAATAAAGTCTCTTGCTTTGTCATTTCTGAGTGTTAGACAGAGCCCACTCTCAGGCCCTGGAAGGGATCCCCCTTCCTGCAACATAAGCATGTTATTAAACTTTTGTTTATCCTTCTTCTATTAATCTGTTTTGAGTCAATTTAATTATTAAGCCAGTCAAAGAACTAGAAGGGGAGAAGATGTTTCCTCCCCTACAGTCTGAACCGAGTTTCTTGTGAACAGCACATTGGCCGATTTTGTTTTTTAACCTAATATGACAGCCTCTGTCTTTTTATGGAAGAATTTAGTCAGAGAATTCAGTTTTCAAGATGAACCAGAGCACAGAAGGGACACTGCCTTTGCATATTTAAGTAGACTGTGTTCCAAAGATATGGAAATTGTTGAGGCTGGAGAACTAAATACCTTCTTATATAAAAAGGTGTTTCTATAGGGAATGCTCCATGAATTCCAATTGTTTCACAGATTAAGAGAGTCACCAAGATTCCCTAGTAACATTTCTCATCAAAGAGTGTTCTGTGGGGAAGAAATTAAAAGCTAAACAGTCCAGGAAGCTGAGACAAGAATCAGAAGAAAAAAGAAAGTGAGCAATCAGGTAATATGTCACCATTAAACCAATTAAGGAGGAGGGGATGCAGTAGGTGGTCCCAGACAAAACCTACTGGAGGTCAAGTGTAGACAACTAGTACAAGTTCTTGCACAGCTGATGTATCCCCCAAGTGTGAAGTGAGTAACATGAAGGGAGATATCCTCCTACCACGCACCTGCCAGTTAACAAGGTAGGAACATTGCAGGGTACAAAAATAATAGCCAAAAGCAGGGGCAGATTCAGGTTGCATGAGGCCTGTGTGAAGCTTAAGCTAATTGCAGCAGGGGGATGGGGGGGTGTCTTTAAGCAAAAGAATACAAAATTAGGTACAAACTTGAATATTTATTGTGATAAGAAAAGGAATAATAAGAAGTGACTGGGCTGTTAGAGATCCAGGTCTTTTTCTTAGGTGTTTTTGGACAAGTTAACCAGAAATCCTTACATAGATGCTCCCTGGTTATATCCAAGTGTTCCTTCTTCATGTAGGACACTTGACAACTCTCAGCCCTTGTCATAGTACAGGCAGGGACTATGTAAGTGAGAGACCCTAACTTAAGCTCAATTAGCCTCCAGGTAAATCTACCTCTAGTCAAAGTGTTGACTTCTATAGGAGTAAGGGTAAAGGGATATATCCACTCAACATGGACTAACCCAGACAGCCAGGCCCAGGTATAGAGAAGGCAGTCATAAAATAAAGGGCTGCTAACAGGATGCATCCAAAAATCAGTAAACTCAAATTTACCCACCCCAAAGTTCAGGTGCTTTGAGGACTCAGGTGTCAACACACAATTTCTGAATTTTTAGAGTTGGTTAAGGCACACCCTATTGATCAGAGAACACAGCAGAAGAAGCCGAATTCCTGGAAAAAAATACACTGGGGAGCAAGATTTTGTAAAGGCTGAGCATTTGGCAGCACCACTCACTTTCCCAAAAAAGATGGGACTAGATTCCACAGAGAGGAGCTGAATTAAAGGACAATTTGGTGGACCTACAGTAGAGCAATCCCAAACTTAAGCAGCTACATATACATTTTAAGTTTAATTTTAAGAGAATCTGAAGTAATGGAGATAACAATACCCTCATTTTACTGTATCCCAAATTCAATTTGACTTTGGTCTTAGGGATTTGGTCTCCACTAATCTCACTACTTATGACACATAAGAACTAAGTCGGAGGAGTATGAATCATTCTATTTTGTATGCGGGTTTTGTGGGAATAAAGCATCTAATAAATCTTTTATTAGTTTTTGTGCCAGTTGATATTCATTATAAACTTTCTGTATGAGAACCTCACATTAACAAAATTTGCCTTTGATTTAACATTTACTTAGTGGAGAATATGAAAAGAAAATGCTAAGGCAAAACTGTATTTTAAAACACTGTTCACCATACACATGTCCTTGGAAAAAAGTGTGTCTACTCTTGTGATGTAGTTGTGGTATATTTAATTGGTGATTTTCTGTAAGTTTTGATTCTTATTTATGGGACCCAACTACCAGATTATAGTTATAGAGAACATTTGGGATTGATTAAGCATTCACTACATTTGTAAAGGTGGAGGAAGTATTTACTGGGATGAAAGATGTAATCCCAGACTTTTAAATGAAGATTAAGAGCTTAATCTAAGTATAGGAAAGTGGAACAAGTGCCAAAATGGTTTAAGAGTGAAGTATAAAACCATATTAAACTCTAACTGTAACTGTCAGGCTAACTGTAAGTTATATTGTTAATAATGTAATAAATACAATTTATTCAGTGTTTACTATGTATGCTTCAGGCACTGTTTTAAGCATTTTGCATGAACTAATCATTGAAATGTTATAACAACCCTATAAGGTAGGTACTATTATTAACTCCATTTTCCAACAATGCTTTTAAATATAAAATTGATAGACAAAGCTAATTTAGCTTCAATTATATTTTGAATCTCAACTGTAAATATTACATTTTGAGCATAATATTTGTCAAAATTATTTATGATAAAATACATTATTAATTTTAACTGATCATTTTTTATAATCATTGCTATAAAATGGCATCAAGCCTCTACAGAAATGAAGTAGGCTTTGAGACATTTTTCTGTGTTTGATTTTGTCATGGACACTTGTAAAAGAAAATAAATTGACAATTTTATAAGTTTGCCATCATGTTTTAAATTGTGTCACTTTTGCCTGGAAATTTATTTTAACTATTTAAGTAATGTCTGAGATATGATGTGATGATCAAAATTTATAAATGTCCAGGCACTACTGATGTCATAGACACAGCATTGTTCTAAATTAACAAGGTGGGTATAGAGTCTAATACTCATTTATGCCCAATGGATGCATAAGAGGGAAAAAAGTATCTCCAAGTCAAATTTGTACACCAACATTCACATATTCCAAAGAACACTATATCCAAACCTCTGATTGTGGGAACATTTTTAAAAGAACATTTTCTCCTCCATTAATTATGTCAATTGCTTCCCCAGCAATTTACATTCATGAACCTTGGCTACCAAGACATTTTATAATGACAACATAAATGAATGAACTGAGCCTTTTCAGCCTTCCCTTTATATGAAAATGGTTAAGGGCACCTTTTAAGTGTTCCCATTGTTCTATCATTGTGTACTTCCTCTGAGAATAAATTTCATTACCTTTGCCTACTGTAAGATATCCTTGAAAATAAAAACCAAGATTTTATCTCAGAGGTAAACGTTCTGCAAACCTGAGACAGTCATAGCTGTACTTCCTAATTCCCTTGCTGAAGGCCATGACCTTCACTGTCTTCAATCTTGGAGAACAGATTTCCAGCAGTTCCATTTTGGTGACTGAAAGTGAAATGCTTTGTTCAAACCACCACAAACAAGTCACAGAACAACTCTATTTACATGTTAATAGAACAGCAGAACAGAGATGCTTAAGGCAACCAGAAGTTACCATCAAGATCCCTCATAGAGTTTGTATAACTTTAGGTGGTATATTGCAGAGGGCTCCTAAAATAACCAAATGCATTAATGATGCCCTATTTTAACCTTACTTAGTTCACTTACATAATGTGGATAGTAGAATATTACACATCAGCCCTGCTCCCTGGTCCTGGGCCAGGATTCTCTCATGGTTAGGACATTCTTCCCTTGGAATGAGGTAGAAGATGATGGATGTGATATAAATTACCACTCTTAGGCCATAAATTACTTATGGCTGCTGGGTCCCTGCCAAGGCTCTTATGCAAGAAAACTCCAATGGGTCAGGTTGAGTACAAAGATACCCTTCAAACAGAAAGGATATGCAAATTTTAGCAACCTTATCTATAACCATAATTCATTCCTTTCATGGATTCATTTTCACACTTCACATTTTCCATTAGAACAGAGCCACTTCCCCACGGGACCATCTCACCCAAAATAATGCATCAGATGTAGGGACTTATCTCTCATTGACTCATTCATTCCTTAAACCTCCTCAGAGAACTGGGGGAGCATGGTTTCATCATTATTCTCCTAGCTGCATTATCTAACTTGGAAAGATAAAGTTTAATACTAAGGATCAAGGCATTCTTTGGCTTTTATCAGTTCTAAGTTATCTCTGATTTATTTAAATAAAACAATACATTAAACCTCTAGTTTAACATACCATATTAAAAAATCTTGTTTATTGCCTTTCTCTCCTAAGAACACATTAAATGATATTATAGGAATAAAACAGAGTTTTAAGTTCACATAGACAAATATAAGAGGAAAAAAAAATAGTAGCATAAAAGACTTTTATATGGGGAGACATGGAGAGAAATAACTGATTTATCAAGGCAGGAGGAGCCCAACCTAAGTACCTCCAGACAGAAATATTAATGACAAGTGAGAATATTCACCCCTGACCATTGTGCCTAGGACTTGGAGGCACAATGTTCTTCAGTGGGCAAGGATCAAACCGGTTAAAAAAATATATAAATAGGAAGCAATTAGAACACCTGATCCTCTCTCTTACTTCTGAAAGCCAACTGTACCCCATTCTTAGGCAGGGGGTCAAATTTTTACTCTTTGAAGAAATTGACCTGGACAACCAACATCAAAGAGGCAGGAATAAAGGTCCATATCTAAAAAAAAAAAGAGAGAGAGAGACTTATAGAAAAGTTTGCAGGGCTACTGCATGATGCATGGTAGAATTCCAGGATGTCTTTACACTAAATGGTGGGGCCTTTAGCTCCCTTCATCCAACCAGCTCCCAGAAGACCAGAATATTTTACCACCACCTTACCTCCATGCCTGAAGAGAAGACTGGAAGGTTTAAAAGATTTTCACATATTTATGTTTGAAACTCCCCCCAGTGAACAAGCCAACTCAACTACTCATCACCTGTAATACAACAACGTGAGGCAGGGGCCCAACTTTATTCTTTTGTGTGTAGATATCCAGTTGCCAAGCCCCATTTGTTGAAAAGACTCCTAATGCTTTTTGTCTCTATCTTCCTACTGCTTGGTTCTGGAGGCATATTCAACTGTCGAAGTGCATGGCAAAAGGGAAACTAAAGACCTAGGTTTCCAGCCATCAGGCCTAGAAGAGGGGCCCTATGCGAACTAGAGACTGTCAGAGATATTGAGGAGAGGGCTCATTCTCAATCTGTATGGATCTGACATAAACAAATACCAAAGCTTTGATAACAGAGATACAGAGTAGAACACTGTGTAAGTCCCAGACTGGGCAATCAAAACAGGTCTAAATAATACTGTAATGTGAAAAATGAACTGAGTTGGATCCACAGACCACAAGACATTGGTTAGAACTTGTGGTCTGAAGTTAATTGATTGCCTGCTAAAACAAAGGAAAATATTAACAGTTTCTATAGGCTTTAAACAAGATGCAAGAATCTATTAAAATAATATTCAAAATATCCAACATATAACACAAAATTACTTGCTATGTGAAGAATGGAAAAAACCTCAACAACTCACAAAGGAAAAGACAATCAACAGACACCACTACAAAGGTGGCCCCTAAAGTGACCCAAATGTTGGAATTATGATGCAAAGACTTTCAAAGTAGCCTTGATAACCATGCTACAAGAGCTAAGGGCCAACACTCTTGAAACAAGTGGAAGGACAGATCATCTCAGCATGGAAATAAAAGGTATAAATTGAACAAAATGAAAATTTTAGAACCGAAAAACACAAGAACCAAAAATTAAAATACACCTGATGGACTCAACAGCAGAACAGAAGTGACTAAAGGAAGAGTCAGTGAACGTAAACCTAGATCAACAGAAATGATCTAATTTGAACCACAGAGAAAAAATATTGGAAAAAAAAAAATGATCCACCCCCTCCCCATGGAATTGTGTAAAATGCCAAAAGTTTAATTTTCATGCCATCAGAATCTCAGAAGGGGGAAACAAGGAGGGTAGTTTAGAAAATAAATTTTGAAGAAGTAATGTCTGAAAACTTTGCAAGATACATAAACTTATAGGCTCATAAAGCTCAGTAAAACCCAAACACAATAAACTCGAAGAAGTTCATGCCCAGACATATCACAATCAAACTGATGAAAACCAAATTCTACCACCCCCTTCACAGGCACAAAAGCAGTCAGAGGAAAACAGCATATTATATGTAGGGAATCAGTAATTTGAATGACAATCATCAGAAACCAAGGAGGCCAGAAAGTAGTAGGATAACAGTTTCAAAGAGTTTATAGAAAAGAACTGTCAACCTCGAATTCTATATCCAATGAAAATATTCTTTAGGAGTGAAGATGAAATAAAGACATTCTCAGATAAATAAAAAACAAGAGAATTTATCATTGGCACACCTGCTCTAGAACAAATGCAAAAGGAAGTTGTTAATAAACAGAGAAATCATATCAGAGGGAAACTTGTAACTTCAGAAATGAAGGAAGAGCAACAGAATTGGTAAATATGTGACTAGATATGTTTTTTCCTCTTAAATTTGTTAAAATAAATACAATGCTTAAAAGCATAAATTAAAACATTGCCTGATAGGCTTTTTTAATGTATATAACTTGTAATACACATGAAACAACAACATAAAGGGAGAAGATTCCTGAATCTATATGGCAGTAAGTTTTCTACATTCAATTTGAAGCAGTAAAATACTAATTTAAAATCGACTGTGAAAAGATAAGTAAATAGATTGTAAGGGTTTAGAAAAATCACTAAAAATATACTAAGATGTAGTTTTAAAAAACTAAAAGAAATGTTAAAAAGGATACTAGAAATCTTCATATAATCTAAAAAATTAAGAAGTCCATGATTTTAAAACAGAGGGGACATTCAGATAACAAATAATAAAATGACAGACCTGTCAAAATATATAAATAATTACATTAAATGTAAGACATCTAAGCACATCAATTAAAAGGCAGAGATTGTCAAAAATGATTAAAAATAAAATATGAACAAACGATCTGTTATCCATAAGAAATCACTTCAAATATAATGCATAGGTATAGTAAAAGTAAAAAAGTTGAAAAAGATGTATCATGCAACCACTAATAAGAAGAAAGTTAAAGTGGTTATAGTAATATCAGAAAAAAGTAGACTTCAAAGCAAAGAAAATTCATGAGGAAAAGAGAGGGAAATCACATAATGATAAAAGGTTTAATTCACCAAGAAAAATAACAATCCTAAATGTATATACATATAACACGAGAGCTTCAAATTGCATGAAGCAAAAGCTGACAAAAATAAAAGGAGAAATAGATAAATTGAAAGTTATAGTTTGATATGTTAACATTTCTCTTTCAGAAACAGATGAAACTGGTAGATAGAAAATCAATAAAAATATATAAAAACTAGCATCATCTGTCAACTGAGTCTAAATGAGTGAGCCAAAGAGGCAGTCTCAAGGGAAATTAGAAAATGTTTTGAACTGATTGAAAATGAATGTACAGCATACCAAAATTTGTGGAATGTAGCTAAAGAAGTTCTTAGAGTGAAATCTATAACATTAAATGCTTATATTAGAAGATAAGAAAGGTCTCAAATTAATCATCTAAGCTCCCACATAAAGAAATCAGAGAAAAAGAAGAGCAAAATAATCCCAAAGCAAGCAGAATGAAGGAAATAAAATCAGAGCAGATCAATGACACTGGACACAGAAAAAAATAACAAAAAAATCAATGAACATAAAACCTCATTTTTTAAAAAGGCCAATTATCTTGACCAATCTCCAGTAAAACTGACAGGAAAGAAAGGCATACAAACAACTAATTTGAGAAGCAAACTGGGAGCTATCACTACATACCACACAGACATTAAAAGGATAGTAAGGTATTAGTACAAACAACTCTATGCACATGATGTTGACAACTTTGATGAAATGGACCAATTCCTGGAAAGCTACAATCTACCAAAACACTCCAAGGTGAAATAGAAAAATGACCAAAATTCTGGAAGAGATGGATATTTCAGACAGGCAAAGCTGCAGCAAATAAACCAATTTATTGTGCTTGTTGAAGATATTGTGCACATGAAGTAAATTAAGATGAGCAAAACTTTTCCTAACTCAGGGTATCAAGTTATTTAGTAGGGAACCTTAAAGGCAGGCTTAATAACTTTAGAATCATTGGAGGTAGGTTTAAATTTTAGACTTTTTTTTTTTTAACATCTTTATTGGAGTATAATTGCTTTACAATGGTGTGTTAGTTTCTGCTTTATAACAAAGTGAATCAGTTATACATATACATATGTTCCCATATCTCTTCCCTCTTGCATCTCCCTCCCTCCTTTTGCATGTGTAGCCAGAGCGTTCCCTGAAATTAGAAAGATATTCTAACTATATGTAACATGATATTAGATATTATATATAATTAGCATAGCTTTCAAATCCATGACATGTGGGCAACCCCAAGGGATCTAAACCTCTGCTCAGAGACAAGGTTTGTATGTGGCTGGGGGTAGGATGAGAAGTCCCTGTCAAGCCATCGCACTGCTATGCTGGTGTGGGGACGTTGCCATCATGCCATGCCCGGGGACACCACAGGACACTCTCAACCCTAATTCTCCCCACATGCACACTCAGGTCTCCACAGGGGAGGAGGATGCTGGAGGGATATAAGCCTCCTCTCCCCAGTTCAACCTGTCACCACTCTTGGTGGAGGCTGGCAGAGGTCTGGGGCAGAGATGGGGAAAGGGAGGCCAAGCAGAGCCTGCGGCATCAGGGGGTGGTAGCAGGGGGCCAACTATCTATCCTAGGGAGGGGGGAGAAGTTGCAGGAGGCAAGACCACGTGTGAGCCAAGACTCCAAGCTCTCCCTCTACATGTGCTCCTTTGTCCCATTGGACTTCAACTACAAAACGTAAATTCAAAGACAAAACAACTATGAATTTCAAAATGTCAACCATAGAGCATTAAACCCCAATCATGGGGCCCTTCTTAGCATGGAGCCCTATGAAACTGTATAGATGGCACATCCTAACTGTAAAATGTGGAAAGTTCTCATAATATGGGAGACATTGTTGTGTAAATAAAACAGCAGTAGACTGGGATTAGGAGGTCTTTGGCCTACTGTTGGTTTGATGGCTATTTTGTTACACATCACTCTACAGTAAGTCCCCTATATATGAACCTTCAAGTTGCGAACCTTCAAAGATGCGAATGTGCATTCGCATGTCCAATCACATAAGTTAGTTCACGAGTCTGGCATGTATTGTCACATGTGTGCATCCTCTACAAGTGGTTGTGCTTTTGTGTACTTTACAGTACTGTACAGAGTACAGTTGTACAGTACCTTTATTTCAAGCCCAGGATGTCTGACTTGAAAAATCTGCCAGTTTTTATTCCTGGGAGGAAGGATTCTCAACAGGAAGAGAAAAATATGGAAAATAGTGTCTTCAGTTAAAAAATTAGCTCATCATAGTTAAATTCAGGAAATCAGAGTACTTATGTAGGATACTGACTGTCTGAAAATAATATACTTTTCAAGGTACCGTACTGTAAGATTAAAAATGTTTTATTTTTTTGTTTGTTTTTTACATATTATTTGTGTGAAAAGTACTCTAAACCTATTACTGTACAGTACTATATAGAGGATTGCATTAGTTGGGTACCTAGGCTAACTTCGTTGGACTTATGAACAGACTGGACTTACAGACGTGCTCTCAGAACAGAACTCATTCGTATGTAGAGGACTTACTGTACTATTTTGAACTTCAGTTTCCTCATCTATAAAATAAGAAACTTTCCAAGTACTATTGCACTAAGTTTGAATCACTAGGAGTGAGGCCACAGAATCTGTATTTTTATATATGCCTCTAGGGTTTTGCTATCCAAAGTATGGTGCACAGAACAGCAGCGTATCACCTGAGAATGTGTTTCAAATGCAGAATATCAGGCCCCACCCCAGACCTGCTGAATCAGAATATTTATTTTTAATCAAGATCCCCAGATGATGTGAACAATAGAGTTTGGAAGCATTACTGTAGATGATTTCATGATCTGTCAGGTATGGGAACCACCGATGTAAATAGAGTATCTCAAAGGCCTCATTCAGCAACCAACATTATAATTTTATACAACTAAAAGGCAAGAGCAGTTAATGCCCACATTAAAGAATTTGGTAAATTCATTAAGGAGGGACTTGCTTTCACTTATGTTTTAAGTCCTAAATGTGTGTTTAAATGGTTTCATTCTGTTTTCATTCTATTCTCATTTCATATTTTTTAGTAATTGCTTGTTCATAATAATTGATTTAATCTTCCACTGTGTTTAGGAAAAAGAAGGAGAGATCTTACATTAATATTTTCACTAACCAGTCTCTGAAACTTAAGTACAGGACTTCTCTTAAACAAGTAGATTTTTTTATTAAAATAATTATTATTATGATGACTTTATGACAGTTTTTTTTCCAAGTTCAGCTTTACTTTCTCTTTACTCTTTAGCTTCAACATCTATATTGTGTTCCTAAAAGCAAAGTGATTGCATTAGATGAAATTTACCCTGAAATTTTATCCTGTACCACTCTTTAGATAAATATGTTAATTTCCATGGAAACTAGAGATAAGTCTCTGACCAATTTTCCATATTATGTGTTTAATACTCAGAGTCTCTTAAGACTGCCAGTGAGTATTGACTATAGGAATCTTACTGCTCTGCACATTCTTCCTGGTAGAGCCTACATTATATATGTTTCAACGTGAAAAATATCAGAAAGCAGTTTTTTCTCTCATACAGTTTTTGTTGATATACATTGATAAAAAGCATAAAGTAGTGAGCTTTCAGCCAGTTCAGTCTTAGAGTCTTAATTCTTTAATTTTGAAGCTTCTTGGAGCCTAGGATTTTTCTCATGATGGACATAAGGGGTAAGGCATGGAACAATTTCATAAGCAGCATCACTCTGCATGAATTATTGGCCCAGATTCCAGTGAGTACATTGGCAGTCTGGCTTAAAATGGAATGGGTTTTGTTCTTTCTTGGCCCATTTTTGAAGCATCTGCTGAGAGGATTTCAGACCTGCCCTGTAGCTAACATAGCCCAGAATTCTTTTGAAAATTTAAGAGTATGTCAAATGGGTTGAACTGGTACATTTTTAGACTTGCTCTCTCTTTCTTTACCTCAGTTACTGAGTATAGAGGAGTAGTAGGCAAAGGTTAGAGAGAGGGTCAGAAAGACCCTCAATGCTTTCTGAGATGAATGAAAAGAGTGTTGACCTACGAACAGGTAATGATTGGTTATTTCAAATTATGGGAGCAATTTCTGTCCCTGCTACTACAAAGTACAAGTGTGAGCAGTACTACCCTTACATCCAACAAGAGGGGTCTCTGCCCATCCTTGCCCCTCCTCTGATTGTGCCCCTTCCCCATGGAATAAAGAATCCACAGGAGCAATTGCATGTGGCTCATACAGAGTGCACACCCCCAGCCCTCCTTCTTCTAGACCAGACTTTGGATACGTGGGAAACTGAAATTGCCACCCAGACTGTCCTGAACACACTTGCAGAGTCTGTGTGGGCCTCCTTTTTTGAGGTAGACTGTGGTGCTCATGTGTGTACCTCCAGGCCAAAGGGAGACCAAGGGGCAGCTGTTGGTGGGGAGGGGGTGGAAAGGGTGCGACCATGGTTGTTCTAGCACAATGGTTCTCAATTTTTTGTTTTTGCTGTTTTTGTTCTGAGAAATGCTTTACACTCTTAAAAATTACTGAGGACCCCCAAAGGGTGTTTTTATATAGGCTATATCTATTGGTGTTTTCTGTATTCGAGATTAAAAGAGATTTCTCAGAAAATATTTTCTCATTTATTGGCAAAATAGACCAATTACATGTTAATATAAATAATAAGTTATTGAAAATATATCTTCTGAAATAAAATATTTCCAGAAGCATGACATCATTTTACATCTTTTGCAAGTCTCTTTCATATCTGACTTGAGAGAAGACAGCTGAATTGTCATATATGTTCTGCCTTCAGTCTGTCATGATACATTGTTTTTGTTAAAGTAAGTGATCTTTAAAAATCCAGTTTCAAAAATATATGTGGTTGGCAAAGGGAGGAATATTTTAACAGCCTTTTTAGATAATTTTGTATGTTCTTCTTTAATACCACACAAAACCTCAACAAGTGACTATGAATATGTAAATTATACAAACATCACTTATCTCCCAGTCACAAGAGAATATTAGGTATGTCTAAAATGAAAGAGAATGCAGGATGTTACTCAATGGTACTCCCTAAGAGAAACCAAAAAGGAGGAGGAACATTGGCCATAAAAGACTAGGGATGATCACAGGGGACTCTGCCTCTGTGTTGAGTGCCCAGTCAACTTCACCCCGATGACATATAAATATCCTCCTCCTTTTAGCCTACTACGTTGTGAAATATAATTAAGTATAATCGTGTGTTAACTCTGCTTAAAAGTCTTAAATGGCCAGTCATGGCTTCAATAGAGTTCTCTTAAAAGATAAAGGCCACATTTCTCAGCGTAACATACAAGTTAGACTGTTAGCCTAAATTCTTCCTCCTCCTGCATATCTGTCTCCCAAACTCCCCCCAGCTGCCTCTTCTCCTCCCCTTCCCAACGCCATGTTATTTCTCACCTATGAATTGGCTCGTGCCATCTCTCCTCTATGTGGAGGGAATTCTTAATCAACCTTTAACATTCAAGGGACACGGTCTGCCATGGTTCTTCAAGTTTGTGTTAAGAGTTACTCCTCTGAGCTCCCATCTTATTCAAACTGTCATCTGTCATTAAACTTACTATATACCATCTTGCCTTCTAATTAATTATCAATTTGCCTCTCTTTCAGCCTTGGTTAATGCCTGTACATTAATAAAATATATAAATATTTTGGTAATTCAACATACTGACATATATAATCAAAACCTCTGTATTAAATCCCTGATAAACTGCACATGAACATCTTCTTGCAAAGGGTTTGATCATGGTCCCTTTTAACTGGGTAGGAAGGAAGGAAGTCAGAATAACTGTCATCCAAAAATACCTACTGAGGGACTTCCCTGGTGGCGCAGTGGTTAAGAATCCGCCTGCCAATGCAGGGGACACGGGTTTGAGCCCTGGTCCAGGAAGATCCCACACGCCACGGAGCAACTAAGCCCATGTGCCACAACTACTGAGCCTGCGCTCTAGAGCTCATGAGCCACAGCTACTGAGCCCACGTGCCACAGATACTGGAGCCTGTGTGCCTAGAGCCCCTGCTCCGCAACAAGAGAAGCCACCGCAATGAGAAGCCTGTGCACCGCAACAAAGAGTAGCCCCCGCTCAACGCAACTAGAGAAAGCCTGCATGCAGCAATGAAGACCAATGCAGCCATAAATAAATAAATAAATAAATAAAGTTTTTTTAAAAATCTACTGAATACCCTCATGCAAGTCACTCCAGTTGACACCAACAGTGAAAAATATATGAAGCAATCCTTGCACTAAAAAGCCCGGGACCCTGCTGGAGACATCAGATGTGATGTCCTATGGCCCCTGACAGCCTGTGACGTCCTAAAGTAGACATCGACCAAGAAAACAAAAGCTGCAGAATGGCTTTGAGGTCCCAATTGAGGTTGAAAACCTGAATATGGTACAATGGCATACTACTTTATAATTTTATCTAGAATCACTCAGCAGCCCAAGTGTCAAAGTATAGAAATTAAGTTCCACATACATCCATAAAAAAGAAAATTCAATTTGCTATATAACTAGTCTGGTCTTACAAAACTAGCTTTATAAGACATCTTATAAAAATTTCTACAGCTATAGGAACACAGTAATACCCTAGTAAAGCAGCAGGTGGAATTTTGGAAAGAATGCAAGAACAACTGTTATTCTTCTTTTTCTCCAATTTGACTGATACGTGATTTAAACCCAGTTTCTCAGCACAACCTAGTTCCTCGTCTGTAAAATGGGAATTATCTTTGCTTGCTTCTTCAGAACACAGTGGTGGGAACAACTGAGAAAATTACTTAAAGACGTGTTTTAAACCTATCTAATGGTAAGATATTTTCTTGTGCTGATCTTTCCACACAGCAGAAAGCTCTTTGAGTTTACTCCCTTACAAAAATAATTCAATAAGTCATCTTAATACTGGTTTTAAAATGCCTATAAATTTCACTTTTAGGTATATAACCAAGAGAAATTAAAACCACCACTTACAAAAAAAAATGTCCATAAATGATCATATAGCAGCATTACTCATACTAGTCCAACAGTGGAAACAACTCTAATTTCCATCAACTGATGAAGAGATCAACAAAATATGGTATATCCATGCAATGTACTGTCATCCAGCAATAACAAGGAATGAAGTCCTAATACGTGATACAACATGGATGAACCTTGAAAACATTATAAGTTAAAGAAAACAGCTTAAAGACCACATATTGTATTATTCCACTTATATAAAAGTCTAGAATAGACAAATTCATAGAGACAGAAAGATTAGAGGTTGCCTAGGATTGGGGAGGGAGGGAGGAAAGGAAGAAAAAAGGGAGGGACAGCTAATCAATATGGAATTTCTTTTTGGAGTGATGGAAATATTCTGGAATTAGTTGTGATGGTTACACAACTCTGTTAAAATACTAAATCCATTGAAATATACTCTAAATTTAGAGTGAATTTTATGATATGTGAATTGTTTCTCAGTAAAGATGTTCTTTAAACACATACAAACCACCCCCTCAAAAGAAAAACTCAGAAAAAGAGTCCTTGTCATTTCAATAATCTGAAGGATGATGCTTTCAGCAATGTACCAAAAAGTATTTTATCTAAGCAGTTTTAGTTGCTACAGATGCATTTGAATTTCATTACCCATCATCTCAGATGCAGAAACAAGCGTAGAGAACTCAGGTAAATTTCCTCTGTCATTAGGCAACACAGGAAGAAACCATTCCTGCACTACTGAATCTATATTTTCTTAATCCAAACTTCTCTGTCATTCTGAGAATCACTTTCACATTCAATCTCTAATGCTGAGTAGCCTTTAAAGATCCACATTTCCCAGGTTTTCTTGCTACCGAGGGCTGATTGTGACAGGGTCAAAGTTTAGTTGCTTTGGTACAAAGGTCAAAACAGTTTAAACCACGTCAATAAAGACAATGTAAAATGTAGACTAAGATGCTAACATTGACAGAACAAGTCCTTGTGAATGGGACTAGAATAATAAGAGTACTTCAAGAACACCAGGTGCTCTTCTAAGTGTTTTCGTTAGAGTAATTCATTTAATCTTCACAACAGTCCTATAAGACAGATATTATGTTATGCCCATCTTTAAGAAGAGGGCATCAAAGCAAAGAGAAGATAAGTGGCTTGTCCAAGGTCATACATCTAGCAAGTGACTAGGCTGAGCTTCAAGTTCAGGCAGTTTGACCCTTGAAATCTGAGCTCTTGATCACCACACTGTATGTCTCTTACATATAGAACAGTATATAGGATAGAGGACAATTTCTGCCCTCAAATAACTCCCATTTACTTGGGGACAGATAATGTATCTAGTAGGATAGAGAAGAGCCAAATTAGGAGTTTAAATGACCAACTTCTTGGCACACCCGGAAAAAAGACATGTGAGGACACAGCGAGAAGGTAGCCATCTGCAAGCCAAGGAGAGAGGCCTTAGGAGAATCGAATTCTGCCAACCTTGATTTTGGACTTCCAACCTCCAGAACTGTGAGAAAGTAAATTTCTGTTGTTAAGGTCTGTGGTATTTTGTTACGGCAGCCCTAGCAGACTAATATACAACCCTTCCTCTGTCTTCTCACGGCATGCTATAATTCTTCCATTAGAATCTTCATCATATAATATTACAATGATCTGTTTTATTCTCCACGTCTCCTATTAGAGTGGAAGCTACCCCAAATGCAGGGATTTGTCTTTCTTGTTCACCACTGTAGCCCCAGCTCCTCACATAGTAGCTAGCACACTGTAGGCAACTCAATAAATATTATTGAATGAATAAATTACTAAAATAACATTTAAAAAATGACCAACATCTTAAAAGCCTTTTTATCCCTTTCAAAAGGCTTATAGATATATGACCCTATTTTACGTTTTTAACGTTTGTTCTACAAGTTCCAAGAGGACTTAAGAATCATTCACTGCCACAGAATAGTTGACGCCTGCAACACTAAATAGCACCATCAGTATCTTCACCTTAACATCGTGTTCCTTGGGAATATGAGCACAACACTACTGAAAATGAGACAAGGGAGTTTCACTCTTGCCTGCATTTCAGTTCTCGGAACTCTGAGCACTCCTCCTGCGCTGTCATCCACGTATGGAATTGGGGGCAACTGGCAAAAGTCTTGGGAGTGAGGTACTGTGAGCTTTGGAAGAGTGAGTAAACACAATAGCTGAGAAGACAACCAAAGTAAGAAGAGAGTATGCCCAGTAGGTGAAAAAGTGGGAGACTTCATAATGAGTACAAGCCAAGCTCTCAGGACACATGGCTTAGCAGAGAGAAAAAGAGCAGAACAAAGCCCATGGAGGACTGGACAAACATCTAGAAGGCCATGACACTGTAGATAAAATGGAGGCTTCAGACTTCCACTAGTATGGTCAAACACCAGTCCAGATGTTGCTGTGAAGGTATTTTTTAGATGTGATTAACATTTAAATCAGCAGACTTTGAGTAAAGCAGATCACCCTCCATAATGTGGATGGGCCCCATCCAATCAGCTGAGGGTGTCAAAAACACAGATGGTTGTTTCCCAGAAGAGAAGGAATTCTCCTCAAGCCTGCAACATTGAAGCCCTGCCTGAATTTCCAGCCTGCTGGCTTGTGGAATTCAGACTCAAGACTGCAGCATCAACTCTTACCTGAATCCCCAGCCTGTCAGCTTGTTGCCTACAGATTTCATTCTCCACATGCCAGCCCTCACAACCGCACGAGCCGATTCCTTAAATCTCTCTGTCTCTCGCTAGACAGACAGACAGACAGGCAGACAGACAGGTCCTATTGGTTTTGTTTCTCTAGAGAACCCTACTATTTACTAACTTCATGATCTCACAGATGTTATTAAACCTTTCTGAGCCTCAGTTTCCTCAGTTTTAAAATAGGCATGATAACAGATCATTTACAGACAGCTGTGGTAAGTACCCATGACAGTGCCTGGTACAAGCAACACTACATAAATGATAGCTGTTATTATATTAATGTAACTAAATCACTGCTTTGGTGATTTATTCAAGCAAGCTTTTTACTCAGGTAGTATAGACCAGAAGAATGTTTTAAATATATTTAAACTCTACTTATTTTTGCTTACAATATCTACTATTATAGGTCACTTTAATTCATCAAGCAATTAAATGATCATTTCTTACGTGTCAGCACTACAGTACCATAGGTGAACGTGTACCAAATGGTACAAATAGAAATAAAGTAACTGTGTCATCACAGACTAGCACATAGGGCATAGACACGAACTAATAAATCTATATTAGAATTATATATATGATCCTAGGGGAAGAAAGATGGGTGCAGCTCATTCTGCGATAGTTCAGAGGATGGTGGAGAACGTAAGAGGTGTTAGGAAAAGCCACAGAAAAGAGGCATCATTTGAGCTGGGCCTTAAAAGAACAGGTAGGCAGGGCTGGGCATGCAGGTCAGAGTGTGACCATGGTGGTGGGAGGCAGGGGCAGTAGGGCTTTCTTGTTGGAAAACACTATTCTCCATTTATTATTAATGGAAAACAGTCCTCAAGAGGCCCAGTGACAGCGTAGCTCCATTCCCTCCAACTTGCTAATTAAAAGACCATCTTGGGACTTCCCTGGTGGCTCAGTGGTTAAGAATCCACCTGCCAATGCAGGGGACACAGGTTCGACCCTGGTCCGACCCTGGTCCAGGAAGATCCCACATGCCATGGAGCAACTAAGCCCGTGAGCCACAACTACTGAGCCCATGTGCCACAACTACTGAGCCCATGTGCCACAACTCCTGAAGCCCGTGGGCCACAGTTACTGAGCCCGTGAGCCACAACTACTGAGCCTGCGCTCTAGAGCCTGCAAGCCACAACTACTGAGCCCGTGCACCTAGAGCCCGTGTTCCGCAACAAGAGAAGCCACTGCAACGAGAAGCCCACGCACCGCAATGAAGAGTAGCCCCCGCTCGCCACAACTAGAGAAAGCTTGAGAGCAGCAATGAAGACCCAAAGCAGCCAAAAATAAATAAATTAATAATAATTTTTTTAAAAAGACCAACTTGTGTTCATCTTACAAGTACCTGGACAGGACGGGAACAGGCAAGCAAGGGCCTAGACACCCAGGGTATTCACAGGTGGAGGGGAGCAAAGATTTTACCTTTTATTTGGTTTAAGTTGTTGGGCTGAAGTACCTGGAAGATTGAATTTGTGTTGAAGTATGGACAAACAAGAGCCTGGGGCTTCAGCAGTCACTGAAATTCCCCTTGGTGGACCTAGGGAGTGATAGCAGGTTCCCATGTTGAGAAAGACCCACAGAAAAGTGGGAAGTCTTATTAAGCTTCCCCAGAAGACAGTTTGAAACAGTCTAATGTATTTCAAAGCCTCTGGAACAGAACAGAATAAAAATAAAGAGTGCTGTAATTTAAATGTTAATATCTCATCAAGTTTTATGTATGCAGAAAGGTGGGAGGGGTGGGGACAGCAGCTCCATAGTCTCTTTTTCGGAAGCAGATAATGTAGCAATAAACAGCTGGCTGCCCTCAATCAGACATTTTATGCTACCTTTGTGATCCATATTCCCTGCCACATGGTAACATCCAATCAGAAGAGGCAGGCTTGGGGGCTTTTTATTCTGAGGCCAGATCACAGCATGTGAAGAAACATGGTTCTGTAAGAAAAAGGAGTGCTTCTTTGGTGCCCTGGGCTGCAGGTCTGGGGAGTCAGGATGAGGACTTCCAGGCACTTCCTGGCAACATTTGAAGCTGTTGCAATGAAGCTGTTACTCAGGAGAGACCCAGTCCAATAACTAATTCTCAGGCAACTAAAGCAACTCCAGAGGCACAAAGACATGCTTCTCATAGAGCATTTTAAGGAGAATCAATGATGACAGAGCAATTAGAATGCTGTTGTGTAGGTAGAAAGTACTAAACCTCCATCAAAGTTTGACCACACTGTATCAGAACCACTTGTAGGATGTCACTCAATTTTCTGGAGTGGAGGTGAAGGAGTTGCTACTACTGTTAGTGCGATGTGTGTACAACGACGCTTTATTAGATAACTAGTGATGTCACCAGACTACTATTTAATCCTTTGTAAGGGTTTATTGTATGCCAGGAGTTCTAAGCATTTTACATGGATGATATCACTGAATCCACACAGGACTGAAACATAAACTGTATCACAGGTACTATTACTTACCACATTTCTCTGATGAGGAAACTAATATATAAAGATGTTAAGAACTAATATATAAAGATGTTAAGAATGCCCCAGGTCACACAGCTAATTAACAGAGTTGGAATTTGAACCTAGGCCATCTGGCCTTAGGTCTAAGCTGTTTCTACTACTCATCTCTGCTTCTTCGCTCCCAGGCAGGAGAGCAGGGGGACACGTGCCAGGGCATAAGTATAGAAATGTCTATCCTTGTAGCTGCTCTAAATATTTCCAAAAATGTATCTCCTATTTAATTTCTGATGTTAATCTGACTTTGGAAAGGGACAAAATCTTGCATTTCCTAAGCAGAACTAAACCTCAGGGCACATTTACATAATGACTAAGGTTAGACTAATGTGTCAATAACCAACGGAGAATTGTATGTCGGAGAGGCTTTCTCTGGACATTAAATGGCCAGTATTGGTAAAGTAACAGATAACAGGGCTAGAGTTAGCAAAGATACCCTCATTGCTTAATTCACAATATTGTCAGGGGTCACTGGAACATACTCTTAAAATCTTCTGGGTTTTTTTTTGTTTTTTTTTTTTTTTTGGCGGAGTTTATACTATGCTACAAGACTTCAGATGTGTATTCACAGCAATACTGTATAGGCATAAAGTACTGCATCTTTTTCCAAATGTGAATTATTAAGGTAGGCAATATGAATCTTTTTGACTCTTATGGAGAAATGTCTAATGGTCCAGCCTAAATTACCTTTAGAGCTCTATCAGTCTCCTCAGTTTCTAAGTTCTTATTATACATATGCTATATATGAATCATGTTGGTGTTTAATCATTTATTGTTTTCACCTATAATGTTATTATTTTGTATGGCCCTGTCTTCCCATCTGGGAGGCCTGGGTGTTCATTACATTTTTTAATTCTCTTTTAGCAAAATTCTGTAGGCAACATCGCTCAATAAATATTTGCTAGGATGATATTACAAATTTTCTTATTTAATCTATCAAGGTAGTCCACTTTATTAGATTTTCTTGTATTGGACTCTTCTGGCATTCTCAGAATCATATTTTCTGGAAAAGCTAATAGAAGAAGGGATTTTTTTTTCCCAAAATTAAAAAAAATCACCAATAACTCTATATATTTCAGGTATTTTGGAGCCAGGGGAACAGACTTTATATTTTCATTTTTCTCCTAAATGATAAATCTACTGAGATTCTCTACTTCTTAAGTTAATGTGGTATTTTATATTATTTGTGTTATTTAGGCTTTCAAATTTATGAAACTAAATTTTTAGTTTTATATATTTGTGTTTGTCCCTTGTTAACCCAAATTTCAGCAACAGAGACCTGACTGAAATAAAGAGGCGGTTATTGGGATTCATTAGAACTGCAGCTGGGAGACACAAGAAGCACTTGAATTGTGTCCTGCCAGACTACAAAATGGAGGAAGCTTATAAAGGCAAAAGCTTAAAGGCCACTGTTAGTTACATAAGTTGTTTGTCAAAAATTGTAACTGGAGCTGGCAAGAAGT
The DNA here is from genome assembly GCF_005190385.1 of Monodon monoceros. Classification (NCBI taxonomy): domain Eukaryota; kingdom Metazoa; phylum Chordata; class Mammalia; order Artiodactyla; family Monodontidae; genus Monodon; species Monodon monoceros. Next base: position 34,673,197 of record NW_021703782.1, on the reverse strand, counting down.
GAGGGTGTTTGTTAAGCAAGGATTAGCTGGGGTCTAAAATGGTTGCATATTACAAGGGGAGAACTTGAGACCATAAGGTTGCAGCTGGCGGATATTGTTCTGAATATGGCTGGTGGTGTCCTTTGGTCTGGTACAGCTCAAAGACAGTTCAAGTTCTCAGTGGTACAGGGACATGTCTGAGACCAGATCCTCAGTAGCCACCTGATTCCCTTTTTGTGTTCCTGAACTGTGATTACTCCATATAATTTCAACTTGTCATTACCCTCTATGGATTCAGTGATTTTTTTTTTTTAAATTGATCTTTGCTTCACCAACATTCATAGTAACTTTCAGGAATACACTGGGCTGTTTGGGACTAGCTAAATGCACAGATAGTCATCTATCCAGCATCTCCAGAACAGTTAGTAGTGAATGTCAGTAACCTCTCAGAATGGCAAGAGAGACACCTAGCGGAATCCTCACTCCCTGCAGACCATGGAGCAGCAGCTATTGGGGGTGGAGAGCAATTAGCGGCCCTGAGAATCCTGGATGTACATTGTATTGCATTCTTCTTCATGAAACTCTTTCTGCCAGTTTCCATATCCTATGTTTTTATAGAAGTTTTACAATTTTTAACCATATCTACTGGCATCTTTCTGTCAATCAAATCACAGTTCTACAGAGCTGCCCACTCAGTATCCCAAGCACTCATCCTTGAGCGTGCTCTCTCTCTCTTTCTCTCTCTCTCTCTCACACACACACACACACACACACACACACACACACACACACGTTGTACTAGTCAGCTCAGATTGCTTTAACAGGATACCACAGACCGGGTGGTTTAAAAAACAGAAATTAGTTTTCTCATAGTTCTGGAGGCTAAATGTCCAAGACCAAGGTGCCAGCAGTGCTGGTTTCTGGTGAGAGCTCTGTTTCAGCTTGCAGATGAGGCCTTCTTACTGTGCACGCGGGTCTCTGGTGTCTCTTCTTTTTTTTTTTCTTTTTTTTGCGGTATGCGGGCCTCTCACTGTTGTGGCCTCCCCGTTGTGGAGCACAGGCTCCAGATGCGCAGGCTCAGCGGCCATGGCTCACGGGCCCAGCCGCTCTGCGGCATGTGGGATCTTCCCGGACCGGGGCACAACCCATGTCCCCTGCATCGGCAGGCAGACTCTCAACCACTGCGCCACCAGGGAAGCCCTGGTGTCTCTTCTTTAAGGACACCAGTCTGACCAAGTTAGGGACCCACCCTTATGACTTAATTAAACTTAATTACCTCCTTAAAAATCTCATCTCCAAATACAGTCACATTGGGGGTTAGGGCTTCAACATCTGAATGTTGAAAGGGACATGATTCAGTCCATAACACACATCCATATACACACACAAATCGCCCTGGTGTGCTGTGGTATGAAATCACTATTGGCTACCAGCCATAGCAAAGAGGTCAATGAAGCCCCAGTGCTCAAAGAACACATTTCAATATAATCTCCCTGCTTAAATTATCAAAGATTTCCTTTTGGAACCAGAAAGAGATATACCCTGAAATGCCTGGATAACACAATGTTGATGAACCACCTTCTTACTTATAAAGATTTCTGAAGGTTGCTTTGGCTCATAATTGTATGAAAGCATTATTAAGATAATTTGGGGGCTTTCAGGTATAATTTGTTACTGCCACAAATTGCCACTTGAGGTCTTAACTTGTATCGTCTGTTCCTTAGGAATTACTATCATCATAATTACAGTGCCTACATAGATCTGATGCAAAATAAATTGAACTGACTTTCTTTCAGGGGTTTGGGGTTAAAAACAATGCAACTTTACCTTGCTATTGACTAAATAAAAAGAGGATTGAAGGACTAATGCCTTTCAAGACTTCAATTTTCCAGTGTGGAACCATGTAAATATGTGCCCAGAGAATCAACATCTGAGCATAGCATGAGATAAAGAATTTAAACAAGGAGAAGATAAGTTTTATCAATCTAATATTATAAGCTTTCTGGATGAAAATGCCCTTTTGACATAATAACATCTCTCCAGATGAAATTTCTTCCCAGACAGAAAAAGTGAATGGTATTTCATTAAAAGTGGCATGTCTGACTCAGAGATTTATGTAAACTGCATTGGAAATGAGATGTACCCCTATTTCCAAGATATATTAATTGTGACAAATACAAAGCAGTCATTTATGGCTTTTGACCAGCTAAAAGGAGAGAAAGGAAAACTGTTTGTGGAATATTTGCAAATAACTTCAAAAGCACTTGTGAGATGAGTCATTCAATATTCAGCTTATCAGTGAAAGTCCTGAATTTGATGGTATTTGGCTCACTAAATGTGGTTAACAAAGACATTTTAACATGTTGCTGGAAGTACATTTTTTCTCTGACTCAGTTAATCTTTTTGAGTTAACTCATGACTTAATTATAAAACATAAACAAGACCATCTCTACAGGTAAATTATTTTGTAAACTATGTATGCATAAACAAAATTCCACAACCCTTACTGCTATGATCCATCCATCTATTCATTTACTTATCTCTCATATAACTTTGAGTATTTTGATGCCCAGAGAAATAATTTTCTCCCATCAGATCATTATACTTGAAGCATAGACACAATGGATGGTTAGCAAGAGAGAAACTAAAAAGATAAGCAAAGGCAAGATTTATAAGATGTTCTAAGCTGTTTAGGCTACATCCCAATGGTGCTGGGAAGCCACTGAAATACATTAATCAAAAGGGAGATACAATTGGAATTACATTTATGAAAATATCACCCTGGCTGCTCTGTGGAGGACTGGAAGAGAGCAAGAGTGGAATGGCAGACCAAACAGGTCTATTGTCATGTGATAGTAGCTGGTACAAGTGTGACAGTAGATATGAAGAGAATTTGACAGAACTGGGAAGTAGAATCCAGAGGATTAAATGCGTGAGATGACTCAGAGGAGTCAAAAGTAGAATTAAAGTGAATAAGCTTAAATGGGAAAAAATGCACTTCCTCCACTGTAGCAGGAAAAAAGTAGGAAAAATCAGTTATTTATTTTGTAGTTTTGGTACAAAATCATGATGAGTCTCTTGGTTACTTCAGTTACGTTTGGCTGATGGAGGTGAGGTCTTCTCTGAGGGGAGACAGGAGGGAGAGGCGCTGGTGGTTTAGGATGGAGAATCAAGGAGGTTCCAATCACAGAAAACTAGAAAGATCGCTGGCTGGCCCCAAGGGTCCAACTGAGGTTAAAGACAAGACTAAACCACTCAATCAAAATAAAATAGTTTACAGAGGTAAAAAGTAAAATAAGTACGGCAAATATATGTGATGTGAATGCAAAGAAAAAGGAAGCAAGGGAGAGTGTATTAATATCAGATGAAATAGAATTATATTAAAGATTCAAATATGAGAAAGAGGGCTCTTTTAAATTTTCAAATAAAAGTTACAGGGCTTCCCTGGTGGCGCAGTCGTTGAGAATCTGCCTGCTAATGCAGGGGACATGGGTTCAAGCCCTGGTCTGGGAAGGTCCCACATGCCGCGGAGCAACTAGGCCCGTGAGCCACAACTACTGAGCCTGCGTGTCTGGAGCCTGTGCTCCGCAACGAGAGGCCGTGATAGTGAGAGGCCCGCGCACCATGATGAAGAGTGGCCCCCGCTTGCCACAACTAGAGAAAGCCCTTGCACAGTAACAAAGACCCAACACAGCCAAAAGTAAATAAATAAATTAATTAAATAAATTAAAAAGTAACTGTACCATTTTTTTTAAAAGTTACACTATTCATAATCTAAAAATATGAAATGCTTTTATATATTTCCCCAACACGCTGCCAGAAGTAGCTTTCATGTGATTATTCCAGCCAGCAAAATCACAAGTACCCCACTAATCTTATAACTATCATTCCTGTTAATTTATACATGTTGACTCAAAGAGGTAAGTTGTGTTCACATGAATCAAATATTTTTAGAGTGTTTACACAATCAGAGCATAAAGTTTTTAAAAGTATAAATTACCAAGCCGTATGTGAGAACTCTGAGACACAATAGAAGAAAAGTTAATAAAACATAGGAGTTCACAGCAATTAGCAAGAGACTACAATGCTAGAATGAAACTCTACCATGATGGCTATCAACTGAGAACAATGAAGAGAATAACTTGAAAAAATAATAGGGATATTATTTGACAACTGAATCTGCACAAAGTTTTTCTAAGGAGCTACTATTGTTATCAACACTCAACAGGTAAGGCAAATGAAGCTCGGACCAGTTACACAGCTCACCAAGGAAAGACCTAAAACATAGCTGAGTTGAAGTTTGAATCCAGGCAGTCTGTTTTCAGAGCCAGGATCCTAAACCATTGTATGGTACTGGATTCACTCACAGTAAGATGTCACAGACCCAAGTAAGTATTAATGCAGATATTTGCATTGAATCAAATGAGGATACTACTGGCCTCATAAAATAAGTGGGGAAGTCTTCTATCCTCTTCTATTTTCCACTGTTAACTCCTCTTTAAAGGTTTAGTAAGATTCTCCAGCAAAATGATGTGGGCATGGAGATTCCTTTTTTAGGAGTTTTTAAATTACAAACTCAGTTTCATTAGTGGTTCTAAAATACTCCAGTTACTGATTTCATCTTGATTTTCAGTAGTTTATAAGTTTTGAGGAATTGTTCTATTTTAAGTTGTTGAATTTATGAATATAAATTTGTTTTTAGTATTCCTTCATTATCACTTTAATGGCAGTAAAATTTGTAGTGATATCTCTAGTCCACTCCTGATATTGATGATTTTTGTCTTCTCTTTTTATGTCTGCTGCTCTTGCTTGAGTTGTATCAAATTTACCAGTCTTTTTTTTTTAATAAGTGGTTTTTAGCTTCAGCTATTTTCTCTATGGTCTTCCTGTTTTCAATTTTATTGATTTATACTCTTATTTTCTTACTTCCCTACTGCTTGCTTTAGGTTTATTTCATTCTTCCTTTTCTAGTTTCTTAAGGCAAAAACTCAGATTACTGATTTGAGACTTTTCCTCTTTTCTAATGCAAATATTTAGTGCTATAAATTTCCCTCTCGATACAGCTTCAGCTGCATGCCACAAATTTGATAGGTTATATTTTATTTTCATTTAATTCTATTCAATATGTATTTTTAAAATCCTTTAAGACTCTCTCTTTGACTCATGGATTGTTTAAAGAGTGATATTTAATTTCCAAATGTTTTTAGATATTCCTGTCATTCTGTTACTGATTTCTAGTTTTATTCCATTTCGGTCAGAGAACATACTCTGTATGGTAAAAGTTTCACCTGCCATCACTTAGAATGAAGATAATACATCTCATGAATTTGTAGCCCCAGAGAAAAAGGGCTGGAACACAAAATAATAATAGAATATGTTGTTTAATATTAGCTGCACTGACAAAGACCTTTAAAAGAGAGATAAGCTTAGAAAATAATTGGCTGTTTTACAAGCGAAAATAAAGAGAGACAAGGAAAGTTCAGAAACTTTCTCATCCTTAAGGGGTAAAAGATAAAACTGAATAGGAATATGAGCAACAAAGTATGATTACTATTCAGCCTTGAGGCAAGAATCAAATCAACATTGTGGCCAGCATATCTGTTGTTAAAAACTCTAAATGGATTAAGCTGTCAAAGAGGAAGGAAGCAATTAAGGTTTTGGCTCAGTAAACCCTTTCAACTGGAGAAAATAGCCACATAGCCGTGACAAAAATCACAAATCTTTTCCCCATAAATCCAAATACAGCAGAATTTTTTTGGAACATAGCACCAAAAATAGTTGCTATCTATTGAAAGCAGTTAACCCTGCCTTTTAGATTGCAGCTGTTTGCCATTTTGGGTAGTTTGTGCATGGTACTTGTACAGATGATTTGGCAACTGTTTTTTGTTTTTTCTGCTTCTTACATTTTCCAATGGATGGTGCCAAAACTTTCAGTCTCATAGCTTCTCCCCACATTCAGTGTCCTACAAGAGGCTCCAAGGTAATCAAAAAGAACATGAAATAAACGACAGTGAATGGAAAAGGCTGAAGAAATTTGTGTTTATAATATAAATACAAAAGAGGTGCTGTTTCAGATATAGGGGAGGAGACAGCATAAGGCTCTACCTAGAGATAGGTTTTATCTCCCCATGAGGGGAGAGAAATGATTAGAAATTGGGCCTTTGTGTAAAAAGACTTGAAGTCTTTCCACAGATGTTTTGGATGAGGATGGGAGAAGCTAACCTGAGTGAGGAGAAGGAAAATTACAGAGTGATGAATGGGAGAGGAAGAGATGGAAAACCAAAACCAAAACCAAAGGAAGGGAAAGGACTCAGTATCATACTGTCCTCATGTTTGCATTTTCTCCGTTCAACAGCCCCATCACCTGTGCACAGCCCAACATCCAACAATCCTGGACAATCGTAGGATGTGCAAGTTAAGTTAAATCCTCACCTTTTATGACACAATAGAAAACATGGAAAAAATAATAAATCAAGAAATAATAGTATAGGTGCATTACTTAATAAATGGAGACAACTGGAAATTTTAAAATTGAACCCATAAAAAGGTATTTCTGCGGAGACTAGAAGTGGAGACGATGTATGTGTATGTGTAGGAGTGTTCTATTTCTATCATAACCCTTTAAAAAAGTTTTTATCATGTATTTACTTTACTTTGATAAAAATAACAAAACAGGGCTTCCCTGGTGGTGCAGTGGTTGAGAGTCCACCTGCCGATGCAGGGGACACAGGTTCGTGCCCCGGTCTGGGAGGATCCCAGATGCCGCGGAGCGGTTGGGCCCGTGAGCCATGGCCGCTGAGCCTGTGCGTCCGGAGCCTGTGCTCCGCAACGGGAGAGGCCACAATAGTGAGAGGCCCGCATACAGCAAAAGCAAAAAAAAAAAAAAAAAAAACGGAAGTTAAAAATACGAATGAAAATATAAACTAACAAACATCTGAGCACTATGGCACAGCTTCCAAACTGTGTTTTCTAGGAACTAGGAGAAGCTCGCTAATTTTGTTCAGGAAGATTAGGGCAACTTATTACATAATGAGAAAATAAAAGAATATTATGAACTTAATAGTGAATTCTAGCATTAGTAACCTCAGGGTCTCATGTTTTGAAAAGCTTGTATGACAGGTTTGATTACTTCTCTAGGTCATGGACTCATTTGCACTTGTTAAAACAAGAAGATAAATGATTGCTGGAATAGGGAAGCATGGATCGTTAGAGAGTGCCAAGAAAAACACAATTGCTAATGTAGGAGAGAAAGTAGTATTAAAGAGAGAAAGTATATGCTGTACAAATGACTATGAAAAATGACATTTAAGAAATGATTGCTCTTAGAAAAAACATTTTATTGTTTTCACCAGTTACACTTGTCTTTTTCCCACAAATATGTAGCCAATGGTTTAATAACAATGACTTGTGGTCACTGATAACTCTGTATTTATATTGTGAACCATTAGTTTCCTGTGAAGCAGTAACACATTACCACAAACTGGGTGGCTTAAAACAACAAAAATTTATTCTCTCACAGTTCTGTAGACTTATTGTCCAAAATCAAGGTGTCAAGAGGGCCGTGCTCTCTCTGGAGGCTCTAGGGGAGAATCTGTTCACACTTGCCTGTTCCAGCTTCTGGTGGCTGCCAGTATTCTTTGGCTTGTGTCTGCATCACTTTCATCTCTGTCTCCGTGGTTACAATGCCTTCTCTTCTGGGTGAATGTCAAATCTCTCCCTGCCTTCCTCTTACAAGGATATGGGAAGCATCAATTCAGGATATATGTGATGGCATTTAAGGCCCACCTGGATAATCAAGGATAATCTCTCCATCTCAAGATCCTTAATTTACTCACATTTGCAGAAAAACCCTCTTCCAAATAAGGTAACATTTATAGGTTCCAGGAATTAGGACCATCATCCAGCCCACCAACAAGTAGTTAAATGAAATATTCAGAGTGATACATTTGCTGGGTTATATTGAAAATGTATAATAAAAATCCGACTTTACCCCAATGCCAATGAACTATGAGTAGCTGTTTCTTCAGAATTTCATCTCCTAATGCATACATGAAAGGATTGAGCTTTATTTATTTTGATGGCAGAAATAAAGGCAGTATTTGCTGTAACAACTCATACTACCATTTCCTTCACACCAAATATTGACTAAGAGACTTGTGCCCTGAATTTAATGTCCACATCATTTGTTGCTCTGGCTACTTTCCAAACTGCTGAACAAATTGAACATATGCAGAAACAGACAATCTTATTTGGGGCTGCTTACGAAGCTATTCCTGATGTACAAGGAACTCCTTATATTTTAGGCAGTTGTGGGCATTTTGATCCTCTTCAATACATAAATATTTATAACTTAGATGAAATTCACACGAAAATACTTTTGGGAGAGAAGTGAAAAGTGTTCTCCTGATGCAAGGAAATCAAGAATTAATTGTATATACAACCTAGAACCAAGGGTCAAAGAAAACATATTTGCAAATACTAAACTTTGAGAAAACAGAGGTGCGTTATTAGGGATGCTGTTATGGTGAATAATACATAATACTGATTTTCCTACATATTTCTAATAATTTTTACACATGAAAAACATCACATATAACATTGTAGAAAATACAGAAAATAATAAAGAGAATATACTGTTTAATTGCCTGTTATCTCACCACATAATAAGTACTTTAAACATTTTACCATTTTTGTGCATACAATATTTAAATAGCATTGGGCTCATGCTATGAACACTTTAGTTCTCTAACAAGTTTGTATCATGTGACAATCTGTGCTGAGAATTTCTTCATAACACTAACTGTACAGCATGTTTCACAGTTTGGATATGCAAAAATTAAGTCTCCCCTTTTATTGTACATTTTGAAAATTTGAAATTTGTTTTGCTATTCAGAAATGCTCTTCAGTGATCATCCTTGCATGTCAATCCCTGTGCCTGTTTATTACTTCCTAGATTAAAAGGTCAAAGTACTAGGCCAAAAGCTAGGGATGCTTTTGTATTAATTGCCAAACTATTTTCTAGAAAGGTTGTACCCATTAACACTCTCACATGCAGTTAGTGGCAACATTTTATAGCAAGAAGGTACAGCTTGATATTATTATTATTAATTTTACTGATTTTAAAAGTGAAATGATATCTTAATTTACATTTATTTACTTACTAGTGAAGTTGAGCATTTGTTTATTTGTTTCTTGGCCACTGATATTTCATTTTTTTATTAATTTTATTTGTATGTTTTGATTTGACATAGCTTTCTTTTAAGTTGTTCAGCTATTTCTTATATGTTTGTATCAGCTGAATAGGAGACAGAGTATCTTCCACTTTACTAGATAATGCCAAACTGTTTTGTTTTCTAAAAAGTTTAATATTCTCACCCAAACTTGAGATTTTCAGACTTTTAAAGTTTACTAATTTGGTGGGTATCGTGGTTTCTAATTATAATTTTGATTTGCATTTTTGTGATGATTAACAAGGTCAACAATTTATTTATTATGATGGATTTTGTGAAGCTCTTTCTATTGGATTGGCTTTCTTTTTCTCATTTTTTATATTTTTTGGATTTAAGTGTTATTCATCCTGTGGGTAATTATGTATTTTTAAAAGATACCTGCTTATTGCTGGTATGTGGAAATACAATTGATTTTTTTTTTTTTTGCGGTACGCGGGCCTCTCCCTGCTGTGGCCTCTCCCGTTGTGGAGCACAGGCTCCGGACGCAAAGGCTCAGCGGCCACGGCTCACGGGCCCAGCCACTCCGTGGCATGTGGGATCCTCCCGGACCGGGACACGAACCCGCGTCCCCTGCATCGGCAGGCTGACTCCCAACCACCGCGTCACCAGGGAAGCCCTACAATTGACTTTTTTACACTTAGTTTATATCTATTAATTTTGTCAACGTCCCTTATTAATTCAAATAATGCTTCTGATATTTTGAATTTTCTACATATACAAGAGTAACTTTAATTCTTCTCTCCAATCTTTCAATCTCTCAACTATTCATTCATTCATTCTTTCTTTCTTTCTTTGGCCAGGCAACACTGGTTAGGACATCCAGTTCAATGAAGAGAAGTGGCATTAGTGGGTGCCCTTGACTATTTTTAGCATCTAAGGGAAAGTCTTTAACTGTTTCATCCTTAATAATGATGTTCTCTTAAAGTTCTTTGTGCTACACTCTGCGTACATTTTTTCAGATTTAAATTTTAGTTCACTAATTCCCTCTTCCATTGTGTCTACTGATACTTAGCCCCTGCTTTGAGTTTCTAAATTCAAATATTATATTTTTTATTTCTAAAAGCCTCATTGGTTGTGTTCACTAAAATCTTCTTAGTTACTTTTAAATGATCTCTTTTCCTTACATATATTCTTGGTTCTGGTTTTGGTTTTTTTTCCTTTAAATGTACTAAATATACTAATTTTTTATCCTGTATGTGATAGATCTAGTACCACAGTCTCTGTGGATGAATCGATATTTATTGTTTCCAATGACTCTTATTCATGGTGACTTATTTTCTCATTTATTTTGAGATATTTGATTATAATCTCATTTTCCTCTGGGAAACTTGTCTGTGGAATTCTTTGATGCCTAAATTTAAAGCTTTCCTCCAGATAAGGTATACATCTGCTTTTATCAGATGTCTTCAGCACTACCAATGAGATTTAAATTTAAACTACATTTTCAGGCTTGCTTCTTCAGTCTTTCTTCGGGTTAAGATAATTGTATGAGTTTTGTTCCCACCCATGTGACAATTGCCTTGAGATTATAAAGAATCAGGAGATATATGTATATGTATAACTGAATCACAGAGCTGTACACCTGAAACTAACACAACATTGTAAATCAACTATACTCCAACATAAAATAAAAATTAAATTTAAAAAAATTAAGTTAAAAATTAAAAAAAAAGAATCAGGAGAGTCTTTTTCACCTTCTTCCAGAAACAAAGTTGAGGAGGACAAATTGTCTTATATGTTTTTCTTTTTGGAATTTTCCCCCTTGGGGTTTCATCTCTTGAACTCCTGTTTGTTATCATTATTACAGTCATCACACAGCAGAGTTCTATCAGAGTTCTCATTAATCAAAATAAGGTTGCCTTCAGCAAAGTTCGTTTTTCACATTCCCCTCCAGTGAGTTCAATAAAACTACTCACATGCAGTCTCCCAAACAATGCATTTTCTATAAAGGACTGATTATTTGGTCTAATTATTTTTAGAATTCTAAAATTAAATATATTATAGAACTTTAAGATCCTGAAAAGCTTTATAGCAAGGAATAATAACAGGGATAAATGAATATGGTTGCACAGTAATAGATATTTTGAATTATCACATTTAGGTGATGTATCCTACATACACATTTTTCTCTTCTAATTCTCCAGGCAGAATAAAATCATTCATGAGAGTATGAATCATCATGTAAGGAAGATTACAATTATCTTCTTGTCTTAAAAGGCATTCAAGAGCCAATTGATGACACTAATTAATATTACTAAATTGTATAAATAATTATTTGTAATTATTATACTTTAAAAACTTAGAAAAATTGTATTCTTTCATATTAGATATGCTACTAGATTGCATAATCTTCTCTAATAATTTGTATCTTCAACTACTGAGCCTCAACATTTCCAAAATTTATAAAATGCTTTTAAAAGGAATACCAAGAGATGAACTTAGTTCTCAGCATTAAAAACAAGATAAAGATCCATAATAAATGGATGAATAAATAACCTTATGTTAAATTTCTCTAATGACTGTCATCCAATATTAAGCCTACTAATGTTCAATTGAAGTGGGAAACAAATGGATCCTGATATAGATATAGATATTCTCTTAATATACCCTATGTTTCCTGTTACCTCAAAGTCAGTCAGGAAAATCATCACACTTGGTTGCCAACCAAATTATTTTGGTACACATTGAAAACTAACATACTGTCATTCTACAGACAGAAACATACATCAGATTTTTCATGTTACAATACATATTTAAATTAATATTTTTCTTTAACTTAAAATAAATGTTATTCAATAAAATATGAGGGATCCAACATCACATCTTTGTTAGTATAACCCATACTAAATGATGCTTTCTCATCCTTAACAACCATACAAGCAGGATAGCCCAACTGATGAGACATAATTCAAATATGATAAAAACATGTCATCCTCTCACATAATTAATATTGCTAGATGGCTTTTTCTTCAGATCTTAGTAGATATGACAATGATATGCTTCACATATTCCAGAGGGTAATTAAACTGCCACATGTCCAAATCAAATTTAGGACAAAGCTGATTAAAAGTGTTGATTTCCAGCAAAAATGACTGATTGGCTTAATGCACTGAAAGCACTGAAATATTCAGAAAGGCAAGTTTTACAGGAAAAGGAAGGTGGATTTTTTTCCTATTGCCACTGTACCACATTATCACAAACCTCATGGCTTAAAACAACACAAAATTACTATCCTACATTTTCGGAGTTCAGAAATCTGATATAGGTCTTATGAAGCTAAAATCAAATTGTTTTATTTTCCATCTGCACAGTGCCTACCCCAGTTCATAGACCCTAAAAGGAGATGACTAAATGATTGAACAAATGAACTATAAACCTGAAGGATACTGTGAACCATGGGAAAACCAAGAATCAAAGGTTCTGATGCCATCCCTCTTGGCTAAAAAGCAGGCTGTTCTAGAAGAAAATAAAAACCAGAGTATGAACCATTTGAAATAGGAACTGCAAGACGTGAGTTGAGTGGTTTCTCCCACACGTTCTCAGAAGCATTCCTGAGCCAGTCATAAGGCAGCTTCACCTACCAGGAAGCTGAAGAGCATAAGGTTAATCACAAAATATCACAGAATGTTCTTTCACACTAGTCAAGCTTAGTAATTGTCCCTGTGTGAATCCAGCCTCTTTGCTTGAGGCACATCTTGTTTCTTCCTAGAATATCAAGATTGCCAAGGGTACACAGGACCCTCAATGAATGATGTAGTTTTCTCTTACATATGGAAACTCCCAAGCATTTCCAGACAGCTGGTGTTTTCCGCTAGGAAGTTTTACATCTCATTTTGAAGCACAGCTTTCTTGCCATGAAAATATTAAAGCCTAAGGAAGGCATTTGGAGGGATTAATAGACCAAACCATTGACAGCTAATCAGTTAATATACACCAAATGACCCAGGACCCCATATAGAAATGGCACCATGGTGTCATGATTAAATTTGAAAATGATTTCTGTCTGCAAATGTTTTATTGGAAATAAAGAAGGACGATTCACGTAGCAGCGGCTACAAAGAAATTTGTATGGGAAGTTGAAATCTTGATACAGCCTGATGATTTGTCAAGTTTCTTCAAGAAGAAACCTACAATATTGTCTCTTTATATGGGAGAGGATATCTATGCACTTATGCTATGCACTCAGCAAGAGAACTGGTTTATTTTCTTAGCAGAAGTTTTTAAAATCACACTTGATTTACTGTAGTCCCAAGCAGCCTCTGGGTCAAAGTGTGATTTTACTGGATTTTTTTTCTCTTTAGGGAAGACAGGGTTAATAGAGTTACAATGAAATTTTGGTGAACTCTCATTGCATGATGCTTGGCAATAACAATAATCATCACTTTGTATCTTCTTGGAAACATTTAAAAATTTTTACAGTAATAGGCCCCTAAAAATTAATAGAGTATATCAGGGCATATAGATAAATCATTTTACTAACAGATGCTCCAAATTTTAGGATCAGCTTGAATACTAGATTTTTTAAAACACACATTACACATGGATGTCAATGTGGTATAGAAGAAAGAACGTGGTCTTTGCAAACAAATGGGCTTTGACCAAACTTCAGTATTATTGCTATCCAGCTAGATGAGCTTTGGGTAAGTATTTTGAGATGTCTAGTTTCTAATTTCATTGTTTGTAAAAGGGGAATATTTATACCTGCCTTGTAAAAATGTTTTGAGAATTAAAAGATATAATATATGAAAGTATTGGGGTTGGCCAAAAAGTTTGTAAGACACTACAAAAACCCGGACGAACTTTTTGGCCAACCCAATACTAAACACAGTAACTGGTCATAGTAGGTCCATTTTACAGGTTAGCTCCCTCTCACTTGGACAGCAGCAAACACACCATCCTATGGCAGCATCTTCTGACTACACCCCTCCCAAAAGTCTACTTGCTGCTCCTCATCCTAAGACCTTAATATGAATATGGGGGCTTCCCTACTGACGCAGTGATTACGAATCCGCCTGCCAATGCAGGGACATGGGTTCGAGCCTTGGTGCAGGAAGATCCCACATGCTGTGAAGCAACTATGCCCGTGTGCCACAGCTACTGAGCCTGCGCTCTAGAGCCCGCGAGCTGCAACTACTGAAGCTCATGCACCTAGAGCCCGTGCTCTGCAACGAGAAGCCACCGCAATGAGAAGCCCGCGCACCACAATGAAGAATAGCCCCCGCTCACTGCAACTAGAGAAAGCCCGTGTGCATCAACGAAGACCCAGCACAGCCAAAAACAATAAAATAAATTTATATATTAAAAAAATATGAATATGAACATGAGTGTCTTCTATCACCGGTAGGTCATTCATTTTATCTGCATATCATCTACCTCTCAATTGAAAGTAACAATTAAGGGACACACACTGGACCAGGCAGCCCAAGATGACACAGGGGAGAACTAGAAAGGAAAAACACAGAAAGGGATGAAAGGCCAGCTATATCAAGGTCAGAGCTGCTCCTAAACAGAAGTCTTCCTGACGCTATCCCACCAGTGAGTGAACCTTGCGGTTACCATTCCCGGGCAAAGGGAGTTTCTTCTTCAAAAATTTTATTCCTGAAATACATAGCTATGTTTTATGTTTTCTATGGGGCCACTGCCTCATGGTGTACTGAATGATTCAGCACACCCACAGGGTCCTCTTAATTCTTCCCACCTTTCCCCCCAATTCTGAATTTCAGAAGACTGCTTGACTCATTTTTATAACAAATTGAAATAGCACTGTATTTTAGCACACTCCAAATCAAATCACATTTTGATTAACTGTTATTGCTGTTTTCCCCCAAACCACTCCTGGAAACCTTTAAACTTACGTCTCACCCGATTTCCTTGCTGGCTGCTTCATGAAGAAGGCTGAGGGCACCTAAAGTGATTCCTTCATGTTCCCTCCATATCTCCCGATCTAGATGGATCCTCTCTACTACAACTCTTCATATTTTAGGGAAAGAAGCTGCCTTATTTATGTTTCCTTTGAATCCCAGCCTTTATTGTTTATACTATGTGATAGCCTCACAACTAATCTCTCTAATTAATATTAATATTTTATTAATATTAAATATATTAATATTTAAGAGAATCTTTCTCATTGGGTAAATCAGAACATGTCACTCCTCTCTTTAAAACATTTCAATAGCTTTTTATGGTCTAAGGACCAGTCCCCAGTCCTCATGACTGCATGTGGAATCACCACACACACGTTCCATCTGCTTCCTCCAAAATCAATATCTAATCCGAGTTCTTCCCTTTCCACGTTATCAGATGACTTGCCAGATCCTAACCATTCTGTAGGCCTCCACACCTCCAGGCTTTGGCTCATGAGCTTTTCCTTTCAGCTTTATATATCTCCACACCTCTTCTCCAACAATTACTTCTCAAGGCTTAGTTCACAATTGCCTCTTTCAGATGTTTTCCCTCATTTCCCAAGCTAGAATTAATTCTCTGTACATTTTTTGCTTTTTTCTCAATTATAAGATTTATCACATTCTGTTATGTACTGACCTCTTTGCCTCTCTGTCTCCATGAGACTGTAGCTCCTTCATGTTTGACAGCAAGTGTTAGCAACCTGCTTTCACAGAGACACAGGACAGCTCTTTGATTACAGCAAGTGCCAATAAAGGCTTGGTGAATGAGACAACACAAAAGGAGGTGTTATTTATTTATATACTGATTTGTTTATATTCCTTTTGCTATGACTGACTTTCACACAAGGATGAAAACAGAAAAATTGCTAAACCACCAGGTAGGTATTTCTTCCTTATAGCCCATGGAGATTACCTTTTGGGACTTCGACCAGTGGACAACACCCTACCAGATGTTCTCGGCCTGAAAAATTCAGATCTTGAGATTGGGTTGAAGGAAATTCTCCCCAGGTCCTGAATACCAGAATTATGTTAGAACCATAATCCCAGTAAAGAATCAACTATGTTCTTCTCTGAAGAAAATTCCCAGAACTCTGCATACTTTAGTCACTTCCAATTCTGAGTATAGGCTTAGAACTGTAGAAAACGCTAGGGCCATGGGCCTCTCGCCAGGTAAAACCTAAAGCCAGCAAGGAGAGTGAATGATCATGGAAGACATTTATATTTGTCTTATTTGACCCACAAGGGACAGAATTTATTGTATGAAACTCAGGGACATCTGAAGACAGTTTATTTAGAGGACCCAGGAGATATGAAACCCTTTAGAATCTATATTTCCCAAATAGCACCTGATTGATTAACTCCATCACCACTACCATTTATAACCACGAACTTAGGCATTTCCTGGAGCAGAAGCAAAGTTCCCATCGAAAGTGGGGAGTGTAGGCTGCCTTGTTGAATCAGCACCTATTTGATGTGATAAATAAACAAGGTTGGAGAGTCTACCCATTTCTCCTCTAACAAGACAAACAGCACCAATTCTACCAACATTCTGCTTTAAACTACATCAAAATGAAAATGGGGGCAACAACCTACCACCCCGGTCAGTTGTTTCACATATCACACTACCTCCCACTTGTGTCTGCTCAAGACCTGGAAGAATTTATAATTTTGGAGCATTATAAATATATGTTTAGGGCTCAGCTGCTTTCTGACTTTACCAAAATTTCTAATAGTAAATGATTAAACCGTGCTAAAGTGATTTGAACTTTTTAGGGGAAAAGAGCTATACGAATGTTTAACAACTACTAAACCACTGCTGATAGCAAACAATCACTACTACTTTGGGTGCAAGCAACACTACTACTGAGTTTATTCTCCAAACTACAAATCAGAATAGATGTGTTAATTTTCAAGGACTCCTCCTACAATAATAGGAATAGGAATATTTAACAGGAATATTTAACATAATAGGATGCTAAAGTAATAGAATTGTGATTATCATTACTAAAATGAAACATTTTTATTTACCCAGTGTAGGAAATGTTTCTCATCTCTATCTGAATTACTAATTTTCAAAGAGAAGTTTCTCATCTAACACTTGACTGTGCTGGGAATCCTTGAAACTAAAAACAGGTAATGCCTTTGTTATAAGCTTGACTTATGAGCTTCTTAAAACGAGGAGATGTTTATATGCAGGCTTTTCCACTTACCATAATTTCAAATTGCAACCAACTGGCTCTGGGACAATGGCTAGTATTTCTCCTCAACTACAATCTCATTTCTTCTTCAAGGGAATTCTCTATAATCTGAAATAATCTTGTTCTGTTTATGTACTCCTGGGTTGCCCCAAAATCTTAGTGCACCTATAATGTTTGAGATTTTCCATTAAAAAAATGAAATATGTAAAAAGTTGGGGAAAGTTATATTATTTATAAAGCAGACTTGAGAATATAAAGGGTGCCTTACAGTTCCTATGACATAAAACCTTTAATGTTTTCTATCATAAAATTGTATGTATGCAGCCTATAAAAATGTTTTTAGCCAAATTTTTTACCAGCTCAAGTATATTATTTAAACAGAAATTACTTATGATTTTAGTTTGTGACAACAAATGTTTTTCACTGAAGATTATTTGCGTTATCACAATATATGATTATGAAAAATGCTTAGTCTCAATATTTTTATTCTTATAACCTTTAATTGTGTGTCATAAAGCTTGAACCCTTTCTGTTTTTACACTATAGTTATCTTGTCATTATAAATCTTGTCAAATGATTTCATTTTTATACCTACAATAAAAAGCAGTGCAAATTGTAAAATGCAATATCTATCTTGGTAAGCTGGGGGAAAATAGCTAATAATTTGCTTCGTAAGTGAAGCAAAATATTAGATTTATTATCAGATTTTATATTGTACTAAGAATCTTTGACATAAATCCTACTATATTTGAATAATAATGGTGAACAAATCACTTTCTATGACTTCTCTATCATAGTAAAGGAACCACGATTATCCTTCATTGATTCAAGAATAGTATCTATTTGTCACTTTTTGACATGACAGAGCTAAGTGATGTTAGGATATATAATAAGTTTCGCCTAACCATTTTCAATATCTGTATCAGGGAGGAGAAAGTGGAGAAAAAATACCAGTCAATAGTAAGGACAGCAAAGAGAAGTTTGAAAGACTTTAAAAAAAAAGAAAAATACAATGAAGGGTAACGTACTGTGTTAAGAGTACAAGCCACATGTATTTGTGTGTGTGTACATATAATATTAACGGGAAACTCCACAGGTCTTAGATGAAGAAAACTATGAATAGTACTCTGAAGTGTGAAGAGATGTACATACATGGAGAGGACAAACCTTGTCAGTGGATGAGAAAATTAAATATTGTAAAGATGCCCATTTATGACAAAATAGCTAAATAGCTTAACTGGCAACTTAGTAAACTTCTAAAAATTTTTAGATACTTTGGGGAAAATAAATTTTTTGGATTAGCTAAAATAATTTTGAAAAAAATGAAAAAAGTTTAACTTCTCTGTCAGGTAATGAATATGCTATAAAGCTTTAGTTATAATAACAAGAACAAGTCAACAAATCAGCTGAGCAGAGTAAAAGAACTCCAATTTATCAAACCAGAATCTATCCATATCTATATCTTATATTTACATAATCACTTGCTATTAATTTTATATAGAATGGAGGAAGGAATATCATGCCAAAAACTTAGAATAAAGTATTATTTGATAAGTCTAGTATTGGTTAACTCTATAAAAGGAAAAATGTTTAGATCTCCATTAAAGAGTTTTTTGTGGAAAAATAAACCATAAGAATAGTGGAAGACTCTATAGCTGGAAAGGAATATACAGGAAGTGAATGTGTAGACAGAAAGAAAAGAGAGTCATTAATGACAATTGCCTCCTTTGCTACAATTCAGTGGACTCTTAATGAACTGGTCTGGATAGGATATAAGTTTTAGAAACCTCTTTGAAGACCTAAGCTAAAACTAGACATTCCCCTTTCTGTTTATACTTTGAAACAGAGGTCAGGAGTAAGGCACGATAGTTTTGTTTGTTTTTCTTTTTCTTTGTACTTTTTGTTTTAATATTTTTTTTAGCTTGAATGTGGTAATCATTTCACAACATACATGTTTATTTACATTTTTGAACTTGAGCAAATACTGGATCTACAGGAATGGAAATCAGGGTGCTGGATGGGATGGCTCATGACGTTCAGGATTTAACGAGAAATTCAGACTCCAAGCAGAAATTAAGATGACATTGTAAGTCAACTACACTTCAATTAAAAAAAAAAAAAAAAGACTCCAAAACATACAGGTCTTTGCTCCCACATATCTGCTTTTGGGTTTCAGCAAAAATGTCAGCATCTGCCACTGAGATGTGGGAGGAACAGCCAACCCAACACTGATCTCCTGTAACCTGTGCAGTGAGGGGAAGACCCAGGGCGGGGACAGACCTGGACACAGCCTCCTGAGGGGGTGGATCTGGGTGGGGCTGAGGAAGGAGCTGGTTCTCTGCACTCCTCTCCGTGTCTCTGGGGTATTTCCCTCACTGTCTTCCCTAAGCCTGACCAACAGACACTTAACTTCCACAGTTCATATTCTTTTAACCCATTTAGTCACTTCTCTGCCTATTTTATAAAATAAAACAAAAAGCACTTTAACATAAAAAAAATTTTCTGGGACAATTATACTAGAAACTATTTTATTCTTAATAGGTTCAAACAAATGCAAGTCATCGTCATCATCATTAATATCATTATAAATTCTCCTGTCAGTTGATGGCCCTTCAAGGGGTGACATCAGGACTCACACACAACAGAGAAAGGGAAATGGCCCAAATGAAGCCAAAGTCCCCTACAAAGCACTCCTTTGTGCACCAGCCACACAATTCTGAATTCAAACATTTTAACCATTTGTAATATCTTTAATCAATATTTTTTTAATTGAAGTGTAGTTGATTTACAATGTTGTGTTAATCAGTAGAGCCTTCAACTTAGGCCTTTTCTCTAGCTATAGTGCCATAAGGAAAATAATGGCAACAATGTGATCCTCTGTTAATAGCCTATTTCACTGCCTAATTAGGAAGGTCACATATAAAAATACTCCTATCTCCACACTCTTTCAACTGCATGTGTATGACATTAATCCATTTAATTTATTTAAATCCATAATATATGTCAAAGATCATACAGCATTTTATATCTATCTTGCAGTTCAGCCATAAAATGAATTACTGAAAGGTCAGCCTGGTGCTAGGTTTCATTAATTTAATTATGAATTGCTTTTCCATTTACTATTGAGTGACTGAAATAATGCAACATTGGATGATGTTTTATAATAATGGAATTCATTATTAAAGCCATAATTCAATAACTCATCCTTATTCTACTATTCTCATTCTGGCCAGCTTCATTTCAGTCCCAAGTGATGAAAATAAAAATAATACCCTGCATTATTTTCATGACCCGCCATATATCAGCAGGTACACAAAACACAAGGATGAGGGAAAACTTTTTATTACCTTGAAAATCCAGTCAGTCTAATGTATTTAAATCTCAAATCAAACACTGTACTATTTTTCTGAATGACCTAACTAGAATAATTCATCCAGCCCAAAGACTCTACGTAATACAAGCTCCCTATTGTAACTGTTCTCCTTAGAAATATGAGTAGAAATGAGTGTTTAAGCAATAAAAAGTATTACAGAATTTACAGCGTTTTATCACTTTATGTTGTTTCTATTCTTTGTGGTGTCTTTGGGGTTGTTTCATCTCTTTGTCGTTCAAAATGTAAGACTGAAAAATGATTTGGGTTTTCTCTCAGTCATGCTGTCTTCAGGTTTAGAAAGACATTTTGGGAAGAATCTCTGCTCCTCTTTACCAAAAGTCTCAAAACGGGGGTATATATTTTCTCTCTCCAATTCCTCTTCTTCCATACTCTCTTAAGCACTCTCCAATCAGCTTAATACCCCCATAATCTCCCAAAGCCACTCTTTTTGAGGTCATTAGTAAGATCTCTGTTGTTAATCTAATGATCATATCTCAGTTTACATCTTACTGGAAGCTCAAAAACATTTAAAGTTTTTTTTTAATGTTTTTAAAAAACATTCTCCCCTCCTCCCTGATCCACGTTCTTATGTGACCTGCAGTGCCTCTTCAGTGCCCTGTGAGGAACTCTGATGTGGAGACCAGTCCTAACTAAGGTGGGGATGCCAGTGGAAGGACACAGGCAGACAATACACAGATTCAGCACACCCTATGGGCTCCACTGCTAGATCTTAGGATTTGGTCAGATTCTATAGACAGTGGGTTGAATTTTCCTGATACATCTAGTCATCCTTCTTAAGAGCAGGATTACAAGATCAAACTGTTTATAAGCTCCCAGATAATCAGTGTTGCCCTAAATTGCGCAAACAAGATCCAGAAAGGAAACCCAGAGTGATGGGGTGGGGGGTGGGGGGGATAAACAGAACACAAGGGTCCTTACACACCATCACGATGAGAGTATGCCAATAACTGAGGTGAGTGACTCCTTGCAACACAGATGCTCAAAAGGGCAAAAGACGTCATGTTCTCTCTAGAGATAAAGTGTTGGGGGTTTCAAAGACAAGGATGAAAATCACCAGCTACAGTAGTCAGAGCAGTCTTAGTGAAAGACGCAGGTACTTCATCAGGGCATCACAGCCATTCATGCCTTGAAAGCTTTGAGGAAAGGAGCTACCAGAACAAGATATTGAATATACAGAGAAAAAATAAAGACAAAACCCACAGAAATAGAACAACAGAGAAGCAATGAGAATTTGGGTTAGCCTGGGTCACAGGGTCCAGGAAAGCCATTATTTTATGTAGCTGTCTCCTAACTGCTGCTGTTGCCTCCATGTTCCATCATTCCTTGAACATCCTACGCACCACTGTAAGAAAAGGTATTCCCGATGCTGCTTTTACTGTGTCCTCTTAAAACACTATACTCACCTTCCATGACTTATGCAATGAAATGCAAATATTCTGACACAATATCCAGGTTCCTCTATAACCCCGTTTTTCCGTATTTGTTCCTGCAGGAAATATACCCATCTACTACTAAACTATGGCAAGGATATTATAGCATAATTTATTGCTATATTATGGCAAGCAACCTTTAAGGCGCAAAAAAATGGGTCAACCATGGACTTTGCTGGGGAGACAGCTCTTCCACTACCACCCTCACACAAGCCTGAAGCTCAAGTAAAACCTAAGGCAGCTAATTTCAATTACTGGGACTGCCAATAATTGCTACAGAAATTAAACAAATGGAAAAACAGTCTATGTTCTAGTAGAAAAGTGAAATTTCCTGGAGAAATAACTCAGTTTAACTTCATCATTTATAGTTAATAACAACCGTGATGCTTGTCCTAAAAGCCCAGTGATGAGCTCAGTTATTCCCCTTTGCTCATGAGCAAATGAGTAATGCTCCTTAGAATTTCACTTGATTTCTATATAAATGAAAAACTAAGCTATGGGGTTCTAATTCCTGGATATTATAAATTCTCTGGACCTTAGAGAATCCAACTAATTGCTGACTACTATTTAATTTCTGGTGATCATCAGAGGATATAATGACTTTTGTCTACTTAGCAACTTTTATTAAAAATTAAATCAAAAACTTATATTCGGGGCTTCCTGGTGGCGCGGTGGTTGAGAGTCCGCCTGCCGATGCAGGGGACATGGGTTCGTGCCCCGGTCCGGGAGGGTCCCACGTGCCGCGGAGCAGCCGGGCCCGTGGGCCATGGCCACTGGGCCTGCGCGTCCGGAGCCTGTGCTCCACAACGGGAAAGGCCGCAGCAGTGAGAGGCCCGCGTATTGAAAAAACAAAAAGAAAAAAAGTCTAATTATATATACATATATGTATATTTTTAAATGTAATACTCTACACTGAAAGTCAGCCAGCATTAGTTTCTTGGAAACTTACAAGCAGTCTATTCATTCTCACTGTATAGTGTCTTCACTTGGATTCCAGAATATCACAATCTTTTGGATTGCCTTTTACCTCTTGCATAATTCCTTGTCACTCTCCTTTTCAGATTACTCCTCATTTACTCTTAAGTATCAGGCTGCTCCAGGACCTAGTCCCTTACTAGATCTCATTCCCTTAGTGATCTCACCCTGTATCAAGGCATAACAACCATCTCTACACATATGACTTCCAGTTTTCTATCTCTAGTTCAGTTTTCTCCCCTGAACTTCAAGAATGTATATCCAAAGTCAACTCCATTATTCAAGTTTCTCAGACCAAAAGTCTAGGCATCACCTATATGTTTTTACACCTTACCCTATATTTCATTCATCAGTAAACCTGGGAGGTTCTGATTTCAAAACATGTCCATAATTCAACCACATCTCACCACCTCCACTGCTATCACCCTGGACCAAGACGCCATCCTATCTCCTTAGAATATGACATGTCTCCTATCTGGCACATCAGGCAATTCCAGGCAGAAAACAGATGGCAAATATGAATAGTTAAGAAGGATATAATAAAGGAACTATTTACAAAGGTGTAAGCAGAGATTAGAAAATCAACAAGGGATAATGTGATATCCCAGTGCTAGCACTAGCAGGAAGACATTACCACCTTTAGGCCAAGGAGTTGTTATAGGAAACCAGAGAAGCAGCTAAATGCGGAGGGCCTGGGCCCTGAGGGATGGACACATACAACTGTTGGGGATCTGAAACAGCAGAAGGGGGTAAATAAAGATGCAAATTTTACTCACATCCCAATCTCCCCTGTGAGTGTCTCCCATTAGTTGACCCCAATACAAGGCAGACTCAAAGACACTTAAGAGTTAATACATGTCATACAGGTCACCCTTGTGAGGCACAGAGCAGGAAGAGAAGGATGGAGAGTGATCTCCACCATTTTTCTCCCTTGCTCCTGCCCTTGCTCCTTCTTTTTCCCCCAAACACACAGCCAGAGAAGTTTTGATAAAACGTAAGACAGACTTTGTCAGATGACTGCCCCGAGCTCCCAGTGATTTTCTACCTCCATCACCATAAAAATCTACAAGGCCCCACATCCAAAGCTCCTCCTACTTTGATGGCCACCTCATTATTCTCTTAGGCAATTTTCTTGAGCTACACACCACTCTCCTTGTGGTTTCTTAACCATTCCAGGCACACACCTGCTACAGGGTCTTTACAGTTTTCTTCCTTCTGCTTGAGCTCTCTTCCTCCAATATTCCATGTGATTCACTTCCGGTTTTACCCAGATGTCCCCCTCTCTGCAAGGTCTCTCCTGGCCATGTATCTCATTTACACCGGCCATCCCACCAAGTCCTGACTCACTTTTCTTCATAGAAAAATTCTATTTTCTATTCTATTTCTACTTTCTAGTATATTTTATGTAAATTTAAATATCTTAGTTTAATGTAATATCCATGAGGATGGGATCTGATTTCCTCTGTTTCCCTGAAGTTTTCCCAGTGCCTAGATCAGTGCTGACACAAAACAGTTCCTCAATAAATGTTTGTTTAATGAACGAATAAAAACAATGAAGGATATAACCCTTATTTTCCCAAGTGTTTTCCTATGATAAAATATTTAAAATCCTGTGACTGTTGCAGGGTGTTCCATTTTCAATTGGTTTTACACCTGTACTTAAAAACTACCAACCCATATATCCTCCCCTCTACCTGGCTGTTTGTGATTACCAGGTAAGGCAGCATATGTAACACTGCAGCCTATTTATTAACAATAGTCAGACATTTGAGCACAAAGTAGCAGGAGAAGGAAAGACTGCCCTCACTATACCATTTCAATTAGTAGTCGTGATGTTTGTAGTACCCTCAGGAAGGGGAATAGGCCCGGAGTTATTTAAGTTCAGAGCATACGGCTAACAGTAAACTGCAGGAAAGCCTATCTGATGTGGGCGGTAACATAAAGCAGAATTAATAGGGAAAAATGTGTTCCAGCACTTCAAACATTATCATATGCTCTGGGGACTTTTACACTCTATCCACAGCAAAGTCAAAAACAAGTTGCAGCGACTGACACTTTGGTCTGTCTCTGTTTAGCAAACTGCTTTGCCTCTTCTTTGGAAGATGATCATGGCATGTGTTTACCTTCAAAATGCTATATTATAAATTCTTCTTAAATAAACTAAAGTTATTTCAATTTAGAAATATAAGTAGGAGTGATGATAACCTACACATGGTATTTAGGCTAATGTAAAATCCCTTTTGCTTTGCTTTTCCCATGTGCACAATATTAAAAAAATATGAAAAGAGAGATTAAATATTCTCAAATACTATCAGGGTAGAAGAGTAAAATATTTTGGTGTATTATCTCACTTTGAAAAAGCATCTCAGTTTGAAAATATAATTACAATTAAAAATAAAATGTGCAGGCTTCCCTGGTGGTGCAGTGATTAAGAATCCGCCTGCCAATGCAGGGGACATGGGTTCGAGCCCTGGTCCAGGAAGGCGCCACAGGCCACAGAGCAACTAAGCCCATGCACCACAACTACTGAGCCTGCGCTCTAGAGCCTGCGAGCTACAACTACTGAGCCTGCGAGCCTAGAGTCCGTGCTCCACAACTAGAGAAGCCACTGCAATGAGAAGCTCGCGCACCACAACAGAGTAGCCTCCACTTGCCGCAACTAGACAAAGCCTGTGTGCAGCAATGAAGACCCAATGCAGACAAAATAAATAAATAAATTTAAAAAATAAATTAAAATAAAATAAAATGTGCTTAGATGTTGAAAGTAAATCCATGTTTTAAATATATCTGTCAATTACTACAATAAAAAATTTAGAAGAGACTTTTCATCTACAGAAAAAGGTACGCGACTTAGTATTCCTTAATCAAATAATCAAACACACACTCCTAAAAGTAATGCGGTTTATACTTATTCATTTCTGATAAATCCACCTAAATTATTGATTTCCTATCTCTTCTCCTCCTGCTTATTAGTGTAGTTCACCTCTTTGATTTCTAAGTAGAGTTTCTTAAGCCCTGAAAGTGAATAGAAAACACCCTGTACATTTCAGAATTGCTGAAGAGGAATGTTTAAATAAAAACTCTAAATGAATCTGCTATGCAATGTAGAGAAAATACCAGGCAGTAGTTAATGTCAGACAATCTATCTGAATATATACACTAATTAACTAAGAAACACTAAAGCTAAAGAACTTATCAATCATTTCAAGGTCAAACACACAACATCTTAGAGAATATAAAAACTTAAGATCCTCATGAGAACTAAATTACAATCTTACTGTGAAATACACTCATGACAATACTTGTTTCAGTGATCAGAGCATCAGAGTTCTATAAGCTAAAATAAATTCAAGACATGTAAACTTGAATCTGATAAGAAAAAATAAAGAATAAAGAAAATCTACTCAAGGTACTTCCCTGGTAGTCTGGTGGTTAAGAATCCACTTTCCGGCGCAGAGGACACAGGTTCAATCCCTGGTCAGGGAACTAAGATCCCACATGCCACAGGGCAACTAAGTGCTTGTGCCACTACTGAGCCCACGTGCCACAAACGACAGAGCCCACATGCTCTGGAGCCCACGTGGCACAACTAGAGAGCCCTAGCACTGCAACGAAGATCCAGTGTGCCACAACTGAGACCCAACACAGCCAAAAAAGAGGGAGGGACGGAGGGAGAGAGGAAATCTACTCAGAGTTCAAATGTTCACTGGTACTCAGCTCTGCTTGAGATTACCGTTATTGTCTTTCTCTTTTCCTGGGGTAGCTGTTCAGTAGTTAAAACTCTGCCTAAGTTCTCTCGTCACTTCACCTCACTAACTCTCAGCAGAGAGAAATCAATGTCATTTCAAAACATTTCCCAAGTTTCTTCCTTTTCGGCTACTAATTCATGTTGATCTTGACCTCCCTCAAGTGTTTCAGTGCAGCAATTTTAGGCTGGGAATGCTGGTTTGGCACCCACTTCTAATGCTTACTAGCGGCATGCCTGTTTCTTCATCTGACAGATGAGAGCTGTTGTCAGTTTAATGACAGGACACAGGTACTGAATCTGACACATAATTTGAGCTCAATCAATTCAAAGATTTGATCTGTGAAAGAAGAATCACATGAATATTAGATCTTACCCAACAATCTTCACTCAAGATTAGTGAAGTACACGTGTGTCACATCTCTAGAGGACCTCAAGCTATCAGTTTCAGCTTCCCACAAGTTCCTTTTCCACACTGGACAGGTTTTGGTTTCAGAGTTAACAGTTCAGCACGACATATGTACGTAGTCAACTCAGCACAGATAAAGCCGTCGAGTATGGGGGTTTCTTAGGGTTTATACCAAGCTTGTCACTCAAGTGACTTGCATTCTCCTGTCAGCTGCATCCTGCAGGAATGAGCTGATAGCCAGTGTGTGCCCCTAGCTGGCCTCCCAGCATGGGTGCTCCCAGCTCTTCCTGGTGACCCCCCAGTCACCTGAGACTCTCTGTGTTCCTTTTCCTACCTAAGTTCCCAAACTCAATACCCATGCCTAATGGCAGATACCTCTTGATGCAAGGGAGAGGGCTGGAGGTGTCAGCCCATCTGGGTGTTTCTACAGCAGTACAGCAGCCCAAAGGCAACTGTGCCAGGCTTCTGCCATTTCCACATCTCAAGCACTTGGGATTTGCTTCCAAATTTTGAACCAGCCTTGCCCTTGCCACATCTTCACAGTTGTTTCCCTCTTTAAACAACTTGACATGTGTTTCACGTTCCAGAAATTCCTCATAGCTTTTTAACAACCAAAAGCAATCTTAACTTTTTAGTTTGGTTATTTATTTATAGATATAGTGTTGGGCTGCACCCTGCAGGCCTGTAAACCTTGTAACTGTCCAGCCACGAGAACAAAGAGCAAGCCTGGAGATGGTGACAAAGACACCAACAGTTTATTACATAGGGAATCTTGCTAGTCTGAAGAAAGTCCTGGCACGACACTCCACCTAGGACAGCAGTTGGCATGCAAGACACAACAGCAATCTTTGCTACTGGGGGAGAAGGAGGCTACCATTTATAAGGGAAACTGACATCAGATTAGCTCATCAATTGCCACAAAAACTAGCGGCTGGGGCAGGGGGGCAAGCATGAAGGTAGTTACTGATTAAGCCCTATAATTAAGACGATTGGATAGTCATGAGAATAGGGTGTAAGTGAAACAGGGAATAGTCAAGCAGGTGATGTACAGAGAGCAAGAGAACTGCCATCTTGAATGGCCTAACCATACATATAGATACATACATAGATATACGTGAGGGGAAAAACATATAGACATATATCTATATCTATATATTTGCACTAAGAATTTCGTTAGCTGACAGGATTTGAATCTACTGGGCTTAACAAGATGCCAATACTATGGAAAGATCATATATATATATATATATATATATATATATGGAAGTGAAATATCAAGAATGAGGAAAGCAACATCAAATGTAACACAATTCATAAAACAGAAAATATTTTAAAGGTGATTTAGAACATGGATTTTATTTTAAATTCAGAAGAACGTTAAATACTAATCAAAGCTCCTATATCTCTAGACTATAACCAATTTTTTCTCCAAGCAAAATAGACTTTAATGGACCATGATAACACAAAGAATTTTTTAGTGACGTATGGTGATAGAGAAATGATTTCAGAGAAAGCAAGAATATCACTGGAAGCACTCTGGCAGAGCACAGACATTTACAGGCATGGCTAACCCACTCTTTACATTCAATCATGAACCTTAGGCTGCATATTAAGATTGGCAGCGGACAGTTCAGGACAATTACTGTTGTTTGACAATGCGCAAAATGTTGGATTACATTAATTGTTGCAGGCTTTTTAGATGGACAAATGATCAATATAAATCCGAAAGTACTCCTTTTTCTAAGACCATCTTTAAACAAACAGAGACTGTCTTTTTGTTTACCTGAAAGCTTTAATGAAAATGTTTCAAGAACTCAAACAACTCAATAGCAAAAAACCCCAAATAAACTTATTTAAAACTCTGCAGAGATTGGTTCAAGATGGCAGACTAGAAGGATGTGCTCTCACTCCCTCTTTCGAGAACACAGCAATCACAACTAGCTGCTGAACAATCATCGATAGGAAGACACTGGAACTCACCAAAAAAGATACCCCACATCCAAAGACAAAGGAGAAGCCACAAAGACACGGTAGGAGCTGCACAATCACAATAAAATCAAATCCCATAACTGCTGGGTGGGTCACTCACAAACTGGAGAACACTTATACCAAATAGTCCACCCACTGGAGTGAAGGTTCTGAGCCCCACATCAGGCTTCCCAATGTGGGGGTCTGGCAACAGGAGGAGGAATTCCTAGAGAATCAGATTTTCAAGGCTAGCAGGATCTGATTGCAGGACTTCAACAGGACTGGGGGAAACAGAGACTACATTCTTGGAGGGCACACACAAAGCAGTGTGCACACAGGGAGCCAGGAGAAGGAGCAGTGACCCCATAGGAGAGTGAACCAGACCTACCTGCTAGTGTTGGAGGGTCTCCTGCAGAGGTGGGGGTGGCTGTGCCTCACTGTGAGGACAAGGACACTGTCAGCAGAAGTTCGGGGAAGTACTCCTTGGCATGAGCCCTCCCAGAGTCCGCCATTATCCCCACCAAAGAGCCCAAGTAGGCTCCAGTGTTGGGTCTTCTCAGGACAATCAACCAACAGGGAGGGAACCCAATCCCACCCATCAGCAAACAAGCAGATTAAAGTTTTACTGAGCTCTGCCCACCATAGCAACAGCCAGCTCTACCCACCACCAGTCTCTCCCATCAGGAAACTTCCACAAGCCTCTTAGATAGCCTCATCCACCAGAGAGCAGACAGGAGAAGCAAGAAGAACTACAATCCTGCAGCCTGGGGGGAAAAAACCACATTCACAGAAAGATACACAAGATGAAAAGGCAGAGGGCTATGTACCAAGTGAATGAACAAGATAAAACTGCAGAAAAACAACTAAATGAAGTGGACATAGGCAATCGTCCAGAAATAAATTCAGAATAATGATAGTGAAGATGATCCAGGACCTCGGAAAAAGAATGGAGGCAAAGACTGAGAAGATGGAAGAATGTTTAACAAAGATCTAGAAGAATTAAAGAACAAACAGAGATGAACAATACAATAACTGAAATAAAAAATACACTAGAAGGAATCAATAGCAGAATAACTGAGGCAGAAAAACAGATAAGTGACCAGGAAGACAGAATGGTGGAATTCACTGCTGAGGAACAGAATAAAGAAAAATAAAGAAAAAAGAATGAAAAGAAATTAAAACAGCCTAAGAGAGCTCTGGAGCAACATTAAACTCAACAACATTCGCATTATAGGGGTCCCACAAGGAGAAGAGAGAGAGAAAGGGCCCGAGAAAATATGTGAAGAGATTAGAATCGAAAACTTCCCTAACGTGGGAAAGGAAATAGCCACACAAGTCCAGGAAGCGCAGAGAGGCCCATACAGGATAAACCCAAGGAGAAACATGCCAAGATACATAGTAATCAAATTGGCAAAAATTAAAGACAAAGAAAAATTATTGAAAGCGGCAAGGGAAAAACGACAAATAACATACAAGGGAACTCCAATAAGGTTAACAGCTGATTTCTCAGCAGAAGCTCTACAAGCCAGAAGAGAGAGGCATGATATACTTAAAGTGATGAAAGGGAAGAAACTACAGCCAAGATTACTCTACCCAGCAAGGATCTCATTCAGATTCGATGGAGAAATCAAAAGCTTTGCAGACAAGCAAAAGCTAAGAGAATTCAGCAACACCAAACCAGCTCTACAACAAATGCTAAAGGAACTTCTCTAAGTGGGAAACACAAGAAAAGAAAAGGACCAACAAAAACTAGCCCAAAACAATTTAGAAATGGTAATAGGAACTTACATATCCATAACTACCTTAAACGTGAATGGATTAAATGCTCCAACCAAAAGACACAAGCTTGCTGAATGGATACAAAAACAAGACCCATATATATGCTGCCCACTTCAGACCTAGGGACACATACAGACTAAAAGTGAAGGGATGGAAAAAGATATTCCATGCAAATGGAAATCAAAAAACAGCTGGAGGGCCTCCCTGGTGGCGCAGTAGTTGAGAGTCCGCCTGCCAATGCAGGGGACACGGGTTCGTGCTCCGGTCCGGGAGGATCCCACATGCCATGGAGCGGCTGGGCCCGTGAGCCATGGCCACTAAGCCTGCGCGTTCGGAGCCTGTGAGAGGCCCGCGTACCAAAAAAAAAAAAAAAAAAAACAGCTGGAGTAGCAATACTCATATTAGATAAAATAGATTTTAAAATAAAGAATGTTACAAAAGACAAGGAAGGACACTACATAATGATCAAGAGATCAATCCAAGAAAAAGAAATAACAATTATAAATATATACGCACCCAACATAGGAGCACCTCAACACATAAGGCAACTGCTAACAGCTCTAAAAGAGGAAATTGACAGTAACACAATAACAGTGGGGGATTTTAACACCTCACTTATACCAGTGGACACATCATCCAAAAAGAAAATTAATAAAGAAACCCAAGCTTTAAATGGCACAACAGACCAGATAGATTTAATTGATATTTATAGGACATTCCATTGAAAAACAGCATATTACATTGTCTTCTCAAGTGTGCACGGCATATTCTCCAGGATAGATCACATCTTGGGTAACAAATCAAGCCTCATATTATACTGAAATCATGATATCATATGATTTCAATCATATCATACAATATCAATCATATCATATCAAGCATCTTTTCTGACCACAAGGCTATGAAATGAGAAATTAATTACAGGGAAAAAAACGTAAAAAACACAAACATATGAAGGCGAAACAATACATTTCTAAATAACCAACATATCACTGAAGAAATCAGAGAGGAAATCAAAAAATATCTAGAGAAAAATGACAATGATAACACGACAATCCAAAACCTATGGGATGCAGCAAAAGCAGTTCTAAGAGGGAAGTTTATAGCTATACAAGCCTACCTCAAGAAACAAGAAAAATCTCAAATTAACAATCTAACTTTACACCTAAAGGAACTAGAGAAAGAAGAACAAACAAAATCCAAAGTTAGTAGAAGGAAAGAAATCATAAAGATCAGAGCAGGAATAAATGAAATAGAAACAAAGAAAATGATAGCAAAGATCAATAAAACTAAAAGCTGGTTTTTGAGAAGATCAACAAAATTGATAAACCATTAGCCAGACTCATCAAGAAAAAGAGGGAGAGGACTCAAATCAATAAAATTAGAAATGAAAAAGGAAAAGTTACAACAGACACCACAGAAATACAAAGCATCCTAAGAGACTACTACAAGCAACTCTATGCCGATAAAATGGACAACCTGGAAGAAATATGGACAAATTCTTAGAAAGGTATAACCTTCCAAGACTGAAATGGGAAGAAATAGAAAATATAACCAGACCAATCACAAGTAATGAAATTGAAACTGTGACTAAAAATCTTCCAAAAAATGAAAAGTCCAGGACCAGATGGCTTCACAGGTGAATTCTATCAAACATTTAGAGAAGAGTTAACACCCATCCTTCTCACACTCTTCCAAAAAATTGCAGAGGAATGAACACTCTCAAACTCATTCTATGAGGCCCCCATCACCCTGATACCAAAACCAGAAAGAGACACTACAAAAAAGGAAAATTACAGTATATCAGTGATGAATATACATGCAAAACTTCTCAACAAAATACCAGCAAACAAAACCCAACACCACGACCAAGTGTGGTTTCTCCCAGGGATGCAAGGATTCTTCAATATACGCAAAGCAATCAATGTAATACACCATATTAACAAATTGAAGAATAAAAACCATATGATCATCTCAATAGATGCAGAAAAAGCTTTTGACAAAATTCAACACCCATTTATGATAAAAACTCTCCAGAAAGTGGGCATAGAGGGAACCTACCTCAACATAGTAAAGGCCATATATGACAAACCCACAGCCAACATCATACTCAATGGTGAAAAACTGAAACCATTTCCTCTAAGATCAGGAACCAGACAAGGTTGTCCACTCTCACCAGTGTTATTCAACATAGTTTTGGAAGTTTTAGCCACAGCAATCAGAGAAGAAAAAGAAATAAAAGGAATCCAAATCGGAAAAGAAGAAGCAAAGCTGTCACTGCTTGCAGGTGACATGATACTATACATAGAGAATCCTAAAGATGCTACCAGAAAACTACTAGAGCTAATCAATGAATTTGGTAAAGTAGCAGGATACAAAATTAATGCACAGAAATCTCTTACATTCCTATACACTAATGATGAAAAATCTGAAAGAGAAATTAAGGAAACACTCCCATTTACCATTGCAACAAAAAGAATAAAATACCTAGGAATAAACCTACCTAAGGAGGTAAAAGACCTGTACTCAGAAAACTAAAAGACACGAATGAAAGAAATCAAAGATGACACAAACAGATGGAGAGATATACCATGTTCTTGGATTGGAAGAATCAATATTGTGAAAATGACTATACTACCCAAAGCAATTTGCAGATTCAAGGCAATCCCTATCAATTTACCAAGGGCAGTTTTTACAGAACTAGAACAAAAAATCTTAAAATTTGTATAGAGACACAAAAGACCCCAAACAGCCAAAGCAGTTTTGAGGGAAAAAAACAGACCTGGAGGAATCAGACTCCCTGACTTCAGACTATACTACAAAGCTACAGTAATCAAGACAATATGGTACTTGCACAAAAACAAAAATATAGATCAATGGAACAGGATAGAAAGCCCAGAGATAAACCCATGCACCTATGGTCAACTAATCTATGACAAAGGAGGCAAGGATATACAATGGAGAAAAGACAGTCTCTTCAATAAGTGGTGCTGGGAAATCTGGACAGCTACATGTAAAAGAATGAAATTAGAACACTCCCTACCACCATACACAAAAATAAACTCAAAATGGATTTGAGACCTAAATGTAAGACCGGGCACTATAAAGCTCTTAGAGGAAAACATGGGAAGAACACTCTTTGACATAAATCACAGTAAGATCTTTTTTGATCCACCTCCTGGAGTAATGGAAATAAAAACAAAAATAAACAAATGGGACCTAATGAAATTTCAAAGCTTTTGCACAAAAAAGGAAACCATAAACAAGATGAAAAGACAACCCTCAGAATGGGAGAAAATATTTGCAAATGAATCATCGTACAAAGGATTAACCTCCCAAATATATAAACAGCTCATGCAGCTCAGTATTAAAAAAACATACAACCCAATCCAAAAATGAGAAGACCTAAATAGACATTTCTCCAAATAAGACATACAGATCGCCAAGAAGCTCATGAAAAGCTGCTCAACATCACTAATTATTAGAGAAATGCAAATCAAAAGTACAATGAGGTATCACCTCACACCAGTTAGAATGGGCATCACCAGAAAATCTACAAACAACAAATGCTGGAGCGGGTGTCAAGAAAACAGAACCCTCTTGCACTGTTGGTGGGAATGTAAATTCATATAGCCACTATGGAGAACAGTATGGAGGTGCCTTAAAAAACTAAAAATAGAATTACCATATACCCAGCAATCCCACTACTGGGCATATACCCAGAGAAAAACATAATTCAAAAAGTCACATGTACCCCAATGTTCATTGCAGCACTATTTACAATAGCCAGGTCATGGAAGCAACCTAAATGTTCATCGACAGACAAATGGATAAAGATGTGGTACATACATACAATGGAATATTAGTCAGCCATAAAAAGGAACGAAATTGGGTCATTTGTAGAGACATGGATGCATCTAAAGACTGTCATACAGAGTGAAGTAAATCAGGAAGAGAATAACAAATATCACATATTAACACGTATATGTGGAACGTAGAAAATGGTACAGATGAACCAGTTTGCAGGGCAGAAATTGAGACACAGAAGTAGAGAAAAAACATATGGACACCAAGGGGGGAAAACAGCGGGGGGGTCGGGAGTGTGATGAATTGGGAGATTGGGATTGACATAGACAATGAGGTGTATAAAATGGATGACTAATAAGAACCTGCTGTATAAAAAAATAAATTAAAAAAAAAAGAAACTCTGCAAAGGAACATACTCACACTTAGAAAACAAACTTATGGTTACCGAAGGGGAAAGGTGGGAGTTGGGGAAGGATAAATTGGGAGTTTGGGATTGACATATACACACTACAAAATCTAAAATACATAACCAAGAAGGACCTACTACACAGCACAGGGATGTTGCTCAATATACTGTAATAGCCTAAATGAGAAAAGAATTTGAAAAAGAATAGATATATGTATATGAATAACTGAATCACTCTGCTGTATACCTGAAACTAACACAACATTGTTAATCAACCACACTCCAATATAAAATTTAAAAAAAATTTTAATTTAAAAAATTAAAATGAGTAAAGGACTTGACATTTTTCTTTCCCAAAGAAGATATATAAATAGCCAACAGGTATATGAAAAAGTGCTCAACATCACTAATCATCAGGGAAAGACAAATCAAAACCATAATCAGATATCACCTCACACCTGTTAGGGCTATTATCAAAAAGACAAGAGATAACAAATGCTGGTGAAGATGTGGAGAAAAGGGAACCCTTTTACACTGCTGGTGGGAATGTAAACTGGTAAAGACACTATGGAAAACATTATGGAGGTTCCTCAAGAAATTAAAAATAGAACTACCATATGAACCAGGAATGCCATTTCTGGGTATATAACCAAAAGGAAATGAAGCCATTATCTTGAAGAAACATCTGTATTCTCATGTTCACAGCAACATTATACACGATAGCCAAAGTATAGAAACAACCTAAGTATCCACTGATGGGTGAATGGATCAAGAAAATGTGGCTTTATATCTATGTATACCGGAATTCAACCTTTAAAAAGAAGGAAATCCTCTCATTTGCAACAATTTGAACTTGGAGGGCACTGTGCTAAGTGAAATAAGCCAAATACTGCATGGTGCCACTTATATGTGGAATCTTTAAAGTTGAACTCATGAACAAAGAGTAGAAAGTGGTGCCAGGTGCTGAGGAGGTGTGTGATGGGCTGGGGTGAGGGGACAGTGGAACAGAAATAGAGGTTGGTAAAAGGGTACAAACTTTTAGTTATAAGATGAATAAAGTCTGAAGATCTAACATATAGTTGTGTAGAGCTTTGTCATTAATTTTTAATATACATAATTATAAGTTAGCCAAGAATAAGGTTTCTAATTTCTGTCCTCCAAAACAAAACACAGATTTTGCACACATTAATTATTCATTGAGCATTGTCATTCCAATATAATTTATTCTTGTCTAGAGTTCCAGTTCTGTCATTTTTAAGCTCCCAAAGTTATTATTTACTTTTATAATTAATATATACTGTAATTAACTGATATTTTTAAAAAATTTTGTGTTCGGGGTGCTCTATATATCCCACACTCTTCCTGTCTCCAGTATTTCTTCTAGTGAAAAATCTTTGAGTTATGGTAAGCTCTTAATTTTCACATGTCTAGAAATGTCTCTATTTTACCTTAATTCTTAAATTCTAGTTTATATAAGTATAAAATGATAGATTGACAGTTTTGAGACATGTTTAATATGGTTCTGCATTTTCTTTTGACACATTTTATTGAGACCTGTTCTGTCATTTCTTTGCAAATAATCTTCCTTTTCTGCGTGATAACGTTAAAGATTTTTTTTAACATCCTTGATAAGTGTCTACTTTTATGTTCCAAGCATTTTTCATAATTTTTATCTTAACCCATATAAGAAACCTCTGTGCTTTTATAATATTCTGCAGCTGCATCAAAATCTGTTGAACATTTATTCTGCCTGTAACTTGAAGGGCACTTTTTCCCTAAGGACTTGGGTCTTTCTTGAACTCTTGAAATGCCTCTTACTCTCTTCCCTTAATGTTTTCATTTTTATCAAACTTATGCCACCACCTACATTAAAAGTCATATGATTATAGAAATTTTCCTATAAGTAGTAGCAGTTGCCATCACTGCCCTCCCATATCCATCTTTTCAAACAAATCACCTTCCCTCTTTTAGCACATTATAATATTTTCCTCTATGTCTCAATATTGCTAATTTCTCCAGTTTTTAAGCATTATCAATATTGACTTGTCGCTATAGAGGGTGAGAAGTCTCCTTCCTCCCTTTTCCTTCAACACACCCCCATACACATACCGTTTTGTGGCAGACACACCCTTATGTAACCCCCTATGAGTCATTTTATATAATCCCAAGTGCAGGCAGAATTTATGACTTGCTTCAAATCCATAGCCTATGGCAAAGGTGAAGAATTTTTACTGATGTGACTAAGGCCCCAAATTAGTAGAATTTGAGTTCATCAAGAGGAAGAATATCCCGGGTAGGTGTCACTTAATTGGTAAAATCCCTTAAAAGAGGGACTGGGGCACTCCCGAAGGTCAGAGGTGCTTTCTTACTGACCTTGAAGAAGCAAGCCACCATGAGATCTACAGGCACAAGAAATGAACTTTTCCAGCAACTGAGGGATCTTAGAAGCCACTATTTCCACAGATGGCTATGCAGCCTGGCCTTGATTGAAACTTCAACCTTGACTGAAGCCTTGTGAGACACCCAATCAAAGCATGCAGCTAATCCTAACACAGGCTGTCATGCTGTCCCCTCCCATCATGATCATCTTGGAGATTCCCTAACTTTTTTCCTGCATTGTGGAAATGGTTTCCTAAAGCACATGTATTCCTCTCTCTTAGCTTACTCGTGTCTTCTAGGAGCTTCACATCTTCATTTTACCTCTTCACTTCATTGACATTTTGGCTGGGTATAGAAGTGTAGTGATAAATTTCCTTCAGAAGTCTGAAACCTAATTTCCTAATAACCATCTAGAGTTGCTGTTGGGAAGGACAAAGCTATTCTGATTCATATTCCTCCGTATGTCGCCTACATTTTTTTCATCCCTGGAAGTTAAGAAACTTCTCTTAAAGTGTTTGAAATCTCAAATTTATGTGACTTGGAGAGTTTATACCAAGATGATTTACTTTTTCAAATTAGTCTATTTATGGTTCTCTTTTCATTTTTACCTATCATTGTTATACAAAGTCGTCCCTCAGTATCGATGGGAGATTGGTTTCAGGACCCACCATGGATACCAAAATCTGCAAATGCTCAAGGCCCAGTCAGCCCTCTGTATCTGCAGTTCTACATCTGCAGAATCAACCAACTGCAGATCATGAAGTACTATAGTATTTATTGAAAAAAATCTAAATATAAGTGGATCCATGCTGTTCAAACTCACTTTATTCAAGGGTCAATTTTAGTAAAGGGAGATGCAGCAAAGTTTGAACTCACAGCACTATCCTGACTGGAATAAACTTCTTTAGAATGTCAAAAACAAATAAAACACTAAATAATTTCATATTTAATGCACTGAAATACATTCTTTTAAGAAAATTATAGTGGGACAAGTGAGACATAAAAACATTAATCATTTAAAATCTAAATTTGCACAAAATATTTTCTTACTATACCAAAAAAACTCTGCTTGTCTATTGAAATTCATTTTTATTCAGATTTTCAATTTCTTTAAATATGAGTGAAGAAGTTAGACTATATATTTTTAAACTTATTACCAGATGAGTTTTAAAGTACTTAATAGAATTTTGAGCTTTAAGAGTCTCAAAATAAAAATGTAACTTTGGTCCAGGAGTAGAAAAAGAGTCTTTTTTTTCCCCTTTTTGACAAATACTTTATTCATTTATTTTTATTGAAGTACAGTTGATAGTTGATATACAGTGTCACGTTAGTTTCACATGTAGAGCAAAGTGATTCAGTTATATATATGTGTGTGTGTGTATATATATATTCTTTTTCAGATTATTTTCCATTATAGGTTATAACAAGATATTGAATATAGTTCCCTGTGCTATACAGTAGGACCTTGTTGTTTATCTACTTTACATATAGTAGTGTATATCTGTTAATGCCAAACTCCTAATTTATCCGTCCCCCCCTTTCCCCTTTGGTAACCTTAAGTTTGTTTTCTATGTCTGTGAGTCTATTTCTGTTTTGGAGCATTTTCACATTGACGCCTTCTCCCATTTTTGTCCAGTAAAACACTTGCTTTTTAAGTTAGTGAAATCATATATTAGAGCCATAAGGTAACTTTTTTCCTGGATATTATGCTCGTGAGGAGTTTGGAGTTAACGTAAATTATAATGGGACAACCTATCTCACCACTATAGTTATTAAAATTAATAATCAAGAGTAACAAATGCAACTATTTATGCTATTGTATATATTCCAGGCTTTGTCCTAAACTCTTGA
The DNA here is from genome assembly GCF_005190385.1 of Monodon monoceros. Lineage (NCBI taxonomy): Eukaryota > Metazoa > Chordata > Mammalia > Artiodactyla > Monodontidae > Monodon > Monodon monoceros. The sequence goes on along the minus strand of NW_021703782.1, from coordinate 34,633,744 downwards.
TGCCTTTTCTTATTTACACTTCACAGGATGTTTATAAGGTAGTTATTACTATTATCTCTATTTTATAATCAATACATTAAGAAAATTAGCTCATCAAGCAAGTGGTGGAGACCTCAAGACAGAAACTCTCCTAAGTATTTGACTCTAAAACCAGTTGTTCCCTCTCTATATTACAGTGCCTGCCAATCGTATTTTGGAAACATTTACATAATGTATTTCCTGATATTTCTAAGGATTTATAGTATCAGACAAAGCAAAAAAAACAAAAAACATATAAAAAGCAAAAACAGATATATAACCTATTTCTTTATGAAGACAAAAGGTTTTTTTTTTAATTAAAATTTAACTTCTTAAATCAAAGCAAAGGAATACCAATTTAAAGATCTTAAGCCTAAACTCAAGGACCGTTTGTATTACCTAGACAGACAGTTGTTCATAAACAAAGTTGAGATCTCTGAATAACAAATTTAAATTTAATTTTGAATGTATGCTTCATGAGAACAATGATTACATCGGTTTATACTTCATTATTTTCTGTGTTAGAGCACTGTTTACCATATAATTGAAGCACAATTAATATTTCTGTGAGAAACCACTTAGTAACATTAGAACATGACCTGATAGACTTAACTTTCAAGTTCAGCTAGAATGACATTGAGACAGAGGTCATACTGGGATTTTTTTTTTTTTTGACCGACTTCCACCTTAAAACTATTGTATTAAAAAAAAATCTTTAACGCAGAAAAACAAATCCACTATAAAAACAGAAAACAAAGAGCAAAATGAGAAAGTGTTTGTAATAAAATGATAAAGTTTATATACCAAAATCAAAATAAAAGAATTATAAAAATAGCAGAATAAAGATAGCTACCTTAATAGCAAAATGCACACAAACCAGGAACACATAATTCATAAAAGAAGAAAAGTGAAACAGTAACAAAAATTGTTTACAATTATTGGTAATCAAATCAATTTTGAAATTTTTTTACATATATCTACTAGGCAAAGATGAAAAATAAATAAATACATACCTAGTGGGAGGATAGGAAAATGGAGGCAACATCGTGTACTGGTCTTAGGAGAAAGAATTTGTATATCTCTATGCATAAATTTGGACATAATTTTAAACACATCAAATAAGGGGGTTAATTAAGAAACAGGGTTAAAAATTAGTGATCTGAAGAAAGTATTTTTTAAATAACAAGAAAAAGACAAAAACTTCAGAAGAAAATATATAAAAGAAAGCCCAAATATGAAACAAACCAAATGAAACATGATTTAGTGAATTGTAAGACTACATTTCACCGTAATCCAAGACTCTTCTTTGAGCTACCAGGTTTTGTGGCTTATAATTATATTTTTTTGCCTCTGAGTCCAATCATAATATGAGGTTCTAATTGTGACTGATATTTGCATAATTATATTGCTATTCATTATTTATCAAATTTTGGATTAACTCTGAAGGCAAATCCTAGGAGAATTAACCACCGTAATAGAACAGCATATAAGAGTTACAAATCCTGATAGCAAAACAATGATGTAGCTGAGAGAAACTGGCAGAGGAGAATGCAGGAGAATAATATAGGAACACTTTTTTCCTCATTTTGCATAATGGGGTGTCAAGAAATATGGTTCAAAGTTGGCTAAACAATTTGCCAGTAGTAATGTACTCAACTATAAGTTACAGGAAAACAAAGATTACGAGAAAGGAGAACACACGTGAGTGTGTCTGCCTCAGCACTGCACTGGTACGTTATTACAATTTCATGAAGAGCTGGGATCTTTCTGTCTTTCTTCTCTAATAGGGCCACAGAATGGCTACTGCCCCTCCCATATTTATGTTCTTATTCCAGACAGGATGAAGGGGGCACAGCCAAAGCTGAAAAGAAAGTGGGTATTGAGTGAGTCACTTAGTAACATCTGCCATATAAGGAAAATAAGTTTTAGTATATAATATGAAGTCTTCAAAGTAGTGTGTTCACTAACAACACTCAGGAGATGCGTGCACAGCTCAACTCAGCTAAAATTCCTCATTATTTACAGGAAGGAGTCAAAATAATTCCCCAAGTCAATACACTGAAAAATACAAATAACCAGAAAAATTAAAAACAGAATTAGAGGTAGTTTTCCCTCAAGAATGGAGATCAGATATTGGTGAGTAGGAGGGTCTTACAGGAGAGTTTTGGTTTTTACTCCATTCATTTATTTCACAAACATTGATTGACTCTTATGTCCAAGGAGCTTCTCTCAACATTGGGGATGCACCAAGGATAAGACAACAATGTCCTTCCCTTCATTTATAGTCTAGTAGCAAGTTAGACAAAAAAGACACACATATAATCTCAGACGGTGATGTGTGATAAAAATACAGAAAGTGATGTGTTAAGGGTGACTTGAGATGGAGATAGGAAATCTCTCTCTGAAGAGGTGACCTCTGAGTAAAGTGAACCCTGTGTAAAGAGTCAACTACAGGGAAAAGTTGACTACAGATCTGTTTTATCTCAGAGCATGGGACAATACTTGTTGCTTTGAAAAGCCAGGGAACTGATTCCCACCACTCTACCAGGAACTAATGGGGTTCTAATTTTTCTGTTATTGATCAAGCCTGTCAGAATAGTACTGACCAACTTTATCCAAGGCCATGAAATAAACTGTGGCAGGGCTAACTTTGAATGCATTGCATTTATACAATTGCTGAGGCCCTAAAACAATGCCCATTCCAATGAGATATATTCTAGGCTGTCGTGGCTAACAAAATCCAAAGTTTACCCAGGCATAAAGAAACTCTAGCTAAAAATGAGCAGACTGGAGAGAATGATGTAGGATTCTAATCTAAGAATTTTGGACTTTGGACTTATGAGGGCAATACAATTTTATTTCAGATTCGATACTTTAGGAGTTATAATCTTTGACCTTATTTATAAAGGGATTCTATTTTTAAATTTTATTTTCTCCTAGAGAATTTAACAGATGCAGAGGACAAATTTGAGGTGACTCTGTGTTACTGGCATTTTGTTGGTGGAAGGTATTTATGTGTTTGTGTGTTTCATATAGCACTCATTCTCACTGCAGAACTTCTTACATGATATATTGAACAATGTGGTTACATATACTTTGGATGAGGCATAGAATAGGGTATAAAATTTCAGCCTGTAAATCATGGAGATGATTTAATAACATATTCTTCTGAACCACTGCAGAGAGTTCTGGGAGCCCCTGCAGAGAAACTGGAATCTCTGCAGACAGAGTATAATGCCCATCAGTGGTCCCAGGAGGAATGACCCAAGGGAGCAGTGGTGGGTATTGAGGGAGTCATGTCTTAAAGTTGGAAGAGAAGAGAACTGTGCTGGGATTGAGTATTGCTCACCCCTGGGATGGAGATGGCTCATGGCTATACTCTACTTAATCATATCATTGGGTGATTAAGTCCAATAGATTGAGAATACAAAGTTGGGGAGTGTTGGAATGGAAAGCTTCTCTCACCAAGGGAGCAGAATTATGTTGACACTCCTGATCTCTCATGACCCCTCTATCTTAATTGGTAATAGAAATGAATAAACTAAACTAGCCTCAGCATCTCTTTCCTTTCCTAAGAGTTTCCTGCCAGTAGAGAGGATTTCTGCTCCACAGTACTGCCTATCACTATGGAAAAGGGTGCCTATTTCTGGGGGGAATGGATAGTACAGATTGCTGGTCTAATAAAGTCTGAATCCATCAAAGAACTTCTACCTTGTCAGTTCTCTTGGAAACTGTCCCTCTGGCATTCCAAATACCTTAACTCAGTGATTTATGATATGATTTTGTTTTAATCTGCAGCATCCAATATTTATAAATATATTTATTACAATGCCAGGTGGCATACAACAATACATATTGTTTAAGCTTCAAAGATTAAAGCAACTTTCCCAAGCTCACAAAGCGGTAGAGGAGAGATTTAAATCTAGATCTGTCACCTACTGTGCTGACAAAGAAAGACCCAGTTCTCCTGCAGGAAACTGGCTGCCACTCCTTCCCACACAAGAGACATTTGATCCAGACTTCACTTCTGCAATAATCTATCTACCACTAGTAGAAAAAAGTTTTACCTCCCATTTTAAACAGGGAGTGGAATTCTCTTAAGCAACTATTATATGAAATATCAGATCTACAAGAAAACTAGGGCGGGTTTGTATTAATAACTCTCTTGGGGATTGCCAGGGCTCACAGGGTCAGATTCTGAGCTCTAATCCTGTAATATCATGTTTGCTCAGGGAAGACCTCTTTCTAAATGAAATGATGAGAAAGGCTAGGTTCTCCAACAGACATGCTTGAATCCCTTCCCTGAGCTTTTGGGTTCCACAAACAAATGGACTCCTCTCCGCCCCCTAAGGATAAACATATTCAGCTCCATTGTGACCCTTACCCACTTTCATCAGGATATCCTTGGTCCTCTGCTGTATTTCAAAAATGCCTACTTCAAACATATCATAAGCTTAGTTCTAAAAAAAATTTCTATATGTAATTGTGCTCTTTTCCATAGTACTTAAGGAGTAGGCATAAACTTCTACAGAAATTAAATTTCATTTAAATATTATGACTATTTTGTGTACTTCCTATGCAGAAATCAGAAACTAGGTGCTTCACAGAATATGCATGGAAATAAATGAGATGAGCTACATCTTTGACTCTTCAAGGAGCTGTCTACTGGGAATTTAAGGCAAGACCAAATGTGATACAAGTGGTAAAATATATAAAATATCATTAGATACAAATCAAATGCAATGGGAAATCAAAGGAGTACAATGTATATACTACTCAGGAATTAGGAAAGAATTTTTTAAAGATGTAGTATTTGTCATTGGCCTTATTAGACAAATAAGATTTCAGTAAGCAATCGTAGAAAGAGGCAACTCTAGGTAAGAAAAAAGTACAAAATAGGAAAAGCAAGAGATGTGTTTGTAAAACATTCTTGACCTTAATATGGTTTAAGCGTGTGTGTGTGTGTGTGTGTGTGTGTGTATGAGCAATGCAAAATAAATTTGGAAGAGTATGTTTGGGTTTATTATGAAGAGTTTAAACACCAAACTGAGGAATAACTAACTGATTCGTCATTAATGGGAAGTCTATGAAAAGATTTTGTTTAGCAAAACAACACGATTACTCTGGCTGTAATTTAAGAAGAGATTGCCATACACCTAAAAGACTATATTTTCCAGCTTCTTTTGCAGCCAAGTATAGCCATGTGCCCAAGTTCTGGCCAAGAAAATTTAAGTTGAAATGTTGTGAATATTTCCCAAATGTCTCCTTAAAAGGGAGAGAAGTCCTACTTCTTGCCCCCTCCTCCTTCCTGCTGCCAAGAATACTAAGATAGTGACACTCAAGCACCCATAGGGTACTATGAAACAACTTGAGAATACAAGTCATTGAACTGGGGAATAAAACAAAAAGATCTTTGCTTTCTGATACTGTGGATCTTGTAAAACCTGATCTTGACTTCTACTTCTGAACTGCTCTTATAAAAAAATTAATTTCTACTTTGTTTATGCCATTGTTGGGGGGGGCGGCCCCTTTATACTGGCATCTGAAAGAAATTCCAAGCTAATCAGAAACATCAAGTGAGAGGATATAGCCCTTTTATCTTCAATCTCAAGCTTCGAAAATTCAGAAGGGCAGAATTCCACTTCAAAAATGTACAAGGCTAATGGAAGGAAAAATAATTAAGCTTTCAATCAAAAAGAACATAATTAGGGACTAGAAAAAATGAAAAAACTTCACAGTATTTTTTTTCTTTTTTTTAACATCTTTATTGGAGTATAACTGATTTACACTGGTGTGTTAGCTTCTGCTGCATAACAAAGTGAATCAGCTATACATACACATATATCCCCATATCTAGCCCCACTTGTGTCTCCCTCCCACCCTCCCTATCCCATCCTTCTAGGTGGTCACAAAGCACCAAGCTGTTCGCCCTGTGCTATGCGGTTGCTTCCCACTAGCTATCTACTTTACATTTCGTAGTGTATATATGTCTATGCCACTCTCTCACTTCGTCCCACCTTACCCTTCCACCTCCCCATGTCCTCAACTCCATTCTCTACATCTGCATCTTTATTCCTGTCCTGCCTTTAGGTTCTTCAGAACCTTTTTTTTTTCAGATTCCATATACATGTGTTAGCATACGATATTTGTTTTTCTCTTTCTGACTTACTTCACTCTGTATGAGAGACTCTAGGTTTATCCACCTCACTACAAATAACTCAGTTTCGTTTCTTTCTATGGCTGAGTAATATTCCAGTGTATATATGGGCCATATCTTCTTTATCCATTCATCTGTCAATGAACACTTAGGTTGCTTCCATGTCCTGGCTATTGTAAATAGAGCTGCAATGAACACTGTGGTACGTGACTCTTTGTGAATTATGGTTTTCTCAGAGTATGTGCCCAGTAGTGGGATTGCTGGGTCATATGGTAGTTTTACTGTTAGTTTTTTAAGGACCCTCCATACTGTTCTCCATAGTGGCTGTATCAATTTATATTCCCACCAACAGTGCAAGAGGGTTCCCTTTTCTCCACACCCTCTCCAGCATTTATTGTTTGTAGATTTTTTGATGATGGCCATTCTGACTGGTGTGAGGTGATAACTCACTGTAGTTTTGATTTGCATTTCTCTACTAATTAGTGATGTTGACCATTCTTTCATGTGTTTGTTGGCAATCTGTATATCTTCTTTGGAGAAATGTCTATTTAGGTTTTCTGCAGATGAAAACATTCACAATTTATTACATAAGCATGTAAAATGTAATAGGCTTTCAAAGTATCTGTTCATCAGTCGTGGATATAAGCTCTATTTCTGGGCATCACTCACTTGGGATTGAGTATGACAAAGGTTTTAATACTTCATTTCTTCACACACCCCCTTCAATTAATATTGTTCTGAGATTCCCCCCTCAGAACAATATTAACTATAGAAGCTGTGGGGGCTTCTCCAAGGAGAAATATAGGTTTCAAAATGTCAACTGCTCTAGCAGAAACATAGTTTTCTCATTTCTTCTTTGACACTTCTGGTTCCCCAATATATCTTTTCAAAGGGTTTGACAGTCCTATTGCTTCTAGCTGATCTGTAGTGCTGTAGTTTACATTTCCTTTCACTTCAGAATATCCAAGAATTCAGGGACAATGGTTCTGATGTAATAACTCCCTGTAGCAAACTAATTTAAAGGTTTTGAAATATCTTATCAATATACTTTCACTTTCAATTTCCAGCTGGAATAATAATTTGACATATCAGAATAAACTAAGAAAGTTGGCCATCGACAAGATTTTATGTAACCTTCCTGTAGCACGTACAAAATGGGGAAATGATAAAATTAACCATCACAAGAGCTTATGTGTCAACTTTACTGGGCCATGGGATGCTCAGATATTCATTCAAACATTATTCTGGGTGTGTCTGTGAGGGTGTTTTTGGATGAGATTAACATCTGAATCAACAGAGTAAACTCGATTGCCCTCCCTAATGTCAGTGGCCCTCATCAAATCATTGAAGGCCCAAATAAAAGGGCTGACCACCTCCTTCCACAAATAAAAGGGATTCCCTCTGCCTGACTGCTTAGCTGGAGCACCGGCCTTTTCCTGACTTTGGACCTGAACTGAAACATTTGCTCTTCCTGGATCTTGAGACTGCTGGCTTTTGGACTAGAATGACACCATCAGCTCTTGTGAGTCTCTAGCCTGCCAAGTGCAGACCTTGGGACTTCTCCATAATTCCATTAGCCAGTTCCTTATACTAAGCATCTCTCTCTATCTCACTGGATCTGTTTCTCTGGAGAACTTTAAACACAGTCCTGAACACAGGACATTTTTCTTACGATGGAAGGCAATTTATACTGTTGAAGGTAAAGATAAAAGTGGGAAAGAGTCACAATTGGTAGAAGAAAAGGGTTTTCGAGAAACAGTGGAAGGCATGCCAGGCATCAATTATCCCAGGAGATATCTGCATTCTATTCTCATTCTATTCTATACCCATGATATTTTTTTCCAGAAACATCTTTTTCCTTTTTTAAATTTTTTTTCCTTTTTTTCTTTATCTAAGAGCATTCAGAGCACTTCAATCCATTTCTGAAGGACTCCTTCAAACGTTGACACTTCTAGCAGTTCTGGCAAGGAACAAGTTTTGAGCAACCATCATTAGGAGCAGAAATCAAGTAATATATAATTTCTACATGAAGTCAATGATACAAGTATCTTTTAGTCCTCTAGACATTTCTGTTTCAAATTTTAAGGACCTTAAATATATGAAGACTATGTTTAGTTTTAAGGATCACAAGCTTATGAAACTAAATATATGAAACATTTATGAAATTCAACTATTAAAATACTAGAGTGTAGTCCTTGGTCAAGAATCAAAAATGTCAGACACCTGCATGAGTTAGGTAGCCCTAAAGCAGATAACAGTACATACAGGAACTTGATTATATAAAAAATAATCATCTCGGGAGATATTACAGATTATTCAATAAGTGTTGGGAGGTCAAATTTCAAGTTAAATAGCAGAATGCACTAAATTTTTAATCATATTAAAAGAGTGTGTGAGGGTGTAGAGAAAAGGAAACCCTCTTACACTGTTGGTAGGAATGTAAATTGGTGTAGCCAATTATGGAAAACAGTATTGAGTTTCCTCAAAACACTAAAAATAGAGTTGCCATGTGACCCAGCAATCCCAGTCCTGAGCATATACCCAGAGAAAACTATAATTCAGAAAGGTACATGCACTCCTATGTTCACAGCAGCACTATTTACAATAGCAAAGACATGGAAACAACCCAAATGTCCATCAACAGATGAATGAGTAAATATGTGAGATATATATATATGTGTGTGTGTGTGTATATATATACACACACACACACACACACACACAATGGAGTATTACTTAGCCATAAAAAAGAATGAAATAATGCTATTTACAGCGACATAGATGGACCTAGAGATGATACTAAGCAAAGTCAGAAAGAGAAGGACAAATACCATATGATATCACTTATATATGGACCCTAAAACAGAACACAAATGAACATATCGACGAAACAGAAACAGACTCACAAAAAAACAAACTTGTCATTGTCACGGGTTGGCGGGGGAGAGAAGGACTAGAAGTCTGGGATTAGCAGATGCATACTAGTATGTATAAAATGGATAAACAACAAGTTCCCACTGTATAGCACAGGGAATTATATTCAGTATCCTGTGATAAACCATGATAGAAAAGAATATGAAAATGAATATATATAACTGAGTCACTTTGTTGTGCAGCAGAAATTAACACATTGTAAATCAACTATACGTCAATAAACTGTTTTTTAAAAAACTGTGTGTGTGTAGTATAGTGTAGCAAGTATACAATAAAGGACAGACAATATTTAACTAATCCTGAGACATCACAGGACTTCCTAAATTAGAAAAACCAATCACAACAAAAGTGATTTATAGATCTGAATTCTGAATTCTTAAGTTTAAATATCCTGATATCATAAACCACCATAGAATTAAGGCAAACAAATAGGAAAATATGATTTAAATTTGATGGACAAGAGCTAAATAGCCTTAAAAAAGGTAGAGTTCAAATCAATAATTTACAAAAATCTTAACTGTTCAGTATAAAAGTGTTCTGGAGAGGGCAGACAGCAGAAACAAGAAGAACTACAATCCTACAGCCAGTGGAACAAAAACCACATTCACAGAAAGATACACAAGATGAAAAGGCAGAGGACTATGTACCAGATGGAGAAACAAGATAAAACGCCAGAAAAACAACTAAATGAAGTGGACATAGGCAAACTTCCAGAAAAAGAATTCAGAATAAGGGTAGTGAAGATGATCCAGGACCTCGGAAAAAAAATGGAGGCAAAGATCCAGAAAATGCAAGAAATGTTTAACAAAGACCTAGAAGAATTAAAGAACAAACAAACAGAGATGAACAATACAATAACTGAAACGAAAACTACAACAGAATCAATAGCAGAATAACTGAGGCAGAAAAAAAGATAAGTGACCAGGAAGACAGAATGATGGAATTCACTGCTGCAGAACAGAATAAAGAAAAAAGCATGAAAAGAAATGAAAACAGCCTAAGAGACCTCTGGGACAACATTAAACACAACAACATTAGCATTATAAGGGTGCCACAAGGAGAAGAGAGAAAGGACCCGAGAAAATATGTGAAGAGATTATAGTCGAAAACATCCCTAACATGGGAAAGGAAATAGCCACCCAAGTCCCGGAAGCACAGAGAGTCCCATACAGGATAAACCCAAAGAGAAACACGCTGAGACACATAGTAATCAAACTGGCAAAAATTAAAGACAAAAATTATTGAAAGCAGCAAAGGAAAAACAACAAATAAGATACAAGGGAACTCCGATAAGCTTAACGGCTGAGTTCTCAGCAGAAACTTTACAAGCCAGAAGGCAGTGTCATGATATACTTAAAGTGATGAAAGGGAAGAACGTACAAACAAGATTACTCTACCCAGTAAGGATCTCATGCAGATTCGATGGAGAAATCAAAAGCTTTACAGACAAGGAAAAGCTAAGAGAATTCAGCACCACCAAACCAGCCCTACAACAAATGCTAAAGGAACTTCTCTAAGTGGGAAACACAAGAGAAGAAAAGGACCTACAAAAAGAAACCCAGAGCAGTTAAGAAAATGGTCATAGCCATATAACATACATATCAATAATAACCTTAAACATAAATGGATTAAATGCTCCAACCAAAAGACACAGGCTTGCTGAATGGACACAAAAACAAGACCCATCAATATGCAGTCTACAAGAGACCCACTTCAGACCTACGGACACATACAGACTGAAAGTGAAGGGATGGAAAAGATATTCCATGCAAATGAAAATCAAAAGAAAGCTGCAGGTGATACTCGTATCAGATAAAATAGACTTTAAAATAAAGAATGTTACAAGAGACAAGGAAAGACACTACATAATGACCAAGGGATCAATCCAATAAAAAGATATAACAATTATAAATATATATGCACCCAACAGAGGAGCACCTCAATACATAAGACAACTGCTAACAGCTATAAAAGAGGAAATCGACAGTAACACAATAATACTGGGGGACTTTAACACCTCACTTACACCAATAGACAGATCATCCAAAATGAAAATAAATAAGGAAACAGAAGCTTTAAACGACACAACAGACCAGATAGATTTAATTGATATTTACAGGACATTCCATCCAAAAACAGATTACACCTTCTTCTCAAGTGCGCACGGAACATTCTCCAGGATAGATCACATCTTGGGTCACAAATGAAGCCTCAGTAAATTTAGGAAAACTGAAATCATATCAAGCATCTTTTCTGACCACAATGCTATGAGGTTAGAAATGAATTACAGGGAAAAAAACGTAAGAAACAAAAACACATGGAGGCTAAACAATACATTACTAACTAACAAGAGATCACTAAAGAAATCAAAGAGGAAATCAAAAAATATCTAGAGAAAAATAACAATAAAAACACGACGATCCAAAACCTATGGGATGCAGCAAAAGCAGTTCTAAGAGGGAAGTTTATAGCTATACAAGCCTACCTCAAGAAACAAGAAAAATCTCACATAAACAATCTAACTTTACACCTAAGGGAACTAGAGAAAGAAGAACAAACAAAACTCAAAGTTAGCAGAAGGAAAGAAATCATAAAGATCAGAGCAGAAATAAATGAAACAGAAACAAAGAAAACAATAGCAAAGATCAATAAAACTAAAAGCTGGTTCTTTGAGAACATCAACAAAATTGATGAACCATTAGCCAGACTCATCAAGAAAAAGAGGAAGAGGACTCAAATCAATAAAATTAGAAATGAAAAAGGAGAAGTTACAACAGACACTGCAGAAATACAAAGCATCCTAAGAGACTACTACAAGCAACTCTATGCTGATAAAATGGACAACCTGGAAGAAATGGACAAATTCTCAGAAAGGCATAACCTTCCAAGACTAAACCAGGAAGAAACAGAATATATGAACAGACCAAGCACAAGTAATGAAATTGAAACTGTGACTAAAAATCTTCCAACAAACAAAAGTCCAGGACCAGATGGCTTCACAGGGGAATTCTATCAAACACTTAAAGAAGAGCTAACACCCATCTTTCTCAAACTCTTCCACAAAATTGCAGAGGAAGGAACACTCCCAAACTCATTCTATGAGGCCACCATCACCCTGATAGCAAAACCAGACAAAGATACTACAAAAAAAGAAAATTACAGACCAATATCACTGATGAATATAGACGCAAAAATCGTCAACAAAATACTAGCAAACAGAATCCAACAACACATTAAAAGGATCATACACCATGATCAAGAGGGATTTATCCCAGGGATACAAGGATTCTTCAATATACATAAATCAATCAATGTGATAAACCATATTAACAAACCAAAGAATAAAAACCATATGATCATCTCAATAGATGCAGAAAAAGCTTTTGACAAAATTCAACCCATTTATGATAAAAACTCTCCAGAAAGTGGGCATAGAGGACACCTACCTCAACATAATAAAGGCCATATACGACAAACCCACAGCAAACATAATTCTCAATCGTGAAAAACTGAAAGCATTTCCTCTAAGATCAGGAACAAGACAAGGATGTCCCTTCTTGCCACTGTAACTCAACATAGCTTTGGAAATCCAAGCCATGGCAATCAAAGAAGAAAAATAAAAGGAATACAAATTGGAAAAGAAGAAGTAAAACTGTCACTGTTTGTAGATGACATGATACTATACATAGAGAATCCTAAAGATGCCACCAGAAAACTACTAGACCTAACCAATGAACTTGGTAAAGTAGCAGGATACAAAATTAATGTACAGAAATCTCTTGCATTCCTATACACCAATGATGAAAAACCTGAAAGAGAAATTAAGGAAACACTCTCAATTACCACTGCAACAAAAAGAAAAAAATACCTTGGCATAAACCTACCTAGGGAGACAAAAGACCTGTATGCAGAAAACTGTAAGACACTAATGAAAGAAATTAAAGATGATACCAACAGATGGAGAGATATACCATGTTCGTGGATTGAAAGAATCAATATTGTGAAAATGACTATACTACCCAAAGCAAACTGCAGATTCAATGCAATCCCTATCAAATTACAATGGCATTTTTTACAGAACCAGAACAAAAAATTTTTAAATTTGTATGGAAACACAAAAGACCCTGAAAAGCCAAAGCAATCTTGAGGGAAAGAAATGGACCTGGAGGAATCAGACTCCCTAACTTCAGACTATACTGCAAAGCTACAGTAATCAAGACAATATGGTACTTGCACAAAAACAGAAACATAGATCAATGGAACAAGATAGAAAGCCCAGAGATAAACCCATGCACCTATGGTCAACTAATCTATGACAAAGGAGGCAAGGATATACAATGGAGAAAAGACAGTCTCTTCAATAAGTGGTGCTGGGAAAACTGGACCGCTACATGTAAGAGAATGAAATTAGAACAATCCCTAACACCACACACAAAAGTAAACTCAAAATGGATTAGAGACCTAAATGTAAGACAGGGCACTATAAAACTCTCAGAGGAAAGCATAGGAAGAACACTCTTTGACATAAATCACAGTAAGATCTTTTTTGATCCACCTCCTAGAGTAATGGAAATAAAAACAAAAATAAACAAATGGGACCTAATGAAACTTAAAAGCTTTTGCACAGCAAAGGAAATCATAAACAAGAGGAAAAGACAACCCTCAGAATGGGAGAAAATATTGGCAAATGAAGCAACGGACAAAGGATTTATCTCCAAAATATATAAACAACTCATACAGCTCAATATTAAAAAAAAAAACAACCCAGTCCAATAATGGGCAGAAGACCTAAATAGACATTTGTCCAAAGAAGACATACAGATGGCCAGGAAGCACATCAAAACCTGCTCAATATCTCTAATTATTAGAGAAATGCAAATCAAAATTACAATGAGGTAGCACCTCACACCAGTTATAATGGGCATCATCAGAAAATCTACAAACAGCAAATGCTGGAGAGGGTGTGGAGAAAAGGGAACCCTCTTGCACTGTTGGTGGGAATGTAAATTGATACATCCACTATGGAGAACAGTATGGAGTTTCCTTAAAAAACTAAAAATAGAATTACCATATGATCCAGCAATCCCACTACTGGGCATATACCCAGAGAAAGCCATAATTCAAAAAGACACATGCACCCCAATGTTCATTGCAGCACTATTTACAATAGCCAGGTCATGGAAGCAACGTAAATGCCCATCAACAGACAAAATGATAAAAAAAGATGTGATACATATATACAATGGAATATTACTCAGCCATAAAAAGGAACGAAATTGGTCATTTGTAGAGACGTGGATGGATCTAGAGACTGTCATACAGAGTGAAGTAAGTCAGAAAGAGAAAAATATCGTATATTAACGCATATATGTGGAACCTAGAAAAATGGTACAGATGAAACAGTTTGCAGGGTAGAAATTGAGACACACATGTAGAGAACAAACGTATGGACGCCAAGGGGGGAAAGTGGCGGGGGGGGTGGGTGTGGGTGTGATGAATTGGGCGATTGGGATTGACATGTATACACTGATATGTATAAAATTGATGACTAATAAAGACCTGCTGTATAAAAAAATAAATTAAATAAAATTCAAAAAAGAAAAAGACATAAAGAAAAAAAGAAGTGTTCCGAAGACCTTCATGAGAAAATTTAAGACTTAAAACCTCAACTAACGTGTGAAGACATACTAAGTTCCATACTTATTATAACTAAAATTTCTATATTTACTCCATACTCTTTTCTTCCTCTCTTTTTTCCTTCTTTCTTTGTGCTTTTGTTCACTTTCCACATTTTCAGTATGAACATGCATTACTTTTTATCATTACAAATATTAACAATATTATGGCGTAAAATATTGTGGCATAAAATCATAAACTACAAAGATTGATAAATTTGACTACAACAAAATTTTAAATTTCTTTTCTTCAAATAACAGCATAAAGAAGTGAAAAGTAAGGCAAAACAAAATATTTAAAACCATTATAATAGACAAATATATTTCTATAATATATAAAGAACTCCTACAAAGTAAGAATAAAGACATCAGAAAAAGACGCAAGAGACAAGAAAAGATGTTTCACAAAAAACGGAACGCAAATGATCAATAAACACACTTTTAATATCTGAGGAAGCAAATTAAAATCAAAGTGAGGTAAATTTTGATTTTTTTTTTTTTTTTAGTAGACTGGCAAAGATTAAAATTCTGACAATGCCACGTATTGGTAAGGATGTGGAATTAAGGGAATTCTTAGTCACTGTAGGAATGTTCCTTGTTTCAATGACTCTGTTAAGCAAATGGGAGTTATTGTGTAAAGTTTCACAATGTGCTTATGCTATCGCCCATCAATTCCATCCCTAGAAATTTTTCATGTGAACACCAAAAAATATGTACAAGAGGCATCATAACAGGATCATCTGTGATAGAGAAAAACTAGAAAGAAGCTTATTCATCATGAAAAGGAAAATGAGTAAATTCTTTATATATATATTTTTTTCACACAATAGAACACCATAGAAGAGTGAAATTACTAAACTAGTGTTATAGACATGAACATTGAAACATCTAAAAAAAATACATGGTAGATTGGAAAGGCATATATCTCCAATATATGGAAAGGCATATATTGGAAAGGCAAAATGCAGAAGAATTGCCTTTTATCGTGGTATCATGTATGATATCATGATACCATTTATCTGGATTCCATAACTCAACAAAAATTAACAATATAATGTTTATAATATAATACATGACATATAACGACTATATCGTTTTATATATATGAATTTGTAAAATCAAGAACATGATATTTATAAAATTCAGAATAGCGTTTACCCTTGAGCAGAGGAGGGAAGTAGGAGGATAAGGAACAGCAGAGAAGGGGTTACAATTGTATTGGCGATATTCTTTTCCTTAAAATTGGTAGAGGGTTCACAGGTGTTTATCATTTTTCTTAATTAATCAATTAATTCATCATATATCCATTTTATGATTGTCATATGTCATAACTTAAATGTATACAGAAAAAAGCTGTAGAGATAATTATTCTACTTAAAGCAAGATCAACTTAATGACAGAGATGGCAGGCACTTTGATGCTTCTAGATTAAAAAGAAGACACGGGGAAATCTATGACAGAAACAAGGACTATTTTGGCAAAAAAGAAATTCTTGTTCACACGCTGAATTTATTCCACGCTAGTAAAAAAAAAAACTATTATACATAATTTAAAAGCTAATAAAATAATTCCAATTAACAAGCCCAAAGATATTGCTTTGCAATTAAAAACTGGTTCACTTGAATAGCCAGTTATTTTATTACATTCTGCAGTCCAATAAATGAAGTGTTTCAATGTCCTGCTTCCTAGATCCTAAGACTGAATTCAGTTGCAATCTGATTTAGTTCTTTAAAACTCAAACCCATACATCCCAGGGCAGCCGTTCTTTCATTTATTTTGCTTGAGATTCTTTATTCCAGCACATTTTTCTGCTCTGTTTTCCAAGCTCTTTAGATCTTGTTTCATGTTTCCAATTAGAGTACAGTTAGATACTTAATGATAACTTACATGTAGCATACAGTAGGGGAGAGCACAGGTTTGAATCCTAACTCCTGCACTGAATCTTGCAAAATCATTAAAGCTCTCTATGCCTCTGTTTCCTTACCTGTAAAATGAGGATAATAGTAACACCATCCACAGGGGATCACTGGAGTAACATTAACAGAATTAATATGTGTGAAAGTGCTTAGAATAATGTCTGGAAAATAATACATGCTACATAATTGTTTGCTATTATTACTGTTAGTAATAATACTAGCAGTAATAGTAGTAGTGGTAGTAGAGTAGTAGTAGTAATAGTAGTAGTAGCAGCAGCAATGGTATTAGTGAACAAATTCCAGCTACATATAATATAATAAGCATATTATATATATATATATATGTATGTCTCAAGCATCACAGTGCTGTTTTAGTAAAAATTTTCAAAGACATAAAATATTCAACTAGACTAATGTGTCTAGGAATTGCATGCCTGGTATATATGTATGCCTAGGTGTGTCTAGGAATTTAGGAATTATATATCTGGTATGTCTAGGAAAATATATGTATATATTCCTAATGATATGACAAAGAATTTTTCAAAGAAAACCATACTATATACCATTCTCAGTTTAAACTGGAATTTTTTTCAGTGCAGAAATTCTCAGAATGAGCAAACTGATGTGAGGTTTTAAAGGAGAGTTTATAATTACAACGGATCTTTTGGAAGTAACACCCCATATTATGTTTCATAGGTGTTTCCTAGAATGAAGTCTTCTTTACATGTGAATAAACACTAAATATAATATTCAATTTCCCATGTGTTATTTTTCCTGAGTGACAGGTTTGCATCAAAGTACTCAGGTACATCTGACACGTGTGCATGGCCATTGATCTGCATGGAACTGCATGGCTTTCCATTGCTCTGCATGGCTGCTGCAAACCTTTGGAAGTGGTTTGGTCCAGAGCCCAAAGCACTGCTGATCTTGCCCCCATGTGCAGTCTACAGCGTGTGGTCACCATAACATCCCATGCGTAAGACCAAATAATTAGACAAATGTAGAATCAATGTGTTTCATGTTTTACTAAAGCAGTGATGCTTAACTAAGATACCTATTAAAATAATCTGAAGCACTTGTGAAAAATAATGAAGCCCAGCCCCCAGCTCCAGGGGTTTAATTGTTCTGGGATATGGCACAGGCAATGGTCATTTTTAAAGTGTTCCAGTGAGTCTAATGAACAAACAGGGTTGAGAATTACTGATCTAAGGTGTGTAGAAACAATCTGTGTATTAGTACCACATAGGCTATTTAGAAATGTGTTCTTTTCAATAGCAAAGGCAAAAAAATAAGTAGTCCAAGGAAGATAATTTTCTAAGATATTAAATTGGCTTATCTGAAATAGACATACATATTATTGCTATTAACATAGAAGATTGACATGATCTGATCACTAGAGGGTGATAAGAATATAAATACTTTTCAACAAGGCAGATTTATTTATTAAACTTGTTACACTTAGAATGCCATTCTCATGAAGATTCCTAAGGGAGGGAAAATTTATCAGTTACAATTAGTGCCTAGTTCCTTTTAGCTCATATCTAGTCAAATAATAGTAGTCAATTAAAAATTCTTCTAAGAAATTCCTGGTATTCATTATAGAGATATTTTTAAAGTTGTCTTCAACTCTCTATGAGTTTGAAAGCTCTGGAACTCAGAGGATAGGACACATCCAAGTTTAGAAAGACTATGAACAGAGCACAGAAATTCTTTCCATAACAACACTAACAGTAGACCTAACCATTCCTCCCATGTTCCTAAAAAAGTATTTCCCAAGTGAGAAGGCAAAGTAGAAACCTGGTATGTAAAGGGGAAGCAATAATAAATAAAATAATAAAAGGAAATGGGCCTGAACTTGGATCTTTAGGCAGAAAGGGCTCCCTCTGAGTACAGATCATGAATAGTAATAGAAAGTGCACACTTAGACATATCCTAGGGAAAATTCAGAACTGCAACAACAGAAGAAATCCCACAAGCTTGCATAAAGAAAAACAAAATAGGTTGCCTACAAAGTAAAGAAAATTAGCCAGTCTTTATGATCTCATCTATAAAATTAATGCTAGAAAACAATGGAGCAATGTTATCGAGTTCTGGATAAAAAGGACTGTGACTACGTGTTGTACCCAGAGAGATTTATCCATATCCATGGGCCAAAAAAAAAGGCATATTCAGACACATCAGGATTCAGAAAATATAGCACTCACTCCACTTTCTGAAAAAGTTTTTTGAGGGATTACCCTGGGGAAATAAAATTAAAATATCAGCATGGTTCTCAGTAGAATATTTTCAAACTCTTAAAAGAAAAAAACTTTATTGATTGTAATGGGAGAAGGTCTACAATTTATTAAGGAAAGAGGATGATATTAAAATAGAAAGTCTATTATGCTTCATTATATTTTGAATACATAAATAGATACACATGTAGATGTAGATACAGACATAGATGATATAGATATATAGATACTATTTGAATTCCAAAGAGTGGTATAATTAATGCCTCTTTTTTTCAAACGGAAAGAAAGATAATAAACAAAAAAGCCTGACACACTGGCAGACACTTGCTCTATTTTTTAATCTCATCCAGCTTAAGTAATAATAAATACAACTTTGTGTCTGCTCAGAATGGAGCAATAACTCCAAGATTTCTTATGAAGTTTAGGTCAAGGAAGCCCCACCAGGATTACCAGAGCTCTGATTTGGGGTTTCGAGACAAATCTGCTGCGTACTGCTTTCTTTGCAGATCTCTTCTCCCCTCTTGTGGGAAGAGTAGTTAAGACTGAATAAAGCATTCAGTCTCCAAACACTGATAAAATGTCATTCTAATGTCATTATAAAATGGCACCATGAGCTGGGCCAGGCATGCAGCCTACTCCACATTCAAGACCGGTAAGGAAGATGTCTTAGCCTCCCTCCCTCAAGTTTGTGTTCACCTTGATTTATATTCAAACCAGCACATACATGGTGAAAAACTTAGTCAGAATTTAAAGATAGAAGTGAAAGAGTCTATACAGATTTCTTGTCTTTGTGTTTTTTTCATGCAAGCAAGACTAAAGTTTGGTGGTCAAATGTCATCTTTGTAGAGCTGGGAACCAGCCAGGTCAGAGGCCTCACCAGATTTAACGCTAAGCTGTTAAATTAAGGCAGGATCCCTCAAGGATCTACAAGCTTCTTTGTCTTTCTGCAGCAGACCTTACAGGGCCTCACACACAGAAACCAATTCTCAGCTCATTTACAGCAACTTTCTTAATTCTTTCATATTTCAATTGCACAGAAACTTATACTTTTGCATATATATATCCCAAAGTAATAACCTAAAAATAAATATCTATGGATATGAAGATATTTGTTGCAGTATTCTTTACAATAAAAGCTGGTAACAATTTTACTGTTTAAAATGAAGAATAGTTATGCAAATTATGACATTTCCACTCCATGGAATGTTACACAACCATTAAAATGATAATGATAAAAATTTATGACACTTCGGAAATACTTTAGACATAATTGAATGGAAAACAGCAGAAATAAGAGTACAAAATTGTACATATCCTTATTAATTTTGTAAAACAGCTATTCAGATAGAAAATAACCAGACGGGAACCTAGAAACAAGAATTATTTTTTCAGAAAGGACAGTATTCTGGATTATTATTATTTCTAATTTGTTTTCATTTAGCAGTCCATTATTTTCACTAAGAGATCTAACAAAAACATTTTAAATTAAATTTTGAGCACCTACCATATAGAAGTCATTTTGCTAAGTGTACGCAGCAAGGCAAAGATAGTATTTAAAATGCAAAGCCTAATGAAAATATTTTAAAAGCATCCCTCAGTATCCATGGGGAACTGGTTCCAGGATCCCTTTCGGATAACCAAAATCCACAGACGTTCAAGTCCCTTATATAAAATGGTATAGTGTTTGAACATAACCAACACAAATCCCCCCATACGTATACTTTAAATCATCTACAGATTACTTATAATACCTAATCAATGTAAATGCTATGTAAATGGATACTGGAGCACAGCAAATTCAATTTCTGCTTTTTGAAATTTTCTGGAATTTCTTTTCGATTATTTTCTATCTGAAGTTGGCTGAATCTGTGGATATGGAGCCCATGGATATGGAGGGCTGACTGTATGTAATTTTTGCAAAGGGTTAAGGGTAAGGTGCTCTCAGAACTAAAAAAGAAATGCTTAAAATCCATTCTTTAGAGAGATCACCTACAAGTAGAAGTCACTTCCAGACAAAGTTTCTAGGCTTAATGCAGGAAAAGGACTTAATTCTAGCGGAATATAATGTTTTAAAATTCATTTAACATAAGGAAAAGTAACTAAAGAAAGAAGAAATGAACAGAAGGGATATATTTAGTAAAAGCCCATGAGAAAATTAGATCAGTGAGGTAGAATTCCATAATATCCATCAAGTACTGACCTAAAGGAAAGAAACTCTTCCAGCAAGGGGACGAAAGTGATTCTGAGCCAGGACCAGCCCCACAGTGGAGGTGGATACATTCAATTATCATTACCCGGCGCCATTAGTTACCAAGGTTTTTAATTCATTGCCAACAAGCAGCTGATTTAGTCTTTGGAACCTTAATAGAGGGAGAACTGTGCCCTTAAGGTTGTCCGAAACATTCTGATCTAGATGAGTTTGTTAGTTTACACTGAGAAATAATGAATTGACATTCTGCTCTTTGTGACAATCTGGTTACCACAAGCTACCTATGAGGGACAAATCTTGCTGGGATCCTGACAACAGTGGACAATGCACCTGGAAAGCCAAAGAATGAACGCCGCAGATGAGTACCTTCTCTGACATAACTATGCCTTCCTTTGCCCTACCCCATGGGTCTGAGAATATCCTTAAAAGACAACCATTCTAGGCTCCCTTATTTACCAAAAATGGAGGTTCAACTGTTCGCTGCTCTAAAGCCAATAAAGAGACTTGGTGGAAAGGAAACTTTGCTTTACTTCGGACGCCTACAACTGGGGGTAGGAGGTAGACTCCTGTCTAAAGGATGACTCCACCCGCCCACTGAAAGTCACTGAGGAAATGATGGTCAATGGACCCTGCCGGCTCGCAAACAGGTCTCAGCATCACACACACATCAGAACCAACTGGCAAAACACAAAACGACCCTCAGGGCTGGCAAACGGGTCTCAGCGTCAGATACACGTCAGAACCAACTGGCAAAATGCTGAAATAGCACTTCAAGCTCAACAGAGAGGTTCCCCGGGTGCAGGCAAACAGACTTACTTGGTGTTGGAGCTCGTCAGATGGTCCAACATGCATCTTTCCGTTCCACCAAGGAACAGTGTTCATTGGCAGCAGAGGTGAGAGTGGAGAAAGAGGGAGGATACCCAAAACAAATGGTTTCAACAACCCATCTCAACCCCTCTCAGGCCCTCTCGGCTCCTTGCAGGCATCCTAATGCGTTTTTCTGGCCAGCAGCTCTACCTGGGGAAAACACCAGGAGCCAGATATAGCTAGACCACAGCCTCACGCTAGGCAACAAACACTTACCTAAAGTAGGTCCAGCTACCAGCCGCTCTAAAGCCAATAGAGGGACAAGGTTGGTGGGAAGGGAAGTTTGCTTTATTTCGCATGCCTGCAACAGGAGGTGCGGATGTAGACTCTTTTCCAAAGGCCAACTCTCCAAATGATGCTCCCAAACGGGCCTCAACGTCAGACACACATCAGAACCAACTGGCAGACTGCCCAAGTGACCCTCAGTGCTGGCAGACAGGCCTCAGCGTAAGACACACGTCCGAACCAACTGGCAAAACCCACAAACGACCCTCATTACTGGCAAACAGTCCTCAGCATCAGACACATGTCAGAACCAAATGGCAGAACTCCCAAACGATCTTAAGTGCTGGCCAACAGCCCTCAGCGTCAGACACACGTCTGAACCAATTGGCAAAATGCCCAAATACCACTTTGTGCTCAAAAGAGAAGTTTGCCCGGGTGCACGCAGATGGACTTACTTGGTGTTGGAGCTCGTTAGCTCGTCCAGATGCACCTTGCCATTCCACCAAGGAAAAGTGTTCGTTGGCAGCCAGTGGCAAGCAGGAGAGAAACAGGGAGGATACCCGAAACAAATGGTTTCAACAACCCCTCTCAGGCCCTTAGACACAGGATACCGGTACCTCGCAGGCATCATAGCACTTTGGTGTGGCCAGCAACTCTACCGGGGAAAAACCCCAAGGAGTCAGATATCGCGAGACCATAGCCTCGCGCTAGGAGCCAAACCCTCACCTAAAGTGGGTCCAGCTGCTCGCCTGTTGAAAGCCAATAAAGAGACAAGGTTGGTGGAAAGGAAAGTTTTCTTTATTTTGGATGCCTGCACCTGGGGGTGGCGGGGTGGACTCATTTCCGAAGGCCGATGCCCCACCCTGCAACTGACAATCAGTGAGCAAATGATTGTCAAATGACCCTCAAATGCTCAAAAACGGGCCTCAGCGTCATACACATGTCAGAAACAAATGGGAAAATGCCCAAACGATCCTCAGTGCTCACAATAGGGTCTCAGCATCAGATACACATCAGAACCAACTGGCAGAACCCCCAAACGACCCTCAGTGCTGGCAAACAGGCCTCAGGGTCAGACACATTTCATAACCATCTGGCCAAACACCCCTCAGGGCTCACACACGGCCTCGGCGTCAGGCACATTTCATAACCATATGGCAAAACAACCAAACGACCCTCATTACTCGCAAATGGGTCTCAGCGTCAGACACAAGTCAGAACTGGCAAAACCCCAAACGACCCTCAGTGCTCGCAAACGGTGTCAGCATCAGACACACGGCAGAACCAACTGGCAGAACACCCAAATGACCCTCAGTGCTGGCAAACAGCCCTCAGAGTCAGACAGACGTCAGAACCAACTGGCAAAACGCCCACACGACCCTCAGTGCTCGCGAACAGGCCTCAGCATCAGACCCATTTAATAACCAACTTGCAAAACACCCAAACGACCCTCAGTGCTCACAAACAGACTCAGCATCAGACTCACGTCTGAAGCAATTGGCAAAATGCCCAAATACCACTTTGTGCTCAGAAGAGAAGTTTGCCCGGGTGCACGCTGATGGACTTACTTGGTGTTGGAGCTCGTCAGCTCGTCCAGATGCATCTTTCCATTCCACCAAGGAAAAGTGTTCGTTGGCAGCGAGTGGCGAGCAGGGGAGAAACAGGTAGGATACCTGAAACAAATGGTTTCGGCAACCCCTATCAGGCCCTTAAACACGGGATACCGGTTCCTCGCAGGCATCCTATCGCGTTGTTTTGGCCGGCTGCTCTACTTGGGGAAAACCCCAGGTAGCCAGATATCGCGAGACCAGGACCTCGCGTTGGACGCCGAACACTTAGCTAAAGTAGGTCCAGCTGCTCGCCGTTCTAAAGCCGATAAAGAGACAAGGTTGGTGGGAAGGAAGTTTGCTTTAGTTCAGATGCCTGCTACTGGGGGTGGGGCGGTAGACTCCTGTCCAAAAGCCAACTTTCCCCGCTGGCATCAGTTAGCAAGAACTTTTATAGGTGAAGGGAGGGTGCTACATGCGGAAGCAGTACTGTCAGCTCTGACAGTCATCTTGAAATTGGTTATGGGGTGGTCTGATCAGCCTCATTTTGATTGTTTTAAGTATGGTTAATCTTCATTTCCAGGGTCGGTTTGTTACTATTTATTTGAGGTCAGCTCTCAGAATTACTGGCAGTTTATGTCTTGGCTACAATCTTGTAATAATGTAATTAACTTCTTCCACTTGGTGAGGGTTTTAGTATCCATAAGACAGCTCAAATGATATGGCTCAGAATATTTCTGTAGCCCTGGAAGAGGAACTAAAGGTCCTGGACTATGCTTAACGACTATACTATTATTATTTAGTCTGTTGGACTGTTTTCCTTGCTTCAGTATTTTGTCACTTCTCTGATTAAACTTATTCTTTGGCTAAAGTTTTTAAACAGTCAAAAGGCAGGCTGAGGACATAGGGGGCAAGGACTCTAAGGTCCTGCTCCATTTCACCTTCAAACATGCTACCTCCTCACAAAGACCCTGAAAGTGAGTAGGTTGAGCCAAGTGCTAAACTAGAGAAACTGAAATCTACGATGCAGGCTCCCAAGAAGGGAGGATCCATGCCAATGGAAGCATCTGGAAGAGATGGAACATGACTTTGAGGTTGGGTGGGGGGTTGGGGGTAGTGAGAGAACTGAGAAAATCTTGGAAGAAGTGAACATTAGTGATAAGCCTTTAAAGATGAATGAGCTTTTGCTGTGTTGACAGGAGACAAACTTTCATTTTTCAAGGCTTGGGATCTAAGTGGTTGTGGGAACCCTAGACTCTGATTAAATGTGCAGTGAATTATTAGGAAGGCCACTACTGCATGGTATTGCCACCACCACTACCACCCAATGCCTGGGAATCCCGCCTAAGCCGTAGAGACCAACAGGGCAAAACGTGAAGTACAGCCACAGAAACACACTTAAAAAGATGAAAAGAAAATTACAATATCTAAAGTAGGGTTCAATCTAATGTTTGGGAACCCCTGAATTAAAAGGAATATAATAAACTGCTCTCAACCATAGCAAGCGTAAGTTGCAATAATGTGCTTTTCCCACTGTAAGACTTGCCAAAATGCAGGTTGGTATTCTGGGAATTTTATACCCAACAGAGGTAAAGAGAAAGAAGCACAATGTTGGTCTCTGGGGAGCTTTGGCCTACAAGACAAGATGATTTTCTCACTGTTAAAAGTATTCTTATAAATAGTTCAGTCAACACATATTTAAATAGATATTAAAATATGTTTAGTTAATTAAAAGGAATATGTTGTATAGTGAGTATTTTGTCTTTTTTAGTAGCACTCTATTTTAGTAGTATCCTTTTTATTAAATATTTTTACAAAGAATTAGAAAGTTTGAAAAAAGTTACAAGTATAGTAGAAGTAACTATTTTCCTTAACCATTTGAAAATAGGTTGCCAACCTGATTCCCTGTTACCCTGAAAACTTTGATGTATATTTCCCACAAATAAAGACATTCTTATTTATGCCAATAATACAAGCAACAAAATCAGAAAATTAACCTTAATACGTTACTGCCATCAGAGGCCAAAGTTTGTCGTGTTGCAATAATATATTATTTAATTGAGATATAATTGACATATTAGTTTCAGGTATATAACATAATAATTCAGTATTCGTATATATTGCAAAATCATTGCCATGGTAAGTCTAGTTAACATCCATCACCATATATAGTTTCAATATTTTTTTCTTGTCATGAGAACTTTTAAGATTTAGTCTCTTAGCAACTTTCTAATATATAGTACAGTATTATTAACTATAGTCACCATGCTGTACATTACATCCTCATGACTTATTTATTTTACAGCTGGAAGTTTGTACATTTTAACCCCCTTCACCCATTTCACCTACCCCACCACCGCCAGCCTCTGGCAACCACAAATTTGTTCTCTATATCTATGAGTTTTTTATTTGTTTTTTTAGATTCCACATATAACTGAGATCATATGGTGTTTGTCTTCCTCTGTCTGACTTATGTCACTTAGCATAATGTCCTCAAGTTTATTCATGTTGTCACAAATGGCAAGTTTTCCTTCTTTGGGGGGCTGTATAATATTACATTGTATACTTATACCACATTTTCTCTATCCATTCATCCATCAGTGGGCACTTAGGTTGCTTCCATATCTTGGCTATTGTAAACAATGCTGCAATGAACATGAGGATGCATATATCTTTTTGAGTTAATGCTTTCATTTCCATCAGGTAAATACTCAGAAGTGAAATTTCCAGATCATATGATAATTCTATTTTTAATTTTTTGAGTAACCTCCATAGTGTCTGCACCGATGTACATTCCCATCAACAGTGCACAGGGGTTCTCTTTCCTCACATCTTACTAAGGCACCTACTAAGGAGTTTTTGTTTTGTTTTGTTTTGTTTTGTTTTGTTTTTGTGGTACACGGGCCTCTCACTGTTGTGGCCTCTCCCGTTGCGGAGCACAGGGTCCGGACGCGCAGGCTCAGCGGCCATGGCTCACGGGCCCAGCCACTCCGCGGCATGTGGGATCTTCCCGGACCGGGGCACAAGCCCGTGTCCCCTGCATCAGCAGGCGGACTCTCAACCACTGCACCACCCTGGAAGCCCTACTAAGGAGTTTTATGAGTGAAATTCCCACCTAGTGTTTCTATTTATGAGATTACTGAACTTTTAAAAATAAAGTTTTTGCATAGAATTTTTTAAAAATGCCAACACTTGTTTTATCTTATCTTTTTGTGTGTGTGTGTGGTATGCGGACCTCTCACTGCTGTGGCCTCTCCCGTTGCGGAGCACAGGCTCCAGATGTGCAGGCTCAGCGGCCATGGCTCACGGGCCCAGCCGCTCTGCGGCATGTGGGATCTTCCCGGACCAGGGCACGAACCCGTGTCCCCTGCATGGGCAGGCGGACTCTCAACCACTGCGCCACCAGGGAAGTCCCTATATTATCTTTTTGATAATAGCCATTCTAACAGGTGTGAGGTGATATCATTGTAAGTTTGAGTTGCATTTCCCTGATGATTAGTGAGGCTGAATATCTTTTCATGTACCTGTTGACCATCTGTAAATCTTTGGCAAAAATATCTACTCAGATCCTCTGCACATTTTTTAATCGGATTGTTTGTGCTTTTGCCGTTGAGTTATAGATTATACATATTCTATAACAGAATGCTTCCATATATTGAGCTACACATAGAGCTCATTTAATTGCCAATTGTACCATCTATCTCACAATAGGAAGACTTAGACCCATATTTAGGGCTAATACTGAAGTTATTCAGAATGTCAAGTTAGCAGATGATAAATTACACATTATCAATTTCCTTGTTACAGATTTTGTAAATAAATTACATGCCTCATCTACTTGATATAAAGTAATACTCCTGGTATATTTCCTTCATCTGACAAAATATATACATATATGCATATACATAGAGACAGACATACAAATATATACATATATGAATATACATATATCTTATACTATAAAGACTGAAGCATCAATTTATGGAATAAAGTTCATGAATAACTTTTTTTATGTGTCCTTCCTTCTCAGTAGCTAAATGCACAAAATCAATCTACTGAAATACATTTCCTATTAAGAATATCTTGCTACTAATTACATATTTCTGACTTATAAGGCATGAGTCCTCCCCCAACAAGTGTCTATAATTTTTAACTGTTTAACTGTAATGTTTAACTGTAAGCGACAGGAAGATTTTGATGTCTCAGCGTGTAATATATCTTAACTCTTTTTTCTTTTGTTTAATCAGTGCATAGCATGTTTATAGACTCGCCTTGATGCCATGAGCAGAGCAATTTTATAATCAAGTATGGATGTAGTTCTGTATTTAAAAATACAGACATTTTTTGCAACATGTACAGCACTAATTTAAATTCATCCCAAACAAAACTATATGTAAATTTTCTCTCTCTTGGATAATTTTCAGTCCACTGGAAA
The DNA here is from genome assembly GCF_005190385.1 of Monodon monoceros. Taxonomy (NCBI): domain Eukaryota; kingdom Metazoa; phylum Chordata; class Mammalia; order Artiodactyla; family Monodontidae; genus Monodon; species Monodon monoceros. The sequence continues at coordinate 34,605,527 of NW_021703782.1, read as the reverse complement.
AATTAGAATAGATATTGTTTACCAATTATATGAAACAGTGGGAACACTCGTGCAGTGCTAATTAATGTGGGGATTGGTAAAAGCCAATTTAGAGAACAATTTGGCATTATAAAGTAAAGTTGAACAACCAGTGACCAGTGACCCAGAAGTTCCACTCCTAGCTATTAAACCCCCAATTCTGGAAAACCCTCAAGTGTGCACCAGAGGTGTGTATAGGATTGATCTTAGTGGTTACAGTAGCGTTGTTCTAAAAGAGGAAAACTAGAAATAACTCAAATGTTCAGCAACAGTAAAATGGACAAATAATCTTATATATTCATACAATGAAATGTATGCAATAGAATTTGAACAATTCACACAATGGAATTTGGTGCATTCATGTAATGGGTTGCAGTGAAATGAAATAAATTAAGCTACACACATCAGGATGGATAAATCTCAAAAATACGATGTTGAGTGACAAAAAAAAGCAAATTGCTGTATACATATTACATTTCCATTCTTCTAAAGTTCAAAAACATCAGACTTGAACAATATTATTCAAGGATGCCCTACATTTCTGTTGAAAAGTAAATGAATGAATACACACAATCCTAGACAATAATTACTCAGAGAGAGGAGGAGGTTGAAGGAGCTGATGGAGGGTTCCAGAAGCACTGGATGGTGCTTATATCGGGGTTAATCGTCAGTATTATTCTTTACACTGTGCGGATATATTGTATACACCCTCTCTATAGGTTATGTTTCCCAGTGAAAAAAATTCAAAAGATAAACATCGTTCTATCTGATGTTGCTTTGGATATTCTGGGAAAAGAAAGATTAAAAACATAGCTTTTCCCTGACTTGCTAGGAATTAACAGTACTCAAACAAGTAGGTGTCATAAAAATACCTCATGAATAAAGCCTCAACTTACCTTCCTTTGAAAGGTCTTTGAATAATCAAAAGTTGTCATACTTCCATGCTGTGCCTACACCACTGGCAGGGTGCCCTAAAACCTTTTCAGCTTCCAAGGTGCCCAAATCCCAGAGGCAGCGGCTTGAGTGGTAACAAAACCTGCATCTAGTAATAATGGTGTGGACTTTCATTTTAAACTATGCTTCTTTCAATCCAAGACAACCCAACTATAATAGAAATGGATTCAAAATTACATGAGGGGAAATACAGCATGGCATTACTTTGATAGTTCCTGTGGGTTTTTTAAATAATAAATATTATATTTTTTATATCTATTGTTGTAATTCTGCCTTCCAAAGCCTTTTCACTATCTGGAAATGACCTCTGCAGAGAGGATAGCTAACTCATACTTATTTCTTTGTATTTTCTCTACTCTTTAAATTATGAAAAATGTATATTAAAGGTGACTTTTTTCTGTAAGTCATGATCTTAATAGAGTTCATATGTAGCATTGATGAGACAGACTTTATAAATTAATAAATACTTTAACTTAAATGTTATAATTTTGAGTTGTGCTTTATCCAATTTCACGTTAGGAGTTCTAAAAACCATAATTTTAAAACAAGTCAGGACTGGTCTTTCTCTCATATTGAAAAGTTATAGTAAATAAAGCTAAAAATCGAAAATAACTTCCCTCCCTCTCAGTTGATATTAAAAGACATTACTGCTTTCTCTTAGGATTATTTTAGTGTCTTAATTACAGTAAATTAGAATAATTAGAGAGAAATTATATATACCCTACAATTCCCCCAAAGCCTTTATCCTGCCTTTTAGTCAGATAATGAATGTTAATATAAATAATTGATACATTCTGAGTGCCTCCAAGTTTTCACACCTTACATTTTTCTTTTTAATTTGGCTCCAGATCGATGGTGAACCATGTCAGGCATTATTTCTTTGCTCTAAAGAGTGCTAATTAAGCTTTTGGTGAACCCGTTCACAAATAAAATAAAACAATTCCATAGTAACAGAAAGGCTTATGCCTTTCTTTTTTATCTTCATGGACTCAGATAAGTGCAAAGTCTTTCCAACACATGTAGCTAAAGCTCTTTGGTTCTGTTTGTTTTCATGAACATATTGTTTAATGCTGAAAATTTTTACAAAATGTTTGGTTACACTTTAGACATGAAGGTACTGTCAGGCTGAATAACTGGAAACCACATTCAAGCAGGTGGAATACCAGTATTTAATGCTGGCTTGTATATATGTGAATACGATGTGCCAAGTACTAGCAATATGGTGGTATTCTGTACACATCATATCACCTTGGCCGTTGTAAATCTTGTAAGAAATTGCAGGTGTAATGCACCTTACCAAAAAGGAAGTACATATGCTATAACGGGATGTGACAAAGGGACTAACTCAGGTCTGAAAAGCCAGAAGAGACCTCACTGGGGAAGCAATAACCCAGGGATGGGCTGGCAGAAACACGGGCGATGGTGGCAGAAGAGACTTTCTCGTGAACGGAACAATGTGCACAATCGTATGGAGTAGAAAGAGAACATGTTGGATTCCAGGGACAGAGAGACTACCAGTGTGGCTGGAACACAGAGTGAGGGGTGTGTTTGGAGTGAGATCAGTCTGGAGGGGGAGGCGGGGACGGGGAAGGTAAGGCCTCAGAGGCCATATTGTGTCTCTTAGGGAAAAATGCTCATTCTCAGGGGAATTAATAGAAATTCAAACATAAGTAAAACTGAAGTACCATTTTGTGCCTAGCACACTTAGTTTTGGTGTAAGGAAACTTGGCAAATACCTTTACACTTGATAACTTACACACTAGTACCACCCATCTTCTCTCCACATGCAGGACCCAACGTGATAAAACACGTGTGTGTGGCCATCGGAAATTTGCCTCACTTGGCTAAGCCTCAGTTTTCTCATCTGTAAATCTGACATGAACATATCTATCTCAGAGAGCTGTAGGGAAAACTGAATGAGGTAATAAATGCAAAAGACCCAGACCAGGTGAATCACTGGCATATAGTATACTAGGCCCTCGATAAAAGCTGTTTTCTCTCAGCCTCCCTCACATTCACTCCTGCATGTGTAAGTTGCCAGAGGTGTGTTGTGTGAGATCATGGTCACTTATCCTCCAGTCTAGACAGACACAGGCAAAGCCTGGAGCAAACCACCAGCCCTCTCCTCCATCCCTGCCTCTCCTCAAAGTAATTAAAGCATCAAAGGGCTCACACCATTGGCAGAGCAAGATACTGATCAGCCACCCCTGCTGCTGAATCCACATCACCCCTCTCTAACAGCAAAGGATAACATAGGAAGAATACAAGGCAAATAATTCAGCCACTTCTTTTAGTTCTGATTTTGTAATTGGAATGAGTATGTAATTTGTCATTTGATTAAGGACACTTTGGGGAACAAAAGGGGGACACTATTCATAATTAGTCCAGGACCATAGGGGAAGCCTAGAATTAATGATCATTCTAGCTATAACACACATCACAGACACCAAAAGAAGGGATAGTAAGGTCCACCCTGTACCAATGGATTGTGGCCAAGAGAGTGGAAAAGTGATTATTAAAATGCTAGTGAATTCTTGCTTTCCAGATTTTTCTCTGGGTATCATTAATAATGAGGGAACATAAAAGTTAAAGAATATCAGACCATTGCAAATCTAAAAATAATTGCTACCCTGGACCTATACTTCTATCAGTCTGATCTAAAAGAATACATTTTACCTTAACTTGTGATTTTAGATTGACTTCGGTGTCAAATATAAATCCTGTGAGTCATTAAGTCCTAACAAGAGATGTTAGTGAATATTGGTATGGCTGCTTCCCTTTTTTTTTAGAATCTTAAAATTTTATTTTTATTTTTTTAACGTCTTTATTGGAGTATAATTGCTTTACAATGTTGTGTTAGTTTCTGCTTTATAACAAAGTGAATCAGCTATACATATACATTTATCCCCATATCTCCTCCCTCTTGCGTCTCCTTTTTAATAATATCTAAAGCTGAAAAAGAATGCTTACCTCATGCTTATCTGCAGTACATTTACCTTTATAAAACGTAGGATAAATTTTGGTATTTTTGAGTGTTCGTTTTTAATTATGCTGTTAAGTGGCAGTTTCTTCATGCAACAAATGTTTATTGAGAAACATGACAGGTACTGTGTTAAGTACTGGGTGAGCAACAGACCCAGACCAGGTCCGCAGTAAAACTCCGACTTCTCATAGCAAGCAGAAAAGTGATCGGCATCACAGTATACTTTGATAAAGACTATGACAGAGATAGTACGAAAGTTCTGAGAATGTGCTTGAGGAGCATCTAACCCAGCCGCACAGTCATCAGGAAAATATGCTCTGACCCAAATCACGAGTAAGATTTAGCTCTGAAAAATGGAGTAGATAAAGATGATATTAAGAGCAGAAGAAGCATACACACAGGTGTAGAGAGGGGATACGATGTTATGGGATGTCTTAACTGGGGAAAAAGCCACAGGTTCTGAAGGATGCTGAGATTAGGTGCTACCCCTTCAGCTGGAAGAAAATGGGGGAAACCCAAGTCCAGATCAACTTCTTGTCCAGATAACCTCATGTGATCAACCCAGAGTTTCAGAGGAAAATCCTATCCTTTGCACAGCAGCTCTGGAGCTCTACCATGAAAATGATACATTTTAAAGGAAATGTACAAACACTACCTACATATTAGGGAAATTAGAAAAAGGTATAATCAAAACATCAATCAAAAACAACTTGAAAAACACCTGGAAAGGAACTGTCTGATTTAATTTACAATGTTCAGCATGAATTAATGAAAACAGAGATTATGCCTAAAAGCTTTGATATGTATGATCTGGAAAAGTATTTGCCTTCTAAACATTTTGTCTGTTGTAAAACACTTTTTAAGGCACGATGCTGTTTTATATCTGAATACAAAGAAGTCAATCTGTTCCCTAAATATATTGCATTCTATAGAATATATATAATGCTATAACAGGGAAAGCTCATACTGCAAGTACCCTTGTCTTCCACAAAAATTCAAGTGGGGACTCTATGGATAAATAACCCAATAAATTCCATAAAGTCTCCCTTATCTATAAAATGGGAAATTTAAATTTAACGATATTTACCTTCCTTCTACTTTCAAAATTCTAAACTATAGGAGTTAAATGGAGAAGAAACAGGAGTTTTTTTTTAATATATTAGAAATAAATCTGAACTGAAATCCTAAATGAATAGATAATAAGATAAAACTAGTAATTTTGCTTTATGATTGATATTTTTGTATCAGATTTATTCATTTATTTAACTATTTATTTATTTATTCATTTAACCTATTGAACACTTGCTATATGCTAGGCATTGTCTTAGCCACTAGAAATATAAGGAAAACCAAAACAACCATACGCCTTTCCCTCATGGAACATGCATTCTAGAGGGATGGGGAGATTCGAAATGAATAAACAAAGGAATGCATACACTGTGCAATTATAATGAAAGAGTAAATGTTGCAGAGAGATTTAACTTACGTTGGTGGATGAGAAAAGAATAGGAGGTAGATTGTCCCAAGTATGAACAGACTCTCTGGGGAAAGAAGGAGTCAGGAGTGTATGAAAAACTGGAAGAAGTTGGCTGTGGCTGGAGCAGCATGAGAAGGAGGGGCTCTGTGAGATGAAGCTGGAGACGTGGGCAGGGACCACATCACTCAGGACTGTGCAGGATGCACTCTGAATGCGGTTTTCATCCTTAACGCAATGTGACATCAATCAAGAGTATTAAGCAAGGGAATTCCACAATGCCCTTTGGCATTAAAATGATTACTTACTCTCTGGAATGGAGAAAGGATTAAGGAGGGGTAAACCACAAATGGACAAAATTTTTAGAAGATTCTATCAAGATCTCAGGTGGCTAGGCCAAACAACTAGCCAGACAGGAACACAACCCCACCCATTAGCAGAGAGGCTTCCTAAAATCATACTAAGGTCACAGACACCCCAAAACACACCACCGGATGCAGCCCTGCCCACCAGAAAGACAAGATCCAGCCTCATCCACCAGAACACAGGCACCAGTCCCCTCCACCAGGAAGCCTACACAACCCACTGAACCAAACTTACCCACTGGGGACAGACACCAAAAACAACAGGAACTACAAATCTGCAGCCTGTGAAAAGGAGACCCCAAACACAGTAAAATGAGAAGACAGAAATATATAGCAGATGAAGGAGCAAGGTAAAAACCCACCAGACCAAACAAATGAAGAAGAAATAGGCAGTCTACCTGAAAAAGAATTCAGAGTAATGATCAGTAAAGCTGATCTAAAATCTTGGAAATAGAATGGAGAAAAAACAAACATTTAACAAGGACCTAGAAGAACTAAAGAGCAAACAAACAATGATGAACAACACAATAAATGAAATTAAAAATTCTCTAGAAGGAATCAATAGCATAATAACTGAGGCAGAAGAATGGATAAGTAACCTGGAAGATAAAATAGTGTAAATAACTACTGCAGAGCAGAATAAAGCAAAAAGAATGAAAAGAATTGAGGACAGTCTCAGAGACCTCTGGGACAACATTAAACGCACCAACATTCGAATTACAGGGGTCCCAGAAGAAGAAGAAAAACAGAAAGGGACTGAGAAAATATTTGAGGAGATTATAGTTGAAAATTTCCCTAATATGGGAAAGGAAATAGTCAATCAAGTCCAGGAAGCACAGAGAGTTCCATACAGGCTAAATCCAAGGAGAAACACGCCAAGATATATATTAAACTATCAAAAATTAAATACAAAGAAAACATATTAAAAACAGCAAGGCAAAAGCAACAAATAACATACAAGGGAATCCCCATAAGGTTAACAGCTGATCTTCCAGCAGAAAACTACTAGAGCCAATAAATGCATTTGGTAAAGTAGCAGGGTACAAAATTAATGCACAGAAATCTCTTGCATTCCTATACACTAATGATGAAAAGTCTGAAAGAGAAATTAAGGAAACACTCCCATTTACCATTTGCAACAAAAAGAATAAAATACCTAGGAGTAACCCTACCTAAGGAGACAAAAGACCTGTATGCAGAAAACTATAAGACACTGATGAAAGAAATTAAAGATGATACAAAAAGATGGAAGGATGTACCATGTTTTTGGATTGGAAGAATCAACATTGTGAAAATGACTATATTACCCAAAGCAATCTACAGATTCAATGCAATCCATTTCAAACTACCAATGGCATTTTTCACAGAACTACAACAAAAATTTTCACAATTTGTATGGAAACACAAAAGACCCCAAAGCCAAAGCAATCTTGAGGAAGAAAAATGGAGCTGGAGGAATCAGGCTTCCTGACTTCAGACTATACTACAAAGCTAGAGTAATCAAGACAGTATGGTTCTGGCACAAAAACAGAAATATAGATCAATGGAACAGGATAGAAAGCCCAGAGATAAACCCACACACGTATGGTCACCTTATTTTTGATAAAGGAGGCAAGAATTGACAAGGGAGAAAAGACAGCCTCTTCAATAAGTGGTGCTGGAAAAACTGGACAGCTACATGTAAAAGAATGAAATTAGAACACTTCCTAACACCATACACAAAAGTAAACTCAAAATGGATTAAAGACCTAAATGTAAGGCCAGACACTATAAAACTCTTAGAGGAAAACATAGGAAGAGCACTCTATGACATAAATCACAGCATGATCCTTTTTGACCCACCTCCTAGAGAAATGGAAATAAAAATAACCAAATGGGACCTAATGAAACTTAAAAGCTTTTGCAGAGCAAAGGAAACCATAAACAAGACAAAAAGACAACCCTCAGAATCAGAGAAAATATGTCCAACGAAGCAACCAACAAAGATTAATCTCCAAAATATAAAAGCAGCTCTTGCAGCTCAATATCAAAAAAACAAACAGTCCAAAATGGGCAAAAGACCTAAATAGACATGTCTCCAGAGAAGATATACAGATTGCCAACAAACACGTGGAAGGATGCTCAACATCACTAATCATTAGAGAAATGCAAATCAAAACCACAATGAGGTATCATCTCACACTGGTCAGAATGGCCATCATTAAAAAAATCTACAAACAGTAAATGCTGGAGAGGGTGTGGAGAAAAGGGAACCCTCTTGCACTGTTGGTGATACAGCCACTATGGAGAACAGTATGGAGGGTCCTTAAAAAACTCACAGTAGAACTACCATATGACCCAGCAATACCACTACTGGGCATATATCCTGAGAAAACCATAATTCAAAAAGAGTCATATACCACAGTGTTCATTGCAGCACTATTTACAATAGCAAGGACATGGAAGCAACCTAAGTGTCCATCGACAGATGAATGGATAAAGATGTGGCACACATATACAAAGGAATATTACTCAGCCATAAAAAGAAACGAAATTGAGTTATTTGTAGTGAGGTGGATGGACCTAGAGTCTGTCATGCAGAGTGAAGTAAGTCAGAAAGAGAAAAACAAATACCATATGCTAACACATATATATGAAATCTTAAAAAACAAAATGGTTCTGAGGAACCTAGGGGCAGGACAGGAATAAAGACGCAGATGTAGAGAATGGACTTGAGGACACAGAGAGGGGGAAGGGTAAGCTGGGATGAAGTGAGAGAGTGGCATGGACAGATATACACTACCAAACGTAAAATAGATAGCTAGTGGGAAGCAGCCACATAGCGCAGGGAGATCAGCTTTGTGCTTTGTGACCACCTAGAGGGGTGCGATAGGGAGGGTGGGAGGGAGAAGAAAGAGGTAGGAGGTATGGGGATATATGTATATGTATAGCTGATTCACTTTGTTATAAAGCAGAAACTAACACACCATTGTAAAGCAATTAGACTCCAATAAAGATGTTAAAAAAAATTTTTTAAAAGATCTCAGGTGGGAGCTTATGATGACTTGCCAGAAGGGTGGCAGTGAAGATGAGAAAAAGTGGCAGACTTGACATGCAGAGCAAAAGGGATAATCAGACAAGTGTTCAAACAAAATGACCTTCACTTTACATAGTCTGAAAAGATGGTTTTTTTCTCTCATCCTTCTCTCGTACTTTTAAAGCCATTCAGATTAGAAAGTAGAGTAGAAAATAATTGCCTTTGCATCTTTCTCCTAGAAAGAGAAAATAAATGATGCATACACACAAATGTACATCACTTTACCAAAATATGAAGGCAAATAAGATGTTCCCAGTTTTCCACATTAAATTATTCCATGTGATAGATTCTCTCTTTCTGTCTCTCTCTTTCTCTCTCTCCCTCCTTCAGAAATGAGTAGACAGGCATAATGGCTTCTCATAATTACAAATCACCAAAAGACTAGTTTAATCAACTACAAAACATTTTTAAAGACTACTAAGAAGCACTGGTATTTACATTTGCAGGAAATCAAAATTCTTTCTTGATCTTCTATGATATTTGTAACTTTCACACTTTAGTGGATGCTGTCAGTAAAATATCTGACATCATTCATTTTTTTATGCTTGCCAGCATCACTGGTTAATCAATGATTGTTGTCATGATACAGGTCAGCCTTGTATGCTGGTGAAATGACCAAAGACCTTCACCCAGAAACCAGTCATGCCACCTCAGAGCCGGGAAGACACAACACAGGACACTGCTTTATGTTTCCAGAAAAAGATTTTGGCATTCTGTACATTTCACACACACACACACACACACACACACACACACACACACACACACAC
>NW_021703782.1:34433081-34595877 GCF_005190385.1 Monodon monoceros | reverse complement strand
ACACACACACACACACACACACACACACACACACACACACACACACAAAGGGGAAATATTTTGCTAGATTGCTATTCAAAAATTAGTTTGAACATAAATATGTTTAATTCATCTTTCAAGTACAATTAACAAAATATAAGCGTACCATATATTTAGTACTAATAAAGTAAGCAGTAGTGCCCTCTACTTGGAATAAAAGAAAGTGTCTCACTCCACATATTTTGTTACATCTATATCAAGTTCTGTAATGATTTCTGACATTCTGCTATCTCAAAGTTCATTACATATAGACTGTTTTTCTTAAATAATCAGACTCTCTACCCTGACTTATACAGTGCAAAGGTGCTTAATCTTCAGATTTTAATTGCAACTTGACCATATATTTTATTCTAATTTATTGTCTCACATTCAAAGATATTTCATATATTTTATTTAAAGGTAAAACGGGAGGCAGCTAATATCTCCTTTATGAATCTTCAGTTTAGATTTGACATTTCCTTTGAGAATATTAAAGATAAATTCTGTCACCCTGTTATCTAGAATCCAATGAGTCTTTTAAATATTTTATTCAAGTATGAGACAAAGTGAACACATCCATGTAATTACCACCAAGATCAAAACACTGAATATGACTAGCAGCCAAGAATCCCACCTTCTTAGCATCCGAGTCATTAACAGTGCTACCAGAATTAATCATTATCTAGGGCTTCCCTGGCGGCACAGTGGTTAAGAATCTGCCTGCCAATGCAGGGGACACGGGTTCGAGCCCTGGTCTGGAAAGATCCCACATGCCGCGGAGCAACTAAGCCCGTGCACCACAACTACTGAGCCTGCGCTCTAGAACCCATCAGCCACAACTACTGAAGCCCGCGTGCCTAGAATCCATGCTCCGCAACAAGAGAATCCACTGCAATGAGAAGCCCCTGCACCGCAACAAAGAGTAGCACCACGCTCTCCGCAACTAGAGAAAGGCCACACGCAGCAACGAAGACCCAACACAGCCAAAAATAAATAAATTAAATAAATAATTTTTTTAAAAAAGACGTAATCATTATCTTGACTTCCATCATCATAGGTTAACTTGTGTATTATTAATTCCTTATAAATATCATTGTATATTTCATTAGCTTTCTTGTTTCAACAATAAGCTTGTGAGAGTTAATTGTGTTATGTAGCAGTAACTCATTTTTTCTCAGTGATGTATGTTATTCCATTGTATGATATACCAACTTTCATGTGTCTATTTTACTGTTAAATGACCTTTAGGAATTTTCAATTTGAGGCTATTAACGTATGCTGCTTTGAAAATTCTTGTACATGTTTTTGTTGCACATATGCGTGCCTTTGTTCCTCTTGGGTGTATACCTAGGAGTGAAATTGTTGGATCAAATGGTAAGAGTATATCCACTCTTATTAGATACTGCTAAAACAATTTTCTAAGTGGTTCTACCATTTTAAACCCCCACCAGCACTGTATGAGAGCTCCAGTAGCTCTACATCCTCATCAACTCTTAGTATTATCAGTCTTTCGTTTTAGGCATTCTGGTGTATTATAACAGTATCTAATTTTGACACTGAGGTTTTAACTTTCATTTCCCTGAGAAACAATAAGGTTGAGTACATTATTGTTTCTTCATTGGCCATTTGGATATCTCTGTTTGGGGGTGAGAGAGACAGTGCATTTTGTTAATTGGGTTGTCTTTTTCTTCCCATTGAGTTATAGGAATTACATATTTTGGATACAAGGCCTTTGTCAGAGAGATGTATTGTCTTCTACCAGTTGGTGATTTATATTTTTATATTCTTAATATAACCCTCGAATGAATAATAGTTTTTAACTTATGTGAAATCTGATATTTATATTTTTTCCTTTATCATTACTGCTTTTAATATTCTATAAAGAAATTTTCACCTACCACAAGGTAATAAAGGTACCCTTCCATCTTCTGTTCTGCTTTTAGCACTTAGACCTATAATCCATCAGAAATACATTTTCATGTATGCTACAAAGCAAGGGCCAACAGTCAGTTTTTCTTCAGATGAGTATTCAAAAACCCAGAACCATTTATTGAAAAGGCCATCCTTTTTCCACCAAACTGCAGTGTCATTTCTTTAAATGTATATAATTTGATGTATTTGAACACATGCATATACTTGCAAAACCATCTCCATAATCAATGTAAAAACATATCCATTATTTTCTCAAAAAACTAAAAATAGAACTACCATATGACCCAGCAATTCCACTCCTGGGTAATACATCTGAAAAAAAACAAAAACACTAATTTGAAAAGATACATGTACCCCAATGTTCATAGCAGTGTTATTTACAGTTGCCAAGATATGGAAGCAACCTGAGTGTCCACCAAGAGATGAACTGATAAAGAAGACATGAGATATATATATATATATATATATACACACACACACACACACACACACACACACACACAATGGAACACTACTCGGCCACAAAACAGAATGAAATGTTGCCATTTGCAGCACATGGATGGACTGGAAGGCATTATGCTAAGTGAAATAATCAAACAAAGACAAATACTGTATGATATCACTTATATGTGGAATCTAAAAAAACAACAAACTAGTTGTAAAACAGAAAAGAAGCAGGATAACAGATATAGAGAACAAACTACTGGTTACCAGTGGGGAGAGTAAAGGGGGAGGGGCAAGATAGGGGTAGAGGATTTTTAAAAGGGGGTTATTATAGGATTATATGAAATCATGTGTGTGAAAGTTTTGAAAACTGTAAAGCACTGTAGAATTTAAAGAAACTTTCATTCAATTAAAAAAGAAATCCATTATCTCCAAAAGTTTCCTCCTGTCTCTCCTGTTTTGTGTGTGTGTGTGTGTGTGTGTGTGTGTGTGTGTGTGGTAGGAATACTTAACTTGAGATCTACTGTCTTAACAAATTTTTCAGTGTACAATGCAGTACTGTTAACTATAGAGACTATATTGTACATCAGATCTCTAGAAGTTATTCATCTTGCATAACTGAAACTTTAGACCCACGGGATACTCACTACATATTTCCCTCTTCCCCTAGCCCCGGGCACCACCATTCTACTCTTTGCTTCTATGAGTCTGACTATTTTAGATACCTCTTATAAGTGGAATCATGCAGTATTTGTCCTACTGTGACTGGCTTATTTCACTTAGCATAATATCCTCCAGGTTCATCCATGTTACCACATTTGGCAGGATTTCCTTCTGTTTTAAGGCTCAATAATATTCCATGCTATATATATCACATTTATTTATTTATTTGTCAGTGGACATTTAGGTTGTTTCCATATCTTGGCTACTGTTAATAATGCTACAATGAACTTGGGAGTATGAATATCTCTTTGAGATCCTGATTTCAATTCAATATATACCCAGAAGTAGGATTGCTAGATTATATAGTAATTCTGTTTTTAATTTTTTGAAGAACTGCACACTGTTTTTCATAGCAGCTGCACCATTTTACATTCCCACCAACAATGTACAAGAGTTCCAATTTCTCCACATATTGTCAACACACAATTTGCATTGTATATAGTTCTTCATCCTTTTAACTTTTACTGTTTGCTCATTATTTGTGTCTTGTAAGCAGAATTATAGGTATTTTTCTTTTCATTCACTGATAATCTTTGCCTTTCAATTGGAATATTTAATCTTCTGGCATTTAATATAATTATAATATTTGGATTTGAATCTACCATGTTATAGTTATTTTATAGGTTCTTTTTCTTTTTACTCTTTTGTCTTCTCTGAAAAGAACTGAATATTTTTATATTCCAATTTTCTCCTTGATTAGCTTATTTATTATTCTTTTAAGAATATCTTTGAGATTAAAATGTGCTTCCTTGGCTTATTATGATCTAATATACATTATTAATTATGTCACTTGCCTGACAATGCTCTGACCTTAGAACTATAACTCCATATGTCTCTCATGTCTTGGGTTATTGTTGTCATATATTTTAATAATATTAGTAACCTATATGTAATACAGGTTACATATTTAATTACATATTTAACATACATATGTAACCCAATGTGACTTTATTTTTATTATTCTGCACAGGTAAAACTCATTTAGATTTACCTCTATATTGGCCCTGGGGTTTGCACGGGTCCCTAGTCCTTGGCAGTTACTGAGTCCTATTTTTCACCTCCCCAGGACAATGAGACCCTTGAAGGCTCTACCTAGTTTCTCAGCCTCTTACCTGAGCCTTCCACTTGGGTTAACCAGGCGTAGGTCACATGCAAATCACCAAATGTCTCAAAGTGAAAGTCAGTACTTAGGTTGAGCCAACTTCTCTGTGCTTCCGTTATTTTCTGGAATTTGGCTTGGCTGGCACGATAGCCATTAACTCTCATCTTTGTCTTCCCAGTCTTGTAAGACCACTAACAATTCTGTTTACCCACTGTTCCTTGCTTGGTTTCCTACTTGGATTCTCTGCCTCTTCTTCTCCCCATTTTAGAATTAAAGCAATGTAGAATGTCAAGCCCACATTCCCGAGTTCCCTTCTCTCCAGGACTTTGGCTCCTTCTATCTTGGTAGTTCACGGATCCCTTCAAAATCCCAGATTTAACTATTATATACAGAATGGATAAACAACAAGGTGCTACTGTATAGCACAGGGAACTATAGTCAATATCCTATGATAAACCATACTAGAAAAGAATATGAAAAAGAATGCATATATATGTATAACTGAATCACTTTGCGGTACAACAGAAATTAACACAACATTGTAAATCAAGTATACTGTAGTAAAATGATTTTTTTTTTAATGCCAGATTTTTTTAAAATTTGAGTTTAACTATTTTTCCCTCACAGGAAGATTTGGTAGGCTGCAAGGTACTCCTTCATATTAGAAAGTGGTAATCTCCCTGATTTCTCATGCATTTTCAACAGAATCCTTCTACTTTCTGAGTAGAAAATGATAGAGGGGATGATGGGATGGGATTATTGACAGGGAAAGTTATCAGATATTTGTCCCAAAATGTTATGCATATTTTATACTAACTTTATGTTACAAAATTTAGTCAATTTGATAATAGGATCATTTTTTTACTCCCTCTTTATATTTGTAATTATTCGAGTAGAAAGGGATTTTTTTTAACACATCATGTCACTTACTCTGGTTTGTTTATTTTATAGAAGACACTGAAGCCTAAATAAGTTGAATTTTGTAATTATTCAATTTTGTAATTCAACATAATTATTTATCAGCAGATCTACAACTGGAACGTAGGTCTTGAGATTCCTAATAAAGTATGCTTTTCCCTTGTTTTAGAACGTTTCTTAGCCAAAGAGTCAGGTATACTTCTTTCTTCTTATAAAGTTATTTTAACAAGACAGTGAGTTGTTCACGATGAAACATGCATCAAAAATGTGTGTTATTGACTTGATCTTATTTCCATCAACATTAACATTAAATTTTAATCAGGTATTATTCCCACATTAGTTTCTCAGGTCTTTACTGGTTTTGTTATTTTCCTTGAGTTTTTAAATGTAACCAAGCAGACTAGAGACCATCCCTTATTTCAAGAGAAAGGTTCTTTCTTTGTTAAGTTCCTTGTACATGACCTAGTAATTGATTCATTTATGCTTCAGGTGATTGATGATGATATTATCCAATAAAAACTTTTCCTTTCATCAGAGTACTTATAAACATGTTTCTTTCTATTCTCTAACAGAAATATTGCAAGGAAGCAAGCATACAAAATTACATAATTTTAAACATAATATTAAAACATAATAATAAAAAATCTTTAAAACATTACATACTTGGGATATCTCCCTTGATGTAACTTACATAAAATATTTCTTGGGAGTAAAATACCCAAGTATTGAAGTACCATGCTTTCCTTGTGACAGTTTATAAAATTCATATTTTTCCCAGATTATCACACAACTAATGATCAAGATCCTTAACCAGCTAGAAAAGCTTGTCTTTTGTGCAATAAACTTCATCAACTAATGTGCACGGGTTTTGCTCAGTCCCATAAAAATATATTTGGAGGATATAATTAATGACATTTAATTCTTCTGAGATTCATATTGAAACTGAGCAGGACCCTGTGGGGCTCCTGGGCACGGAAGCCTTTCCATGTCCCCTGTTTCTTGTTTGTGGGAAATAGACTCCAGCCTCCATGACCTTCCCTGAGTTCCAAAGGGCAGATTCGAACAGTTGTTAATCAGGGAAGGGAGGGGATGCAGAGAAAAGGGAGGAGCAACCAAAGAACAATAGTGTAGGACTTCCTTGGTGGTGCAGTGGTTAGGAATCTGCCTGCCAATGCAGGGGGCACAGGTTTGAGCCCTGGTCTGGGAAGATCCCACATGCCATGGAGAAATTAAGCCTGTGCACCACAACAACTGAGCCTGTGCTCTAGAGCATGTGAGCCACAACTACTGAGCCCACATGCCACAACTACTGAAGCCCACACTCCTAGAGCTCATGCTCTGCAACAAGAGAAGCCACTGCAATGAGAAGCCCTGAGAAGCCTGCACACAGCAATGAAGAGTAGCCCCCACTGACTTCAACTAGAGAAAGCCCACGTGCAGCAACTTAGACCCAACGCAGCCAAAAAAAGTAATTAACTAATCAAAAAATAAAAAAGAATGTTTAAAAAAAAAGAAACAATAGTGCAGCCTTGGAGCAGGGTCCTGGTTCTGCTTCAAGGGATATACATAACAATATCTTTGAGCTCTTCTACAGAACTAAAACCCCCAACATATGGAAGATATTAGCATTCTTCATTCCAGAGAAGATCTCCTGAGGCCAAATTAAAGGAACCAGAGAAGCTCATCAAGCGATTACCTGAGACCAGATTAAAGGAGTAGAGGCCCTGCATGCACCGTAATCTTATCAGCAACCTTGCCCTTGAACCATTGCTATAAAACTCCTCGACAAATCCTCCCAAGTTGGGACACACAGTTGTTGAGGGGCACGAGCCTGCTGTGTCCCCTTTTGCCTGGCAAAGCAATAAAGCTATTCTTTTCTACTTCACCCAAAACCCTGTCTCCAAGATTCAATTCGGCACCAGTGCACAGAGGCCGTTTTCAGGATCAATATTTTTAAATATTTTATCATTTCGGAAATCAAGATGCATGTTACGATTGCTAGCTTGCTATATTTAATTGGCCACATTTTAAAAAATTTAATGATGCATAAAACAATGGTGTATCTTATATTCACTATGGTATCATGCAGTAGATTACTTTCAGTATTAACAAAACACTAGAGTTCTACAAAAGCCATCAGATGTAATAGATATATGTTTTAACTAAATGATCTTTACCTACTTGGGTTTGGAGTTTTTCTCTGTAATTTGTTGAAAACCAATTTAGAAGTATGTTGTTTTGTAATATTTCTATCCCCAGAAACCTCATACTGATTCTGGATTCCAGGTGGGTCTTCCTCTCCTGCTCTTCCTCAGTCCCTTTGGATGTCTGTTACTGCCATATCGTTTCACATACCTCTTCCCCTTATTCTTGCAGCAACAAAATCCTATTACCTTCCATTTCAGTGATCAGAAAGCTAATTTCTATCCTTGTCTCTCCCACTCACCTCACACGTCCCACTGTTTTCTTGGCTTTGAAATAGGATGGTAAGACACGCTATCATAAGAAATGTGTATACCTAACAATGTTCTTGTGAAGATCAATTATGTGAAGACCAATCAACAGGTATTAAATTTGATACAAACATTATCAATTTGTTTTTTTTATTTTATTCTTACCATATCTGGTGTATATAGCACAGAACTCGGTTTGAGACACTCCTGTTCACTGCTGGGACTCAGTCAGGTTCAGGCATGTTTAGCAAACTGACAAGATAGGCCTAATAGAAGCCTATTTACAGGGCTCGGGACCCCTGAGAAAGCCTTGAGCTATATCAGTTCCTGGGATTCACATATATCTGGGCAGGTCTGGCAAATTGGTCGGTCTGTAAGCAGGAACCTGAAAACTCTTTATAGAAAAAGCCTTCCTACATACGAAGGAGTTTAACCCAATACAAAGTTCTAGTCATCAGTGAGGAATAAGGATTTTGAACCCAACATGGTGGCAGTGACTCAGATCTCTCCTTAGTCCTGATGTCCAGCAGGTCTGTCACTAGGACAGCAAAAATGTTAAGTAAAAATCATCCCTCTCAGAAAGGTAACTGCAATTTGAAGACAAAAGAACAAGAAGGAGGAAAAGGAGGAGGGGGGCGGGGGAGGAGGGGGAGAGAGAGGGGGAAGAGGAGAAGGTCAAACACGATCCAGCAGTTTAGCAAACACATTAATAGAGACAGAAAGAACACCAGATTTCAAGTGTCAAATCCCCTGCTACAAATCTCCCTCCCTAGAACTGGCTGCCTCTTATTAATCTTCCTCATTGTCACAGAGCAATCTTTTTGAAGCCAAGCTCTCACTACTTCACTCCTCTGTACTCTTATATGGTTCACCATTTCCTTTCAAACAAATTTCCCAATTATTTAGCCTATCATACAAGGCCCATCTGTCTCAGACTAATTTTTAACTTGTAAAATAAGTATGATATTAAGTAAGGAGAGAAGCATAAAAATGGATCCTGTGATGTATTAGAATTTGGTAAATATATATTTCAACTTAAATAGAAGCCACCTTTCTTTTTTTTAAAGAATTGTGGATCCAAATATTGATATACCAACATGGCAAACCACACATTTAGTCACAAATTTTGCTACTTTCAATTCACAGACAACTTCAGCAAAATAAGACAGCATTACTGTTGTTCACTTTTCATCCTTGATACAATTTGTTGTGAAAGTGACCTTTCCACATTGCAGTTTTTTACCATGAGACTCAAAGTAAGATGCAAAATTGTTTTCACCTTAGTCAAAGCCAACTGAATCTTATTATGATGGTAACACGATAAAGGCCTGATAGTTAAAATGCCATTTGTATTTGTCATTTTTTTTTCTGCTCAATATCACCATTTTCAGAAGATTCTGGTTTTTCTTGTTTTGTTTGCTTTATTCCTTTTAAGGATCATTGCTCACTCCTTTATTATTATTTTAGGTATATGAAGTCCTCAGAGAAAAATAGGTTTTCATAATGTAGGGGAGGACAAATAATTTTCTCTCTACCCTTCTAGGTTCTTGGCCAAGCCCTCCCTGTAATAAAAACAAACAGAAGCTTAATAACATGTAAACCTCCTGTTTACATGGAGAGATACCCAGAGATACCCATGGGAGATACCCAGAAGACTGAGTAACTCCTTGAAAAGGCCCAAGCCACCACCTTAAATACCATCTCCAACTAAAGACAAAAGACATTGCTGGGGGTGGGTAGCTGGTTATAGAAGGCTATCAGGAAAAGACAGTAAACCATGGGTAAGGTTGTTATGCAAATTTAGGTCATTGCCTTCTCCATTGTAAGAGTTTCTAGAGATTTTAGTCACCATCTTCTTCCTAGTACAGAGAGGGAGACACCCTTACAAATGGAGGTTTTCCTTATGAATATAAACATGTCTTATAAAAGGGTAACTGCTACTTAGTTTTCAGAGCTTTTCCTATGTCTGCTGTTTCTTAAAAATAATCACCTAAAATAATCCTTATGTCAAACAGATATATTTTGGGTCAGCAAATTCTGCTCCCCTTTAATAACTTTCAAATGTGATTTCTCTATGCAGTTTATTTTATGTTATCAATATTACAGAAAATGAGATTTTTTTCACCAACAATGTTACTTTTAATAGAAAATATTTATCATATTCAACAGCATTCATTTTTTAATCCTTTTCATGTATCTACAGGTTTTTAATCAATAGGTATTTTTTCTATTATATACATTAAGCCTAACTTCATAAGAAATACATGTTTCTTTCAACATTCCATTAATGTTTGCTTATAAACGAAGAAGTTTATATGTAAACTAAGGCTTATCTATAAGTCCAAGTACAAGTTTCAAGGCTCTTCTCTAAGGGATGTGTTTTGTTTGATTTTCTGTTTGTTTGAAAGAGAGAGAATCATAACAGAAAGTAAGCTCAGCAGAAGTGATTTTATGAAGAATCTGAGCAGCTCAGGGAATGGAAGAAGGGACCACAGGACCCAAGCAGCTCCAGGATCCCCAGAAACACACCTGGGTGCCTCCCCCTTCTTCCCTGTGGGAGCCCCTAGGGAGCACCACAAAGGACCCATCACCTCACATTCCCTGATCTCCTCAGACAGTTCCCACCCCCAGGCTCCTTCTCCTGGAAAAGGCTTAAATTCCTCAGCTCCTCCTGCCTCATCTTCATCAGCACTTTCCTACCTTGAACTTTCCTCTCCTTCCAACTAGAATAATGGAATAATCTTCCTACCTTCCTCCTCCTGAAAAAGTTCCTCCTATGATAAATGGGCATGCCTGGCTGAGAACTGGGTCACTGATAAAACAATTATTTAACTATATAAATAGTTAGTGATAAAATAAACATTTAACTCTATAGTCATTGAGTGACTACTACATGATGGCATTGTGCTAGGGCCCAATAAAAAGGAAAGGATAAAAAGGAAAAAAAATCACCAGCGTTCAACAGTTCAGTAGAAGAGAGGAACATTAATTAAATTATTACACAAAAGGATTGTAGCAGGGCCTGCTCCAATATCATTTCTTTCATCTTCTATGATAAATGAGCTTTTATCTGGGCAGAATAAACATTGTTATTTCCCAGACTCCCCTGCAGCTGGAAATTATCGCACTATAAAAGGAGAGGAGGGTTTGCCCTTCTCCTTTCCCCCTTCCTGGTGGCAGGCATGTGTACGTGATGGTTACCTGTACATGCACAGGTACAGGTCGAGTAACAAGATAGAAAGAGGTCATCCCTGGACGACCTCATGGATCAAAGCTGCTCTATCAGACCTGGGACTGCCTGCCTACACAATATTACACCAGAGAGAAATAAGCTTCCCATATGTTTAAACTACTGTTATTTGAAGTCTCTATTACACAGTATGGAGGAAGTGTGTGTGTGTGTGTGTGTGTGTGTGTGTGTGTGTGTGTGTGTGTGGAGAGAGAGAGAGAGAGAGGTTTATATTAGTATGTATTTTCCAATTGTAATAAATTCTATGAAACACGGAAATGAGGATGCTGGCCTAGATAGAAAGATCAAGGAAGGTGCCATTCATTCAGTTATAATTAAAAAAAAAAAATAACCTACTGCCCGTGAAGTACCAAACACTGTTCTAGGTGTTAGGCCTTCACAGTGAACAAAACAAAGTTCTTGTCCTCATACAGCTTACATTTTAGTGCATAAAACAGGCAAGCAATCTATCAAGAAATGGGCAAAAATATAAGTAGTAATCATGCTGTAAAGAAAACCAAAGCCACATAAGAGGAAAAAGACAAAGATAGCGTATTATTTGAAATAGGGTTGTCAAGGAAGACCTCTTAGAGGTAGTGGGGCTAAAACCAAGGGCTAACCTGATTAGGCCTCCAAACCTAACCTGCTTCACCTGGTTTTAGTCACTCATTTTTAGCTGATTTTAAACTAAACTCCCACTAACTTCCTTAGAGACAACACCTCTAACTTATGGGTCACTATAGAAACAGTTGTTTAAGTTATTTTGGGGGAACTTGGAGCTAGTTCTTGCCCAGTTCAGACCAGTTGAGACCACCAACCATTCAACTGGACCTGCATGAGTGGCCGATGGATGGCCCTCTGACGTCAAAAAACTCCACCCTCAAAACATGCTAATGCCACTATCTTCTGAACACACATCCTCTGAAGAGCCATGAAGCTCAACTACACTTGCACAGACCACTGGTTACCTCACTTTTCTTACCTCCAATCACCTTTCCACAAGCCTCAGACCACTCTGCCTCTTTATCCCATCAATATCCCTAAACCCTGTCTTCAAGGAGGCAGATTTGAGATTTGTTCTTTGTCTCCTGGCTTGGCTGCCTCGTGAATATACCTTTCCTCTGCTGCAAACCCTGGCTTGCGGGTAAATGAACCCGATTCAGTAATAGTGCCATTTGGGCAGAAACCTGGAGGAAGTGAGAGACATGATTCTGGTGAGGATCTGGGGAAACAGTGTCCAGGAAGAAGGAACAGGCAGTGGACAGACTCTGCTGTAGACAGACAGCTTGAAATGTGAGAGGAGCACGAAGAGGGCCAGTGTGACTAAGCTGCAGGAGCAGATCGACTTACAATAATCTAGCAAACGGAACATCCCTGAGCACATTATCTCTTGTTGGTGCAGCTCATCGTAACCAAAGTTTTTCTGCCTTAGAAATAATCGCTTAAAGAAGCAGAAGAATACCATTAAAAGAATGTTTTATACTGGGTTTAACCTAATCGGAAATCATAAATGATGATAGGTTGCTAAATAATGTTCTAACTCTGCCTTGACATGTTGCCATTATGATAAAGCTTTACACATAACATTGTGGCATAGGTTAAATGAAGTCTGCCATTCAACATCTAAGTGCCTTGAGGATCAACCTTCTGTGTGTCCCTCCTCCAGATCTTTCCAGTTTTGGTTGGTTAGTAATGAGAATAAGAAGTACATTCCTTCTAAATACTATAGAAGATAAGTTATCTATTTTTTTAAGGGAATTCCTTTATTTTTATTATTTATTTATTTACTTATTTATTTTTGGCTGTGTTGGGTCTTCGTTTCTGTGCGAGGGCTTTCGCACAGAAAGTTGCGGCGAGCGGGGGCCACTCTTCATCACGGTGCGCGGGCCTCTCACTGTCGCGGCTTCTCTTGTTGCGGAGCACAGGCTCCAGATGCACAGGCTCAGTAGCTGTGGTGCACGGGCCTAGTTGCTCCGCGGCATGCGGGATCTTCCCAGACCAGGGCTCGAACCCGTGTCCCCTGCATTGGCAGGCAGATTCTCAACCACTGCGCCACTAGGGAAGCCCAAGTTATCTATTTTTAAGAGATAATGATAGGGGCAATATTTAGGAGAAAACACATGCATAAAAACATGCAGTTTCAAGGGTTCTTGAACACTCAGTTTCTTGGGACACCGAGTCCCAGCTGAGACATGGAAGAGCCAGCGTCTATGGCTGACATGATTCCAGTAGAGTTTGGGAGTAGGAACACTCACACTTTCTCCTCTTCCTGGCCGCCTACTGTCTCACTTCTCCTCAACTTCCTGCTGTCAATAAATTGCAGTAAATTAGAGAATTTCCATGTAACGAAAAAAGAGCTGTAGCAGAATTCTCTGGGTTCATATGACCTTCACAAAATTAAGAATATTGCGTGGATTTTTAAAAATTAGATTTGTGACATAATCTAAAAAGTGTTTTCCAGAGTTGTCTGTAAGATATATTTCCTCAAATATTCTGCCCAGAGCAAGATGTGAAGAAACAGTAACTGCATACAATATTGCTGCCACCCTTCCTCCATCTGGAAGCCCCTGAGGATCTCAGGGCAGACTCTTACGGAATATATGAGTAATTCAAACCTCAGCTCATTTGATACCATGGAAGTGCTTCTAAGAAGCACAATTATAGCAAATAATAAGGAAAAGGTTGTCAGGGAGGGAGAAATTTCCCCCTCTATAGCTCTTGAGTTCTTGTGGTTGGACTAATAATAAAGTTGACACAAGGCAGATTAGCAGGAGAAAAAGAAACAAATTTTAATTCATGTGCATGGAGGTCTCAGAAATGGGACCAAAGAAGTGGCCAAAGAAGGCAGTGTTTATACTTTTCAAACCAAGAAACAATACATTTGTGAGCAATTGACAGAACAAAAAAACTTAGGCTTTGGGTGCTTAATTAGTGAAGAATCTAAACAGAGTTTGGGCTTGCAGTAGTAAATTAAAGGATAACAAAGTTTGTTTCTACAGGCTGCTTGGCCCAAATTCCCTGGAGATAAGGTTGTCCTTCTACCTCCAGATACATGGAGGGCACCTTTCACATGATAGATTTATTTCCTGCTTTCAGGGAGACCCAGAGTAAGGTCTTGCATTTGCTGTTTCGTAAGTAACTTTAATTCAAAACAATCAATATGCCAGTGAGGCGTATTTGGGGGCCGCCTGCCCTGGGCCTCCACAAGGTGCTTAGTCTTTTAATGATAGGAAAAATTTTAGGAATAAAACTTTTGATGCAAAAGTTGATATTGTCTCATCTTGAAACGTAAATGGATTGGAACATACTGATAAATTAATTGGCCTTGGGGATTTAGTTTTCAGTAAAAAAAAAATAGTAGTATTTCCAGTTCATTCTGGTGACTGGCTCAGCAACCTCCTTTCAACTTCTCACTAAAATACTCAAAGACAGAAAAAAGATAAATACCCCAAACCACAAAGAAAAACATAACTATCAGACAGTCTAACACTATAATCTTGGAGGGATTGACAACTGCAAGGCTGATAGGGCTAGGGTTTAGAAAAACAATTCAGAATTCAACAAATGACATACACTGGCTTCAATTTATGGGAAAATAAAAAGCCTAAAAATATAGGCAGGAAAATATTTGTTCTTTCACACTTTCTATGCTTCTGACCCAGAAAACTAGGGGTTGTGTCAGTAAGAAAATCATCTAACTGTTCTTCTGTGCCTGTCAGGTGCCAAAGGGATATAAACCTACCCATGCCCTGCTTCCATTTTCCTAAATTCAAAATGAGATTACAAATCCCAGAGAACAATTAGATTATAATATTAGTAGGGAATTTGGGGACTGGTGAAAACTCAGAGAATTCTGAAAATTATATCCATGTATACAGCACTATACTCACAATCTTTACTAAAGATCAGAAAAGAAGTAATATTAGTATCTCAATTCACAAATTACATTGCCATGTAAATTAAAATTCTTACAGATTCTACCCAAAAAATTACTAAATTAAGAAGTGAGTTTTCCAATGTCACTAGACAAAAATGAATATACAAAATCAACTTCATTTCTATAGATTATCAATTAAAAATTAAAGTATGAAATTTTAAAATACTAGCTATAATAGCATCTCCAAAACATAAATTTTAACAAAAGATGAGCAGAAACCCTACACTGAAAACTATACAACATTGCTGAGAGAAATTAAAGAAGACTAAACAAAGGGAAAGTCATACCATATTAATGAATGAGAAGACTCAATATTGTTAAGATATCATTTCTCCCTAAATTGGTCTATAGATGCAATGCAAACCCAATCAAAATACTGCAAAGCTAAAAAAAAAAAAAAAACAAGGCTTTCTGTTGAAACTGGCAAGCTAATGCTAAAACTTAGACAGAAATGCAAAGAACCTGAAATAGCGAATCAGATGAGGGAAAAAATATAATTTTATTAAATGTTATAAAAATTTTGTGCTTGTTTGTCATGCAGCATAATTGTGGAAATGGTTAACTATACAGAACTTCATAAGAATAAAGAAGTATATCTTAAAACATGTAGCTTTGCCTTTGGGGCTGAATGGAAATTAACAAACACTTCAAAGGAGAATGAAGAATAAGAAAACCATTATAGGAAGCTAGAAAATGACAAAGCATGTTATATAGAGGCAAAAATTTGTTTTAAAATATTACCTATAATAACTTGAAAGACAGAAAATATACCTAATGAATTCATGACCTTGAGCAAGGAGGTATCTAGGTAGAATGCTAAAAGCATCAGCTGCTCATTCTAGCTGCACGTGATAGGGTACTACAAGCGAGATTATAGCTTTGACATAACTAGACAGTATACAGACATAACGAGAAAACTTTGAAGGCTCAAAAATTCCAGCACTTGCTGAGTTGGAAAGTAAAACTATGTCCTCTACACTCTATATCTCTATGTAGACCCATGATCTCTGTTTTTTTCTTTATTCCTTTCTTATAATCTTCTCTTCTTTCATGTACGTAACACTTACCACATACAGTTTTTGCTTGAATTTCCACCGTATAGCCAAACTTTGAGCCATTAAAATTAACCAAGCTGAAGTATGTCCATTTATTTGAAAAAGTTTGACAATAAATTAACTGAGAGAAAAAAGATATCCAATAAGTTAATATGGTAAGACCCAGTTTTTGTTAAAAAAAAAAAAAATACTTTCCCTAAAAGACATTACCAGATGACAAACATCATAGTATTTCAATGGTTACCTCTGAGTAGTAGGTAGTAAATGAAGGGATTTATTTTTAGTTTTAGTTTTTCTGCATTTTCAAATTTTTAAACATAAACATGCTTTGATTCTGTATTCAGAAAAACAACAACCAAAAAGAAAGTCAGGTTTTAATTGACAAATGAAGAAATTATGAACATTGAAATCTTAAGTGATGCCATGTTATTTCCTACAGCCAAGCTATATATTGCGAAAAGTACATTTCTAGGCAAAAAACAAAACAGAAAAAAAAATAAACAAACAGTTATGAATAAAGTAACAGCTGGCACGTACTAATTAGATTGTAATTGCAGGTTGCCCACAGGGACCATTAAATATAAAAATTGTTTTCCCACCTAAACCACTAATGTGTTTTTAAGATAACACCTGATTAATGATTTTCCTACTCCCAAGATGAAGTTGGTCAGTTAACTTCTAACCACATTTATTTTCATATTTTATTCCTTCAAATTGCCAACAGCATATTGTTCCAGGATTATAATCACATGGGGCAATTGTTAGAACTTTAGATTGAATGCTTGATAAATAGAAACATTCCTGAAATTTTGCTATTTGCACAACATGGATGGACTTGGAGGGCATTATGCTAAGTGAAATAAGTTAAAGAAACACAAACATCATATGATATCACTTATATGTGGAATCTAAAAAATGCAACAAACTAGTGAATAAAACAAAAAAGAAGCAAACTCACAAATATAGAGAATAAACTAGTGACTACCAGTGGGGAGAAGGCAGGGAGGAGGGGCAATATAGGGGTAAGAAGGGAAAAAAAGGGGGTTATTATGGGATTATATGAAATTGTATGAAACTTTTGAAAACTGTAAAGCACTATAGAATTTAAAGACTCATTCAATAAAAATTAAAAATAAATTTTAAAAAGTTTTCTCTTAGACACTTTTAAAAAAGTAGAAACATTCCTAAAATTAAACAAGAACACCTTTTTATCTTAAATTTAGTAGTTTATTATCAATGTTTCCAAAATTATTATCCAAAATACTAGAGAGGGTTTTCCCTGGTGGTCCAGTGGTAAAAGAATCTGCCTTCCAATGCAGGGGACGTGGGTTCGATCCCTGGTCAGGGAACTAGAATTCCACATGCCACAGGGCAGCTAAGCCCGCGCTCCGCAACTATTGAGCCCGCACAACTCAATGAGAGAGCCTGCGTGCCGCAAACTACAGAGCCCACATGCTCTGGAGCCCACGTGCACCACAACTAGAGAGAGAAAACCCGCATTCCACAACTAGAGAGAAGCCTGGACGCCACAACTAAGACCTGATGCAGCCAAAAAAAAAAAAAGAAAACTAAACAGAGAAAGAAAATATATTAGAGAATATTTATCCTAATACTGATTTTATAAAAATGTAGTGAGAACAAATTCTCAACTTAAAATCTAAAAATCGTATACATAAATTCTAAAATCCATAACCACGAGGCAAGCAACTGACACTTTTTGAATGACTAAAATATCAGAATCAGCCTAGCCGTCAAATACCATTAAGTGGATTTTAAATATTGCCTGGTGAGATTAAAAAAATTTTTTTAAGCCAGCTGTCTATCACTTTACAGGCTCAGGCCTCCTTGGCATGTAGTTTCCATGGTCAAACAGTCTGGTGTTTAGATTCAGCTGAGGCAGCCTTCTCATCAGTCCAACTTCCACAATGTGCAATGCCCAGAAGTGGGTGCTGCAGGAAAACAGTTGTAGGAATGTGAAGAGGCACAGTGGCCACTTCACGAACAGATCATTTTATGCTGTCTGCTCCCATGATGAGAGCGCAGAAGCACTGCAAGAGAAGCACCTAAGGCTTCAAGGAGAAAAGGACGATGTTCTACCAGTTCTGTGTTAGGCACAGAAGGATTAAGCCACAGCACTTAAGATGAATAATTAGGGACTCTGTTGTAAACAGACTATAGACTTAGATTCTGCCCACACAAGGAGTTTTGCAAAATAAGTTTTCTAAACAGTCTGTCTTACAACTTTGTTTTTCTAAATATTCAAAGTTTCATGACTTTGGTTTTCATTCTGCTACTACTACTCTCTGTAACTTGGCAAGGCAAGTTGCCTACACTTAGTATTTTTTTAAATTAATTAATTTATTTTATGTATTTTTAGCTGCATTGGGTCTTCGTTGCTGCACACAGGCTTTCTCTAAGTTGCAGCAAGCGGGGGCTACTCTTCTTTGTGGTGTGCAGGCTTCTCACTGCGGTGGCTGCTCTTGTTGCGGAGCATGGGCTCTAAGCACGCAGGCACATGGGCCCTTGGGCCCTAAAGCGTGTGGGCTTCAGTAGTTGCAGCGCGCGGGCTCAGTAGCTGTGGCTTGCGGGCTCTAGAGCACAGGCTCAGTAGTTGTGGCGCACAGGCTTAGTTGCTCCGTGGCATCTTCCTGGACCAGGGCTCGAACCCATGTCCCCTGCATTGACAGGCGGATTCTTAACCACTGCGCCACCAGGGAAGTCCTACACTTAGTATTCTTTAAAGTTGGATGCAGCATACAGTGAAGAAAAGACTCTACTATTATAAACTGTGGATCCCATGGCAAGTCCTTTAAGATCTATGAGTTTCAGTTTGCTGACCGTTAAAATGTGGATGAAATCCTACTTAATATACCAAGTTTTAGAAAGAATCCAACTAAAACCAAAAATCACATCATAAAATGCATTTTTAAATTTATTTTATTTCTTATTATGAATATTTCTAATAACAACCACCTAATTGCCATGTGATGAGGAATCACATTTCTCTATGTCGATAACATTTCCACAAAAACTGATGTTCACACACAAAAAAGACACATCCTATTAACATTATTAGTTAGTAATGCAGAAAACTTATTTTTTCTATCTTTGCTTGTGTTTAAGTGAAGAGCATGTCACAGATGTAATTGTTTAACTACATCATTTTTAACAATGGCAAACTAGTGGAAAGACCTTTTCAGAGAGAGAAACAATTCTCCTGGTCTCAGTATCAGTCAGGCTATTCATCTATATTTGGTTATGCCTTTAATTCCTTTCACTAGACTTTTATCTTTTATTACTTTTAATCCTGTGTCATCTGGTGGCATGCCTGAGTGTATGGAAAATTAGTGGAAATTAAATTTTATGAAGCAATTTAGGTTGTAAGTGCTCTAGATTACCTAGTAACTCACTTCATAAATTTATTTCTTAATTCATCTATTTGCAAACTCAAAAACTGTTGTATTGGTTTTCTTAAAGGGGATGTGGTGGAGTGCAAAGGTGAAATTGGTAGGAAGAACACATTAATTTGTGGTACTCTTTGGACAATATGTTCCCTTTATAGCAAAACTCACATACATGTGGAAAAGCATGTTGTCAGTATTAATCATTCAGGAGTAAAACAACCTACCATTTTAATAGGAAAGGTCAATGATATAGGCTTTTACAGTAGCTACTGAAATTTCAAATTTTACTGTGAAAATCCATGTAATATTCATCTCTTTGTCTCTGTGCAAAGGAAGTAGGATTCATTTTTGCAGATGTCACACCATGGAAAACTAGCTACTTCCTTAGAACAGGGTGATCCACTGAAATGTGAGTTACTGAAGATTGACAAGTAAGCATTTTCCAAGTCAGATGGGGTAGTGCATGCCTTGCTTTGTTAATATTCTTAATTATATTTATTATTGATTTCATGGTGATATTTAATACAGCAAATAAAAATAGACTGTTCAGAATAAAGGGCAAAAGAATCTTTCAAATAAATATGAGATTCAGTCCACAGATTCTTAGATTATGGAATAGAGGGGTGAATGAGTGGGCATATTGTATGTAGACAATGCCTCATGTTTTCAAATCACCTTTTTATTTAATCTTTCATTACAAGATCATAATATTTCTGTATACATATGGGACTATCCATAAGAAACTATCTTCCCATAAAAAAACCTCATTAAAATATAACTTGTGGGCTTCCCTGGTGGCACAGTGGTTGAGAGTCCGCCTGCCGATGCAGGGGACACGGGTTCGTGCCCCGGTCCAGGAAGATCCCACGTGCCGTGGAGCGGCTGGGCCCGTGAGCCATGGCTGCTGAGCCTGCGCATCCGGAGCCTGTGCTCCGCAACGGGAGAGGCCACAACAGTGAGAGGCCCGCATACCGCAAAAATAAATAAATAAATAAAAATAAAGTATAATTAATGAAACATAAGCTATAATACTGGATGTGATAATGCCAATGATTTGGGTAATTAAGAGAGTATTTGCATGTGGATACTGAAGAATGTGCTCCAACAAGATTGATAAGGGGAGAAGTCCTCTGACTGATAAGATGATTGTAGTTCATTATAATTATATGAATTATAATTTATAATATATAAAGTGATATAAAACCATACTGCTATATTTATTTTGACCCTCTACTTACCAAATACTATCATCTGAAATTGATTTTATTTCTTAAATAATTGTTTCTAAGGCAAAGAGAATGCACTGATCAACAATTACAGATATTCTACGCTGTCATTTCTCCAAATAGATCTCCAAATTGATCCATTTATATTCTGTTCTATAAAGATACCAATTATCAATTTGCTTGATGCAGAGTATTACTCTCCCAAGACAAAACATCACCCTGGTGAGCTAAGTCAAATCAATGAGAAATTAAACCCAAGACTGTTTAGGACCTTGACAAGGACTGGCTTTCCCACTGCTGCATTCCCAGACCCTGTGGAAAACAGCAAAATGTCTTTTACTTATGTTTTAAAATATATTTTCCTATATACAAATTACACAAAGGATTAAATAATATTTCAGACATTTAAACTTACTTTTCCTTAGTCACTCTGATTATTTTTTCTTCATTTATTATTTTAAGGAATATATAGGTCACTTAACATCACTTAACCTCCCTCCGTCTTAGTTTCTACATCTATAAAATGAGAATAATTCCACCCACATTTTAGTGTTTTTCTCAGGATTGTGGTGTATACATCACAGTATATGTATTAAATATATTACAGTATGTATTATGTATATAAGAAGCATAGCACAGAACCTGGAATATAGTTACTAGTTACTATTACCACGGTAGAACACAAAGTCCCCAGATCTCAGCACTGATTTTTTTCCAGCCAGTATCACATGCTGCTGCCTGTAACATCAAACCATCTTTGAATATAGGTAGTCTGGCAGCTCCAGTGCCCCATTGCTGGCTCAGGCAGGCCACTACCCACACTTGCTCCAGACTCATTACCTACTACTTTGCTAAGACACATGTCATGCCAAGCATATTCCTCTACACAATCCACACCACCAACGCCACAGTTGCTTCATAAGGGATTGCTGCTTGTCCCTCCTCTAAAATGGGTATGGAAGTGAATATTCCTGCCTTGCATGGAGCTCCTTAAGACTAGATCCCACAGTATGTGTTGGGTTTCTACATAATCCACCAGATTGTATGCATAATGAGAAATGGCTGGATGCTTTGGATAGCTTT
This sequence comes from Monodon monoceros, assembly GCF_005190385.1. NCBI lineage: Eukaryota > Metazoa > Chordata > Mammalia > Artiodactyla > Monodontidae > Monodon > Monodon monoceros. The sequence goes on along the minus strand of NW_021703782.1, from coordinate 34,574,353 downwards.
TTTCAGAAAGGGACTCTGAGACAGATACTTTCATTTTGGAGGTTTATTGAGGAGTAGACTCAGAAACAACATCTGCAGTGGTGTGCTGGAGCCAACCTGTACCAACTTGCAAGAAGCAATTATGTGCATCTTTTCTCACCTCTGTGTTCAATGATGTCCAGTTGGTAGTTTAAAATTGGCCGTAGTGGGAATTTATGTCTTGGAAATTGGCAAATGCAACAAATAAGGGTGTCCCCACCACCACCACACACACACACACACACACACACACCACACACACACCACACACACACACACCACACCACACACACACACACACACACACACACACACACACACTGGGAGATTCTATTGTTGAACAGTTACCAGCACACCACTGTCTGAAAGAGAGGAAGAAAAGCCAGGACTGGGCAGAGGAAGAAACTGATCTTACCCACCATAATAAGTCTTAATCCACAGGCTAAGAAACCTAAGAAACCAAAATTGGTGTTCTTCCAAATATTAAGTACATCTACTCTAATTTTGTATTCAGGAACTGGGTAATGACTACTGGTCCATGGTCCCTAGTGGACATGCTTTTTGACAAACTTGGGCCAGAACTTTATTTATCACCTGGCCCACCTACACTCTGATTCTAACCAGGGGATTATGATGACACTTTGGGTTCCCAGGTATCGACGTCAGTTGAGACTCTACGTCCAACAGTCCTTGAAATATTTGAGTGTTCTCCTTTCCCAAGTGTAAGAATTACCCAAGTAAATGACTTAATATATGCTATAAAAATATCAGCAGCACAACTTCAGATTACCAGCAATGATGGACCTATTTATGGTCCAGAGATTTGGTGCAGAATGTCTATTAGGGACTGTGATCTCCTAATCTCTTGTCACCAATAAGCAAGTGAAGGAAATGGGATTAAAGAAAGAGAAAATGAACGAAGGTGTATTGCAACAGAAGCCTCAGCCAATCCCACAGGAACCAGAGTATAACCTTGACCAAGGCAACTCCCCTCTGCTGAGGGTAATTTCCATAGAGGGACTCACCCCAAGATACTTGGTACCAAGACTGGTTCTAGGAAGCAGACTCAGCTATGAGTCCTTGGCAGTTAATATTTTGTCAGCTGGGGGATGGTCCTGAAGCGGGGGTTCTCATTACACTGGGTCATGTTAAAATAAGAGTCCCTGCACTACATGCAGAACCATTATTCTCCAACAACCTTAAGGATTTTAGTTCAGCTTGGAACACCAATTTTCTTCTCTCAGCCTACATTCTCCCTCATCAACTCTTAAGGTTCTTCCTTGAAATTTTGCATCCTCACACACCCAAAGACTTTCAGAGATGTTTATATATAAACATTAATCAATTTCACTTGGGTTTGTTTGTTGGTTTTCCAGAAGGTTTTTCAGCTACCATATAAAGTGAGTTAATTCAGAAATATACCAAAGATGAGGGAGAATTTCCAGCCTCACACAACCTATACTAATGATGCTTTTACAGAGCTACCTATTAAAATTATTATCACTGGTCCAATGCTGGTAATTTTTAGTTACACTGAAGAAATTTTTCAGTAGATATTTAGCTTACAAATGGATGGGGTGCAGTCAGCAGGAGGAAGAAAAAATAATCCTCTCATTAGGATAACCAGGCAATTAGAGAAAGACCCTGACATATGGGTAATGTTCTTAGAAAGTTTCAGAAGCACAGTTATATGGCAATTGCAATTAGCATCTAACAAGGAATTAGATTTGTTTATACACGCTTCAGGGGGAAGAAAGATTATGGAGGATATTTCCAAGCCACCAAGTGTGCTGGGAATTGATGAAATATTGAATGACATCCTAAAAAATAACTTTTCTAGAACTGATACTCAGGTCTGTATAACCGGCCATGCTGAGAGAAGAATGAGCTAATAGGTTTTAGGGTGATTTTCTTCCCAAACAAGCTTGGAGTAGCTCAAGCAATTAATAAGCTTTCTGAGCTGATTCAAGATTATAGGAAAAAATTGTAATGTGCAATATGTTTTTGAGGGAACTCTTAAAAACCATCTCTGTGATTGTCAAGGATGACGCCATAATCACAATGCTGGCATCCATAGACCTGACTCAGATTTCTGTGAATCCAATATTCTCATTAATTTTATTCCTTTTAGAAATCTGCATCAAGAACTAGAAAACAAAATGGGCTTTTATGCATTCTGGCAAGATACGATGTCCTAATGTGAATCTATACTGATTCTTGACCTCATATCAGGGTTGACATTCTCTGATTGGATTTGTAAGGGGAAGAGAGTGACTTCCTCCCACCAGACAGGTGGTAGATGGGGAAGACAAAACTCAGGAAAACCTAACTCCTGAAAGAGCTGATTGAAAACAAGACTAGTTCTGGACCAGACCATTTGTAGAAACCACATAGCCAATGACTTAACATGTTGCATGGAAACCATCTGTGCTGAAGATGGTGTGTATATATGATACTAGCTTATATAGATTTGATTGTATTCAGGAAAACATTGAAGATTCCTGTTTAACTATACATAGCAGAAAGCTGTGTATCCACTTTTGCTCACTAACAACAGCTTTAAATTAGGTGAGGAAAGTATGACTTAAAGATGAGTTAGACAGAAATGCGATTATTTTATTCATCCTAGTATTAAGACTAGCTCAGGGTACACTTTCTATTTCCCTCTCTCTGTCATAAACATTTCTATTTTTGAACAAAATAATAGAGTTTGGTTTTCCTTTTGTACTTTGGGTCTAAGCAAAAAGAATGAAATATGGATATGGCTTGGACCCTTATTTGTCTATAGTATACACCCCACCTTTTCCTCTCTGCCGCCAACCAGGCTGTGCTATAACTATAAGCGCCCAGCATATGGATGCTATGTGCTATGGCAGGAAGCCTGTCCTAGAATATTTTGTACTAAGGTGGGGTAGGGGTTGAGTTGGGAGACAAACTTTCATGAGCATATTTCAGGAGACTCCAACATATAAAATATTAACAGCTGTGTTATTACCCTAAGGGGTGATATAAGTCACACACTGTATCAGGTTCCTATGTCAAGATATTATTTTCCATTGTTAATACTCCAATACTTCAGATTTAGTCTTCATTTATAACACTGTAACCCACATATAATAGTGCTGATAATCACATTGGCTCTGTGGTTTTACAAATGGCCTGGTCCAGAACTAGTCTCCTGGTACTCAATCAGCTATTTCAGGAGTTAGGTTTGCCTGGGCTTTGTCTTCCCCATGTACTACCTGTCTAGCACTTTCTCTAAGTATTTGAGGTGATTCACAATGACACCTGCCCAAGGTACATTCATTTCTCATTTTATCTCTATCACATTTGCATTGTCTTTGTGATCCAAGCAGCTAGAAATATTTTGGATTCCCAATAATCTGAGGATAAGAGCAGCCAGTAAACCATAGCAGCACCCAGGAAGAACAGTCTTCTCTGAAGACTTTAGGAGTCCTCTAGGTGAGAGATGAGGGGTAGTACATCAATATTTAATGCTGGTTTCTGTGCAGATACATTAATAGACCTTCTGGAGCTACAATCTCAGCTGCCCAATTCTGCACTGTGTCAACCTCCATGAAGGTAGACCCATGATCCATGAAAAGAAAAGCTATTTGTCCTCCTCTCCATAGAGAAAATCAGTCATCTGATGTTTTATTTTTTCTTCAGACCCTTTGCTATGTCCTCTTCTGATCTAACTCAGCTTAGATTCTTTACCCCATTGTGTATGACACTGTCTTATCTATATAAGCAACTCCTTTTCCCAATTATTCTTCTATCACAACTGGCTGAACAACCCATGGCCTGGATCAATACAGCTCTTAGTTTTTTCCAGGATTATATCTAAAATCCTGAACGATGCTCAAGATAATCTCACAAATTTGCAGACTGGCACCAGTTTAAGTTCATGGTTTTAAAATTTAGATTGTCTGTCTGTGAAGTCCAGCAATTCAGAAATTCATGGCATTGCAATGTTAGAAAAATCAAATCTTCCTGTGTTGCAAGCAATAAAATGTAAGATAGAAAAAAAAAAGGCACTGAGGAAAAATATCCCATAAAACCTTTCAACTGGATAAAATTAATCAGAGCAAAAGTGAAAATAAAGGATTACCTACTCTTCAGGGGCCTGACATCTGCATTTTAGCCCTCATGAAGTTGAGAGAGAAAAAAAAATATGCAGAGAAGAAAGCAAAAATATAGAGCATATCTGGAGAATATTACTTTGAAAAGAACCCTAGAGGTAATTACTGGCAATATGGAACTGACTTCAACCAAATAAAAATGAAGTCTAACAAATTTTGACACTTATACTAAAAGCTTGAGCTAAAAATTCATGTGACTGTTCAAGGTTTAAAATAAGCCTTCCTCAGACTTCCCTGGTGGCACAGTGGTTAAAAACCTGCCTGCCAATGCAGGGGATACGGGTTCAAGCCCTGGTCCAGGAAGATCCCACATGCTGTGGAGCAACTAAGCCCGTGCACCACAACTGCTAAGCCTGTGCTCTAGAGCTCGTGAACCACAACTACTGAAGCCTGTGCACCTAGAGCCCATGCTCCACAACAAGAGAAGCCACCGAAATGAGAAGCCGGCGCACCTCAATGAAGAGCAGACCCCGCTCGCCACAACTAGAGAAAGCCCACGCACAGCAACAAAGACCCAACGCAGCCAAAAATAAAAATAAATAAATAAATGTATAAAAAGTAAGAAAAATAAAATAAAATAACCCTTTTTCTGAGCAGGTAGTAGAATGAGAAAGCAGTATACCTCCCAAGGAGGGCATATTTCACGACAGCACTTCAGATGTGGCCAAAGGGGATATGTAATAAAAAGGAAGCACCTCACCATAAGGTAGAGCCACAGTGGTAAGAGAGCTGCTTCAGAGGTCCGATTAGGGCCTAACTAAGGAACATTCCCCACCACTAGATTACAGTGTCCTCCTAATATCTGCCATCAGGATTTCAGAGTTGTTACAGACCAGTGACTACTGTGTATTTTATATCAGTCCCATTTCTAAATGGAAGTACATATTTTATGTAAGCAAAACTCATTTCACCATCATAAATTGTGTTTTAAGAGTGGAGAACTGTGTGTTATAGTTCCCTAGGCCAAGAAGAGCTATACCTGGATCTAACTGAGGGACTACTTTGCATCCTCCAGAGATCCTGGACTTAGACTATAATCCTGTAATTGAATAAGACATTTGGGTTTTCTCAGTTAAAAAGGGGATTAGTAAGCTCTGTGTTTGGGTAGAACTGTGAACTAAGATCTGGTGACAAAAGAGCTGAACTATGGTAGTCATTATTAGTGCTCACAATATCTGTTTTGCCTCTCTTTCCAGGCAAGTGAACGACAACACTTCCCAATGTTAATTTTCCTTAAAACTAGATGGGGCTAATTGACTAGTTCTGGTCAATGGTCTGTGAATAGAAGTGACATAGCAATTCTGGACTGAAGCAGAGAAGAACCAGGTGAAAGTTCTTTATGTCCTTTCCTCTCCTGCTGCAAAAAACATGGAAGCCTCATGGTGAGGTTCTAGAACCAAGAGATTTGAGCAGCCAGAATTAAGGAGTCAATGCATGGAGAAAAGTTAACCTGGAGTGTTCCTGCAGCAAACCGAAACGAATGAGAAACTTTCATTGTGTTAGACCACTGAGACTTCTTTAAAATCCACAGAATAACCTCACTTATTCAGACCCAACTTTAATGAAATCATGCACATTTAATTTAAAAGCTAAATTATCATTCAACAGTATTTTCCTTCAGCATTTTGAGGGTGTAAACCCATTATATTTTGAGATCTATTATTACTGATGAGAAGTATGTTGCAAATTTAAAATGTATCCTTATAAGTAATCTTTATTTCCTTTCTGATAACTTTTATAATAATTTATTTTTAAAATCATTCCATTTTACCATGATTTCTTTGTGTGAGATTTATTTCCATTTATTAAAATATTAGTTAAGGAATATGGAAGCCAGAATGAGAGCCAATACGTATGATTAACAGGATGTGATGGTCAGATGTGAGGAATGGAAAAGATAGAGGTATCGAGGATGACATCCATGCTTCTGCCTTGATGGTGGATGGAGGTGCCACTGAAAACTGGTGAAGGAACAGATGTGGGGTGAAGGATGGGAAGATCAGAATATAAAGATAGGAAGTTTGTAATAAATTTATACTAAGCTATCTTTTTATTGAATAATTTATTATGCCATTGAAGGAAGATATTTTGGAGTAAGGCACAGCTTCGTGGAAACATATGAGCCACTAGAGAGGCTGTGTTTCACTAGAGAGGGCAGGAATGAAGGGCTACTAAGAAGGCCCGGGATCTAGACAAGATATCTGAATATCCTCTCCCAGAGGAGTTGTGATGAGGTCAGAAGGTCAAGCAGCTTCTTTTCATGCAGTTGGAGGGAAGATATTGAGATGACATTCAGAACATTCCATTTTCATATCTGACCCATCACAACTATTACAGTCTTCAGTGATGAAAAAATAAAATGTATCTTTCTGTATTGAAAACGTACAGAGCCAGAGACTTTTCACAAAAATAAAATGTCCAGTTGCTTGAAATATTCTAAATAGATATGGCAGTGGAGAAACAGTTCCTTCTCAGTAGCACTCTAGCATCTTTACTCTGGAGTCATCAGCACAGTCATTAGCATCTTGATTTGGCTATGGGTACCTTGTGTGTGAAGTAGATGGAGTGTGTTTTTTAAAGGTTTTCGCTGGACGGTCAGGATGTGATCGAGAGTTGAAAGATAGCCTGCGGCACTTCTTGTCCAACACTGTACAAGTCCCTAATGAGACACCAATGATTTCATTGCAAGACAAATATGTGTGAGGGACTAATAAGCCAGTTAGAGCCACTCTCAGAGCAAACAAGCCACCTAAGTGACAGCATGACTGAAATGCAGACCACATTCTCCTCTGCCTTTGCTGAAAACACGAATTCATATGCAGGCACACTCTTCGTCAGTTTTCTTAAGGAAATTATCATGGAATTTAAGCATTTCAAACTTCAGAGTTGGCTTTTTTCCAGGCAAAGAGAGTATATAAAGTTGCACCAAAAATGAACCCACAGAAACATAATCAATTCCATCATGGGAAAAGGAAAAGGTCATATTGCTATATTAATTGCCTTATTGCCCTTCCCACCAAAAACAAACGACAAGATCCATAGCATCATGGACTTCATAATCAGCTCTGCTCTAATAGAGAGAGAAGTCAGGGGAAAGGAAAAGAAGAAAAATCTCCCCAATATAGCTTCCTTTATGGAGTGCAAGGACTTTGGGAAAAGATAAGAATGTCTTAATTAATTAGTTAATTATTTCTACAAACATATATTAATGTCCTACTACTAATGAGGCTTTTGTATGCCCAGGTGAACAAAAATGAGAAGGACTGCATCTCCAGTCAAGTTCAGGTATGCATGGCCAGCCATTAACAAACTTATAAAACAATGCTTTTGGTGTCTTCAGCCTCTTTTTTTTTTTTCTCACACCATTTCTTATTTCCCATTACTCTTTTCTCCTTTCAGTCATCTACCTTCAAAGCTCCTCTCCGAAAAATCCCTGACAACATTCAATGACCTGTTTAAATGGACTATTTAAAACAACTACAATAGGACAAGAGAGAATGTTCCTTATGGTAATAAAAAGCATAAATTTAAACAAAAAGCCTACAACATCGTACACATCAGTGAAAATCTTAACATGAATGGTTGATAGCAATATTTTTAGTAATTTTTTTTTAATTCCCCACTTGTTTGTTGCTTTCTAATCTACTTCACGGGCAGCTGAGAGAGTAAACATAATAAATTCTAATTTATTATGAACATAATAAATTAATGTTTAATTTATTTTAAACATAATAAATTCTAATCATGTCACCTCTCCCATGAAAACCTTTCAATAGCTTTTTAATGATCTTAAGATAAAAATCAAATCCTTAAAGGAGCCTTCCAAGCTTTGCATGACCTCCTAATGCCATCTAGTGCCCCTCTCCCTTTAGCTCAATAAGCATCAACCAACTGGGCTTTCTTTTAGATCTTTCCACATCAAGAAATGTTATGCTTCCTTTGCCTGCACTGGTTCACTGGGCCCTACACACTCCCATTTCTCAAGCCACCTCCCCTACACACACACACACACACACACACACACACATACTGTCTCTCTCATCATCTACATAATTCATCTTTCAGTTCACCATTCAAAATATCAGTTCCTCTCTGCTCAATGTTAATGTGGCAGCCTGGATGGGGAGGGAGTCTGGGGGAGAATTGATACATGTATATGTATGGTTGAGTTGCTTTGCTGTACACCTGAAACGATCACAACATTGTTAATCTGCTATACTCCAATATAAAATAAAAAGGTTTAAAAAAAATCAATTCCTTTGAGAATAAGAAGTCTTCCTTCTCCTTCTCCATCATTCTCTCCCATAGTACCATGCTTCCCCTAGCCCTGTAAGACTTTTCACCTGTGGTTACTATATTTTAAATGTAATTACTATTTAATTTCTTTTTTAACCTCTACAGAGCTAAGGGCCATGTTTGTTTTGTTTAATAATGTATGCCTGGCATACGTACACAGCCTGGTACATAGTAGGTATTCTATAAGTATTTATGGAATGAATAAATGAATGACTAGAATATTAAGATCAATAAAATGAGAACACATCATAATTTCTGAAATTAGATTCAAATTAGTTCTGAGTTTCTTGGCAAATAGAATAAAAAGAGGAAATTAATCAAGTTTAATCAATTATATAAGGAGAATCAAACCATTTCTTCAAGGCAACAAAACGTTTCCTATTTCTAAAGAATGTAGAAAACTTTCTCAAAGAGATAATTTTCCTTCACAGTTCTAATCACAGTTTATATATGTGTATGATCATCAACGGGTATGTGCTACAGTAGACTCCAAAATTCTGAAAGGTACAGACCCTGTCTGTTTGACTTACTAAAACATCCCAGCACATAACACAGTGTGTGAAATATTAAAAGCCTCTGATAGTAACCCATTTTTTCTTTCATTCAACAAATATCTACTAAGCAGTTATTATCTGTTCAGCACTAAGATAATAAATACAATGAGGGCTTCCCTGGTGGTGCAGTGGTTGAGAGTCCGCCTGCCGATGCAGGGCACACGGGTTCGTGCCCCAGTCCGGGAAGATCCCACATGCCGCGGAGCGGCTGGGCCCGTCAGCCATGGCCGCTGAGCCTGCGCGTCGGAGCCTGTGCTCCGCAACGGGAGAGGCCACAACAGTGAGAGGCCCGTGTACCGCAAAAAAAAATAAAAATAAAAATAAATAAATAAATAAATACAATGAGTAACTGATGGAAATAGTATATCTTATCACTTTATAGCAACAGTAGTCACAAATTTCATATGGCTGCTTTAGGTTTTTGTTGTTTATGCTGACGTTGTTGGCATTTGATAAAGCATGAGAGAAAACATGGTAAAACTGCGTAATAAGGAGCATAACAAGTTTTCCACACACTTCACTTTTTAAAGGTTCAACCTGTTTTAGGATGGAATTTGGAGTAAATAGAGGAGACAGGGAGGCCACTAGGTAACACTTCTCTAGCTGAGTTTATGCCAGGACCTGGAGAAAAATAACACTCAACTCTGAGCTTGCTGACGACAGCTGGTAGTGCTGGAGTTCCTGTGTGCTCACTCTGGTTCCAAAATATCCTGCAGATTGGGGCTGGTTCACCAAATTTTCTTTTCTTTGTAGCAGCAGGCAGTAGAGAGTCAAACTACTTTTCCTTCTTCTTTCAAGTCAACCCAGTATTTTCAAAACTTATGGTTACCCAAGGTGGGCGGGGGGTTAAATGAGGAGCTTGGGATTAAAATATCCACACTACTATATATAAAAAGGACCTACTGCATAGCACAGGGAACTATACTCAATATCTTGTAATAATCTATAATGGAAGAGAATGTTAAAAAAGAATATATATATTTATATATGTATAACTGAATCACTTTACTGTACACCTGAAACTAACACAACATTGTAAATCAACTACATTTCAATAAATTTTTTTTTAATCTAGCGTGTTCAGCTTCCCAGCTCCATGTAGCTATTTTCATCTGAAGCCCTTTACAGTTAGCTGCTATACAGAAATATGTAGAAGGGGAATAGGGACACCAAAAACAAGATCATGATTCTTGGGCTATAGTTTCTGATTCCATTTGGAGATGGCAGTTTGATATTACACTAAACTTAGGCCATTCTATTTTAATTTCCTAAAGTACCATACACTAGTCATCAAAGGAAATGAGTCATCTGATCTCTCCTCCTTCTAGGGCATGTTTTGAAGCACAAAGTTGGGAAGAGGCAGTAGAAGATAACTCACTCGTGTTTCCAGTGGATTCTTTGTATGTGTAAGGACCTCCCCCATAGTGATCCATTTCCTAATTCCTCTGCAGCTCATGAAATCTGATCATGAACATCAATGAGCCTCCTGAGGGTTCTGCAGCAAAGATCACTCCACGTGTACATGAAGTGAGTTGGGCAATAGGGGAGCTCAGTCTGCCTCATAAAGTGGGACTGGATGGCTACTTTCTGCTAAATGGATACATCCTTACCAGAGCCATGGCTTTATTGAAGTCATTTAATCACTCTAGATATCATTTTCCTTTACTACAAAATGGGGACAAAAATATGTCTTGTTCATTCCACAGGATTTTCTAAGGATAAAGTGATATTAGGCATGTGAAAGAAGTGCTCCCTAAAATTTCCAGGGGTGGGAAGGATATGAGTTTACCTCCTCAATCTTGATGAGCAAAGACTACTCTATCTTTTCCAGGCATATTTTATTTCTCTTCCACTCCATTTTCCCACAGAATGGATGTGAAGTTTTTGAGTTGAGGGTTAAAGGAAGGGTTGCATCTTCTACTCCCATCAATGTTTATCACCAGAAATATATTTTACATACACAGCAGATTCCTCTTTTGCCTGAAAATATGCATACTTAAATCTCTCTCGATGAAGATATTAGAAACATTTCTATGTGATTTTAAAATTAAATTTCACTTTAGCTCCAGTTATTATCAAAATGCTAAATCTATTTGGACATTTGAAAAAATAATGCAGAATAAAGTACGCAAGCTTTACTTATTTATCTTTGCAAAGCAGGAAAGAATATCAAACCAGAAAAACCAAAAGAACTTCAAAAAATATAAAGTTGCACATCCTACTTTCAGTGAAATAGTCCAAATAAGAGAACCAAATTGCTGCTATTCTCATTTAAATAGCTCACCAATATCTAAAACAAATGAGTCACAAGCTTGTTTCTGTATCACTTATCTCAGATTTCCCTTTTCAGGAACATTTTTGAAATAACGTCAGTGATAGCTTCATCTCATTCTCTGGAAAAATAGAACAGAAAATTACCCACCCCTGATGCACTACATGTAGAAACGCCTAAATTATTCAAATAACCCATAGCAGCCATGCTTGCACAGACTTCTGAATGATTCTCTTTGATATGAGTTACTTCCCTACAGTGGGCACTCAGCTCTAATTTTCACTGCCCTTCATTTCTCAGAATTTTCTACTCTACAGTTCTGTTTATTTATCATACGATTGTCAAAGCCCTAGTTGATTTCTTGACTACCAAATGGGGAGGCTTATATCAAATCTGTTTTCAGTGCCTTTACCTAGCCAGGAAAATGAGTGCCATTCATTCACTCCATCATTCAAAAACACTTATTCATACCTTCATGTACTAGAACAGTGCTAAATACATGAGAATCAGAGATTAAAAGCCAGAATTCTTGCATTCAAGGATGTCACCACTCAGTTGGTATAGACAATTAAGGAGATAATTACTATATAGATACATACAAAACAATCACACACGCACACACACACAGATACACAGAGAGAGAGAGGGAGATACACACAAATTACGATAAAAGCACAGATAAAGGGTAGCTAACTCAGACAGAGAGAAAAATCAGTCAAACCTTAATGGCAATGATATTTGAGCTGAGTCTCAACCACGGGCAAATTTGGTCCCCAGTGGATATTTGACAATGTCTAGAGATATTTTCACTTGTTACCCCTGGGAGCTTGTTCCTAACATCTAGTGAGTAGAGGGAAGGCATGCTGGTAGACAGCCTACACAGCACAAGGCAACCCCCCAAAACAAGGAATTATATGGCCTAAGATGCCAAAAGTGCCAAGGTTGTAAACCTGTTGCAAAGGATGAAAATGCAATTTAGATTGGTTTAATCAAGAAAAAGCTTCACATGTTTGAAAAGTCCAGTGTTATATTCATTCACTGAACAAGTAAACATCAAGTGCCTACTAGGTTTGGGTGATGTTGTAGGTACAGGACATAAAGTATGAACAAAACAGGAAAAGTCCAGGCCTTCATGGAACAAATATCTCACTGAAAGGAGATAAACCATAAACTAATAGCAAATACGTAAATATATAATATGTCAAATAGTAGACATTCTAAGAAGGAAAATTAAGTAGAATAAGGGATACAAGTCACGTTGGAGAACCAGGGGTTACTGAATATAAGGTGATCAGAGAACAGCTTCCTATTTTAGATAAGATGGTCAGAGAAGTTCTCACTTACCTGGTGACATTTGAGCAAGGATTTGAAAGAAATGAGGAGGGGGGGCAGGAACCATGGAAATATTTGGGGAAAGAACATTCGAGGCAGAAGGTACAAAGGCCCTGAGAGAGAAAGGTGACGGAAATAGTAAAGGAACCACAATAAGGCCCATATGACAGGAGTGCAAATGGATGACAGGGAGAGTGGGAGGAGATAATACCAGGGTGGAGAGGAGAGCTGGTTCAGCCTTCCATGCCTATGGTAACATAGGGCAACCCGGGCAACTGCATTTACTGTGGGTGAGACGGGAAGGTTTTGAGTAGCAGCTAACAAGATGGGCAAGTTTGAGCCAGAGGATGATGTAACTGGAGATGCATATAACAGACTGACTCTGGCTCTTCTGCTGATTAGACTGTAGAGCGGGAGACAGGTAGGAAGCTATGACAATAATCAAGGCAAAAGATGATGATGGCCTGGACCAGGATGTTAGGATAGAAGGTGTAAGAAGTGGTTAGAGGCTAAATATCTTTTGAGAGTTGATAAAATGTATCAATAGAATGGATATGAGGTATGGCAGAAAGACAAAAGTCAATGATGATCCTGGGGATTTTTGCCTCCTGAGCAAGTATAAATGGGGGAAAAAAACTGACATGTTTAAGAAAAAGATGGACTATCATGTGAAGGAGAAGACAGAATAAAATGAGATCAGAGAGAGAGGCCAGGGATAGCGTCTCCAAGTAAGGGTTAGAAGGCCAAAATAAGATATTTTTATGTTATTCTAAATGGAAAGGGAAGCCATCAGAGGGTTTTAAACAGGACTGACATGAAGTGATACACATTTTTCAAAGATTCCTCTGGCTTCTCTGTGGAGATTAGATACATAAGGCAACAGAATGAGGAACATCCAGTTGAGAGGTGATTGCATTAATCCAGGCAAGACAGGCTGGTGACCTGGACTGGATAGTAATGGTGGGAGTGAAAAAAACTGGAAGGGCTGAGCTATGTTTTACAGGAAGATCCAACGGGTTTTATTGATGGTTTGGTTAAGAAAGATAAGGGAAACAAAGGAATTAAGATGGTTAAGGAAATCAGTTTCCCTGATCAATTCACACTCTAGCTATGGTCTGCCAGCATTTAATCAGAAAGACCACATTCTTTTTTTTTAATTTAGTTTATTGAAGTATAGTTGATTTACAACGTTGTGTTAATTTCTGCTGTACAGAAAAGTGATTCAATTATACCTATATCAATATATACATTCTTTTTCATATTCTTTTCCATTATAGTTTATCACAGAATATTGAATATAATTCCCTATGCTATACAGTAGGACCTTGTTATTTATCCATCCTATATGTAATAGTTTGCATCTACTAATCCCAAACTCCCAATCCATCCCTTCCCCACCCCCCACCTTGGCAACCACAGGTCTGTTTTCTATGTCTGTGAGTCTGTTTCTGTTTCATAGATAAGTTCACCTGTGTCATATTTTAGATTCCACATATAAGTGATATTATATAGTATTTGTCTTTCTCTTCCTAACTTACTTCACTTAGTATGATAATCTCTAGGTCCATCCATGTTGCTGCAGATGGCATTATTTCATTCTTTTTTATGGCTGAGTAGTATTCCATTGTATGTATACGCCACATCTTCTTTATCCATTCAACTGTTGATGGACATTTAGGTTGTTTCTGTGATGTGGCTATTGTGAATAGTGCTGCTATGAACATAGGGGTGCATATATCTTTTTGAATTATAGTTTTGTCCAGATATATGCCCAGGAGTGAGATTGCTAGATCATATGGCAACTCTACTTTTAGTTTCTTGAGGAACCTCCATACTGCACTATTGGTGCAAATAGTGGTTGCATCAATTTACATTCCCACCAACAATGTAGGAGGTTTCCCTTTCCGCCACACCTTCTCCAGCATTTGCTATTTGTAGATGTTTTCATGATGAGAAAAGCCACATTCTAAAATATAACTATAACAAATACCTCAGTTATCTATCTCCTGCTGTACCAGAAACTGGGTCAATTGGCTTAATGAATGTTAGAAATGGATTTTTCATTGATAATATTAATAGCTCATAAATAGCAAAGTAGATACTATAAATGGTTTCTCATGGGTGTATGGAAGTAAATAAAGATCACCCAAATGAGAGCTAGCAACAGGTATTTATTCATAGCTTGCTATAAGAAGGGATCCAGTCACCATGACCCACACTTGGCAGAGAATCAAAGGCAGACAGAGGAGTGAGAAACCTTTATAGGGGAAAACAGGGTAAGCTTCAGGTATGCTTTGATTGGAGGCTGCTGGCATGAGGAAGCTGTAGATGGACTAACTGGAAGCAGGCATCTTATATAATTGGTTTATTTCAACAATAATTATGTTTTATAATAAGTCTGCTTAAAAATAATTTCCAAAATATTTTTGGTAATTTACCATCTTAGACCTATGCTAAATTAACTAATAGCTATTCACTAAATATCTAGATCATTTCTAAGTAAGATTAAATGCTGAAGCATTAATTACTAAGCATAAATTTAATTTTATGTACTTTAGCTTCTTATTTTACACGGTACAGAAAGGCTAGATATTTGAGTCTATTAATAAATATGTTCTTTTTTTACCACATTGAGAAACTATACTCTGAGGAAGAAAATCCCTACAAAAATTGTGAGATTGTATATTCATACCTTGCCAGTCTGCTAGAAAATGCTGGCATACGACATATAATTCACAATTATCTATTTCTTAGTTTTCTAGAGAAAAGTTATTAGTACTTAAAATTTATAATCAGTGTGTATAAATGAAACTATTAGAAACAGTAAGGGCAGAAGGACAACTTTGTGTTAAAAGTATGCAAAGTATGTAGGATGGAACAGTTGTTCCAGAATGAGAAAGAGGAAGATGTAGGACACAACCAGAATGGATTTGAAAAGTTGTAGTTTTGCAGGAAAGGAATTTAATTTCTAGTGGTCAAACCTGGCTAAGATTTTACGAGTTTCTAAAAATGAGCTTTAGTATCAATGGTATACTGATGCAGAACTAGAGTTTGGTTTTCTCTCTGATAAAATGACAAAAGTTTCTTGGATTATTGGTCTGCTCTTAATAAGAGGCTGTAAAAGTTGTTTTTTACCTTCTGACTAATCCACCTAGGAAGTAAAGACTGTGTCTCAGAATAATCTCTCTGCTTTACGTTGACTTTATCATGTGCTTGATTATTTAAAAGAACCAAATTTTATCACTTTTAACAAAGCTGATAAATTTTTTTTACAACTATGTTCCTCCTATATTTACTTTTGAAATCTTTTATTGTCATTTCAATTAAATAGGCAGCCAAGCATGGTTTCTCAATGACTCATAATCCAATTTAACAGTGTTCAAACCTCCTGTACATTTGATATTTTGCCTTTCCAAAATCTAATCCTAAATGATATCTTTTACAACTAAAACTGTATGTGGGATTTCCCAGAGGGCCCCAGGAAAGGTCACAAAGGATCTTTCATCTTGTAAAAAGAGAGATGCAAAAAAACTAGGTTTTTTTGATATGTTGAATTGCTTGGTAATCATTTTCAAATAAGAAAAGATACTTAACCTTCCCTAGGTTGTGTTTGTATAGGCAAATATGTAAATGTGTGTGTGTGTGTGTGTGTGTGTGTGTGTGTTTCAAAAATTATACGAAATTCCTAGAAATTTGTCAGTGTCCCTGATGTCCATAATATGTCCTGGTGCTGCCGTGGCTGATATCAAACAACAGTATCATGTTATCAAATTGTAATTCCAGCGTTTTTTTAAATGTATGCCACAGAAACAGCAGAATATCCTTGTCCGCTGCATTATTTTTGTAATTAACTCTCATTATATCTTTATACACAGCCATATTAAGTCTTCTGTCATTCACAGAGAAATGATGCTTTCCTGAAAGCTCTTGCAATCAGGTACAGGACAGAGTGCTTCATCTTCAACCAAAAGGGACTGTCTCAGAGATCCAGAAAAGAACTATGTTGGATTCTGATGGCATTGCTCAAATAACTTTGAGCACATCATGCTACCAAACTGAGTCAGGATTTCCAGAACTCTGGTAGAGAAACTGATGGGTTCATGAGATTGCTAACCCAAGATCAAGCAGAACAAGAATTAGTCCACAGAACAAGAATTAGTTCACAGGACTGTATGAATTGATAAAGGATGATTATGGGTTTTGTTTGGAGTATTACTGATGCTTTAATGTTCTTCTTCCTTGATACAAAGAACCCTTTTCTCTTTTCTCTTAAGCTATCTATAACTCATAAAAATTTATTAAATTATGTTTTGTAAACAGACAGGAAACATTTATCTTTTTCTTCCTGTTGGTTCCCCTAGAATTCAGAAACTTTTGAGTATTCTTATTGTTATAGCAATATAATTATTTGCATGGGTTCACTAAAAATCTGTCCTCCTTTTAACAGAACATAATTAGAAATATTAAATATAACCAAGGCCTTGACTGTACTGTCATATTTGAAATGATGTGCATAAAACCAGATATGACCAGATAATTTTAAGGAACTAAGATCAACTTTATGGAACCAATGCTTACAAATCCCTCTTAGGAAAACTAGCCTGGAACCCAGCTTATAGGTTCCCAGCTTTATAGGTGAGTAAGAAAAGTCACTCCTGGCAGGCCGAGAAAATAGGACTTGTTGGGCATCTCAAGAAGAGAGGAATTCATCCAAATCTATAAGTACTGCAGATAAAATCTGGTGACAAGTTCTTGGCTCAGCTTCCTAGGCTCAAGAGGCTTCTAAAAGTCCAGTCTGAAATTCCCTATAAGAGCTTTCAGCAAAGCAAACTTTAAAAGGCATATGTGGTTAATTACCGTTCTTGCTGTACCTATGTAAATAACCAGGTCAAACCTAATGAGGCCACATTTCTTTTATGATGGAAAATAACCTTACTTTGATTATCATTGATCAAAAGTGAGGTGACTGTGGAGAGAAATTTTATGTTTCAAGAGAAAACTACAGCACAGCCTTATGCATTATCAGATTCTGGCCCTATTAATCATCTTTAAGCTATTTTTTACCTTTTTGTAAACTGCATTGTATTGTCACCTAGCTGTAAATTATACTAGATCCTGTCATCTTGCGCAAATTGTCAGCCCTTACCAAATTTTAAATTTTTGCAGTTTCCTTCAACATCTAACTTCAACCCTACAAACTTACATTTTAAATTTTTCTCCCACCCTTCTGACTTGGAGTCACTGAAAACTAAAATCTGACACTACCCCCCACCCCAAACCCAAATCCTTACTGGGATCCTAGATTGTCTTGTAGCTAGCCTTTCCCCCAGGCTCTGAAGAAGCCCTGTGAGCTGAAGCCAGACGACTTGATACAAACTTCAAGGTCTTATCACTCGGCAGTGGACAACCTTCATGCCTGGAGCTACAGCTGTGTGAGCCACTTAGGAAGTTCACTGCAACTTCCACATCTTCCACGCTCTGCTCTGGAAAATAACCATGACTGTGGACAATCTTACCAAAACATCTCTAATGGCTAAGCTATCACCAAAAATGTTGTGACTGCCAATTGGGAAATCTGTCAGAATGCCACTGCAATCCTCACTGCACCATCTAAAGACACCTCAAGCTCAATGTCTAGGAATCTCCTCAATTGGCAGCCCTCTGGACTCAGGATCTAAGTTTTGAGTTGGTCCCAACCATTAATCTTTGTTCTCCTTTTAATTTCCATAGGAATCCCCGTCATTAAATGCCTGATTGCTCACACCATCTGGCAAATATCCTCTACTGACAGGTCTAAGCAGACGTTTCAACTAGTCCTTCAATCACAGAAATGTGCTAAACAAACTACATGGACTCGCTTTCTTAAGCATTTCAGTGGATGCCTGGCTTCTCTGGAACAAAAGGGAGGACTGGCCAAGACCCAGGGCCTCAGCATTTCCCTCAGCCTGACTAACTTTCAGACATGTTTCTTCCTGCCTCTAAGACCCCTGACCTCCCTTTCTTAGAGTATTTACCTCAAAAAACATATAATTGTAAATTCTTTCTCTTTACTTTTGATATATAAATCTTTTCAATAACTTCTTGCCAGTTTTACAACCCAGGAATATCTTTCTCAAATACCACGGAGCCATCCTTCTGAAATGTAATCACTGAAGAAGATAAAGCCCCTATCTCCCAGTTTCCCTGGGAGGGTATGAACCTAACTTTGGAGGGCTTCTTACTCAAAGCTGTAAAATTATTGCATTCCATGAAGATACAAAAAAGTTTATTTTTCCTTTGGATAAAGCCAATTAGCAAACAAAGATAACCTAAGATCCTCTACCCCAGCTCTTTGTTACAGCAGAGTTGAGCTCAGACATAATTGTGGTCTCTTACAACTACTGTAATAGACTTGAATAAATCTTTGCCTGTTTAGCATTGTCCCATGCAATTTTTGCTTTGACAGTGACTATCGCGATTTATCAAAAAAGAACCTAATAGTTAAGACAGACCAAATGGACTAAGTCAATTGACAGCAATCTGAACAACCTTGGACAAACTACCCTCTCTAAGCCTCAGTCTATTCATCCTTTTTTTTTTTTTCTATTTATTTATTTGGTTGCACTGGGTCTTAGTTGCGGCAGGCGTGCTCCTTTGTTGTGGCTGGTGGGCTCCTTAGTTGCAGCTGGTGGGCTCCTTAGTTGTGGCATGCAAACTCTTAGTTGCGGCATGCATGTGGGATCTAGTTCCCTGACTAGGGATCGAACCAGGCCCTCTGCATTGGGAGTGAGGAGTCTTAACCACTGCACCACGAGGGAAGTCCCTACTCATCTTTTTAATCATGGATATTATCATAGGATTTTTGTAAAGATTAAAATCGCTAATGTTTGTAAAACCTAGCACACCACCCAAAGAACTTGATCATCTAAGAAACTGTTAATACCTCTTCTTCCTAACTCATCTCCTTAGTCAGTCACTTAACACACTGCAAGGTGATTTATTAATTTTATATGTCATATATCAGAGACAGATACTTCTTTTAAGAGACTGCACATGATCTGCAGGTATTTTTTTTCTTTTCTTTTCTTTTTTTTTTTTTTTTTTTGCGGTGCGCGGGACTCTCACTGTTGTGGCCTCTCCCGCTGCAGAGCACAGGCTCTGGACGTGCAGGCTCAGCAGCCATGGCTCACGGGCCCAGCCGCTCCGCGGCATGTTGGATCCTCCTGGACCGGGGCATCAGCAGGCGGACTCTCAACCACTGTGCCACCAGGGAAGCCCTCTTTTCTTTTAACGTATAAATTTCAAATATAAACTCCCTGAAGAGATCACACCTCCCATTACTTAAGGCAGGTCCGCTTACAGGTGCCATTTTGGTAGTCCACAGGCAGACAACAATCTGAAGCAGCTGAAAAGACCTATAAACTAGAAATGTGGAGAGTGAACAGAAGTCGCGGAAGAGCTAAAATTGAGAAGTCTATATTTACACACTTCCACAACCCTACAAGAGCCTTTCCCCAGATTAGATGCTCCCTTAAGACCCAGTTCTGCCTCAGGCAGCTGAGGCTGACATCTCCAGAGCAGCAGCTGGAGACATTCTCCCTGGAAGCTGCTCTCTCTGACCCCTTTCGCTTTTTAAGCCTTGTGTTGTTTTAGGCTAATAACCTACAACCCTATTTTATAAAACATTTTCAATAAATGCAATCTTTTGGGGGCAAGTATCATTTTCTAAAATTAACTCTCACCCTTTATTAATACTTGTTCTGTCATACTGGGAAATGTGAACAGTAAGTGCCCTCTTCATGGGTTTCATTCATCTGTTAAGTATCTAGAGGCCAGTACTTCAATCAATACATACAATCTTTTGGAATTAAATTGCCCTCTGTTAGGAAGCTACAGAAAATGTCTTCAGATGATGAAACACTTTGTGTTTATTTCCATTTCCTTTGTTCAATTGTTTTGGAACAAATAAATATTTTTGCCTAATTTAAATATCACCTGTGAATGTTTGTAATCATCCTCAGGCAGCATAATGTAAAGGAGTAGGGGTGGGGAGCATTTCCCACTCCTAAAAATGTACTGTGTTTCTGAAATCTTTTTTTTTTCAATTATTTTGGTAAATTGAACCATATTAAGTATGGAAGAGGCACAGACTGTTTAAATAACAGCTGTAATGATTGACTGGATTAAGGAAATAATTTGTCTCCTCAAAACTCAGATCATTGTTTACCCAGAAAAAGAGGGACATTCTCAGTGGAGGGTGGGCTATGAAACTACTCATGTCTCTCACACAACCAAGTTTGGTGTGTTGACCTGAAACAAATAGACTGCCAAATACTTCTCCAGCAAACATAGGTCTACTCGGGATCAGCAGAGAACTGCAATTTGGGGTCTGCAACCATGGCAGCCACGTGCAAGTCCCTGTAGGGCATAGGAAGGAGAACACTTTTATAGAGGAGAAAAGGAGGCTGGGAGGGCTATGGTAAACCAAGAGTCCATGGCTTTTCACTGGCTGAGTCCTTGCCAGGAAAGGAGTCTTTTTTCTTCCTCTTGGGCTCTGCAATCCACATAGGGCGTAAGAGTGCCCCCTTCTGGTTTCCCAACTCTACTTAATCGGGGTTTCTGTTTATTCATTTTTTTCCAGGTGTTTGATTTTCCCCATGTACTGAGAATCAGAAACAGAATGCTGCTCATATTGATTCGAGCATATTGTATCGTTTGGGTAGGAGAAAAAAGACAAATGATTGTTAATGAAGTACAACTTTGGGCACTGTCATAGGGCAGCCAGTTGTCCCAGTTTGCCCAGACAGCCCCAGTTTTAGTACTGAAAGTCACGCATTTCAGAAACTCCTTAGTCCCTGACAAACCTGAGTTGGTCACTGTTGGGGAGGAAGAAATTTTCCTCTACCTTTCTAGGTTCTTCTGGCTGGTCTAAGAATTAAATTAGCATGAGACAGATTAACAGGAGAAAAGCATACAAGTTCAATAGCATGTATATATGTGAGAGACCCAGGAAAACTGAGTAACTTGCCAAAATGGCTGAAGCCTTCACCCTAAATGCCATCTTCAGCTAAAGACAAAGGAGGATGTTGAGGGTAGGGGTTTGGTACTTTAAAGGGGAAGAAGGCAATTCACATGAAGATGGAAAAGCAAATGTTTGATAAATAAATGTTTGCTGGGCCATGCAGAGACAATAGGACACAAAACAGATTCTGATCTCTAGGCCCCGTCAAGTCTCCCCTACCATACCTAGACCATATACTTTGTTTATATCTCTGGTGATAGCTTTATTCCAAGAACAAGCCCTTCACCTAAATTCTTTTAGGGAGTAAAGGGGGAGGTAAAAAGAAGAACTTCCTGATACTTCTGCTTCTTAAAAATAATCAGCCTAAATCAATCCTCATGCCAAAGAAACGTATTTTGGGGTAGAAATTTTGGCTCCTCTACATCACCATAGCTTTGTACCTTGTTTCGTTCTCTCCAACTTTTTCATCCTTGTGGGGAACTTTAATAGTGGATTTTGATCATTTAAATACTTATCCCATAGTTTACTCAATTATTTTGCTATATTATAAGCAACTTTTTAAGGTTAACTATACGTGGGCCCATTAACTATGGGCACACAGCTTAGTGATTTTATCAGTGTCCCTCTAGGAAACAGCAACCATACCAGTTATTTCAACAGAGAGAACTTAATATAAAGAATTGTTAACCAGTGAGGGATTGAATATACAAACAGACAATGGCCAGATCATATGTGACAATGGAACTCTGATCCCACAACCTCTCCAACGATCCACCAAGTTTGGTCAGGAGTTGGTCAATGACAACCAGCTACCATATCTTTGCCCCTGCTTCCAACTTAGGACCAACCAGCAAAAGCCAAATATGCCCTCAAAATCAATCACATAAGATGGCTCACTTCTAGCTAGCCTAGCCCATTTCCAGCTTCTTCATGCAGACAATCTCCAATCAGGGCACACCTGAAGCCCTTACTTTATTTTTTCACTATAAGGCTTTCCCATTCACATTCCTGCCTTCAAGACTCTGCCAAATGCAAGCAATGGTGGATATTCTGTGCAAATAGCCTCTATTTGTTTTCATCTGGGTGATTTTTGTTTATTTCCACACCAGGTTTTGGTTACCCGAAAAGGCACAAAGGGGGCACTTTAGTTATCACAGAAGGTGTAACTGCAGGAAGCAGCTACTAGTCCTAGGGCTGGGGGAACAAAGGGAAGAGGTTAAAATTATTAAAAGGTAGAAGCTTGGAGAGAGGGCCTTTCACATCAACCCGGGATGATAATGTGATAACTCAACTCTCCACACCATAGGTTGAAACACAGGTTACACACAGATACACTATAAAATATTTACATTATAATAATGGAATTGACATTCCTTACTGAGCGCCTACTCTGTACTAAGCCAGGTAATATCTAAAGCATATATTAGCTGTTCAAAGTATGGTTCAAGAACCCCTTTCAAGGACTCTGCAAAGTCAAAACTAATTTCAGAATAATGCTGAGAAGTTATATGTCTTTCTTCATTGTGCTGGCATTTGTGTTGATGATGCAAGATTAATCATGGGAAAACCTGATGGCACCTTAGTATGAATCTAGGCACTGGCCCCAAAATTAAAATGTACAGTAATAATTTTACTCTTCACAGCCATGCACTTGTAAGAAAAAATTAAAAACTAAAAGCCAGCCTCACTTAAGATTACTTTTAATGAAGCAGTAAACATTATTAATTTTATTAAATTTTACCTCTTGAGTGCCCATCATTTTAATATACTGTACGATTAAATGAAAAGCACACATAAAGTCCAACTGCTACCTACTGAAGTATGTGTTATGGTTGCCTCAAGGAAGACCACTTGTGTGATTATTTGAGTTGCAAGCTGCACTTGCCAATTCTTTCATGGAATACCATTTTTATTTGAATAACAACTGAAACACAAATAACGGTCTTTAGGCTTGGGTATTTGGCAGACACTTTCTTAAAAATGAACAAAGTGAATCTGTCACTTCAAGAAAAACAAATAACAATATTTGTGGCCACTGATAAAATTTGAACTTTCGAGTGAAAACTAGAATGTTGAAGACCTGTATACCATCATGAGCTTGACAGCTTTCCAATACTTAAAGACTTTTCTGATACAACAGGTAGTGAATTTAACAAATGTGATTTTTTTTTTTTTTGGATATCCATATGTCAACATTTGGAAGACCTGCACAACTCGGTAAACCAATATTTTCCAACTGACCCATGTACAATGCATAAAATCATACCTAGGTGAAAGATCCATTCAAAGTGCAAGCCAGACCAATGGATTTGAATATTACAAAATACAGAATGTCCGTTGATATGGTTTAAGATTCCAGAGTGTAACTAACCTTTTTATAAACTACCATTTGTTGAGTTTGCATGGAATATCAGAAGAACATATCCACAATTACCGGAAAAGGCTATAGGAGCATTCTTCTCTTTTCCAACTCCATATCTGTGTGAAGCCACATTCTCTTCATGTACTTCAACCAAAACAATATATTTCAACAGATCAAATATAGAGGCATATACAAGAATCCATCCATCTTCAAGACATTAAAGAGATTGGCAAACTATAAAATAATGTCACTCTCTAAAGTTTTGTTGGAAAATATAGCTATTTTAATTAAAAATATGTCATTTATGATAACAGGTAATGGGTTTATTATTGCTATTTGTAAATAAATTAACAAATAGATATAAAATATTTCTCACTTTTAATTTTTAATAGAGTAAATATCAATAGATAGAACTCATGTAAATAAAAAGCTTTTTGAGATCCTCAATAATTTTTAAGAGTTAAAGGAGCTCTGAGTCAAAAATGTTTGAGAACTGCTGCTTTAGATATATCATCTCATTTTATCTTCAATCATTCTTTGAGATTATTATTGGATTTTCAAATGAGTTGTCAGAGATTCAGAGAGAATAAGTAACTTGCTTAAGATCGCTCAGCCAGTTAGCAGGTGCTAGAGTTTCTATAATTAGCTACTGGGTGTGTAAATAGTTGACTAAAATAGTACAAAACAGCCAGGTAAGGCAAATCGGGAAAAAAGAGCAGGATAGTAGGCATCTGATAGTAATTGATCAAGAGATTAAAAACGGGACTTCCCTGGTGGTGCTGTGGTTGAGAGTCCGCCTGCCAATGCAAGGGACGCAGGTTCGTGCCCCGGACCGGGAAGATCCCACGTGCCGCGGAGCGGCTGGGCCTGCGAGCCATGGCCGCTGAGCTTGCGCGTCCGGAGCCTGTGCTCCGCAACGGGGGAGGCCACAACAGTGAGAGGCCCGCGTACCGCAAAAAAAAAAAAAAAAAAAAAGAGAGAGATAAAAATGTAGGAAACTGAGGTTTACAGAATACATATTTTTGTGACCAGCACCACAGAAATTTTTGCATGCCCTTAAATTCTATTGGGGAATCTTGTTATCATTCAGAGGGACAACCAACATCATGCTAGCTTCTGTGAGGGTTATAGTGCATTTGGCTGGGACGTGTGTGCCCAGCATTGGTTATATATTTGGGGCTTCTAAATGCTATAGCAGATGGCTGAACAGATTTGTCATCAAATGATTTAGATCCTTGGGATGGTAAGTACAACATTTGGCCTTCAGTAAATGCCTAGAAAGAGAAGGAAGGACGGTAGGGGCTTACATGCATTGAGTACCTGTGGTCCGGATGGTTCACGTGCATTACATCTCATTTCATCCTCACAGCAGTCCCTAAAAGGTAAGGGGTTCTCTCATGTTTAAAATAGGACCAATGATAAGACTTAAAGAGGTACTGTGAATTGCTCTCGGGGGGAAGATGAGCGAGTGCAAAGTAGACCCATCCTCAGAAGTCTGGGTCCTACATGGAGGCCAAATTTTGAGAATAAGCGGCAAAAGCTCACTTATCAGAACTAGAATAGTCAAGGCCTGATTACCCACATGGCCACCTCCATTTTAAGTCACAAAGATTTGATTTAAGTGATATCATGAAGTCTGCGGCCAGATGTTTCCAGTTATGGGAAGTGTAGAGCAGTAGAGACCAAGGTCCAGGCAAGACCTGACAATGAGAGTCATCTAAAGGTATTACCTTTAAAGATTATTAGCATTCTACTGTGCTCACCTGCATCCTCTCACTTGAGATAAATTTTTAATGTATTAAATTTGCATAATACATAATTCTAGATTTATTTTCCTGACTGGTTAAGATTGTAAGGAGAGCTAAAATTCTACTATATTTAAGTATGTGTTGTGTAAAAGATTTTCACATCATTAAAGAGTCACATGATGTTTTTCCTAATTATATGTTTACAAGGTATAACATGGGTGCATTAAAATAACTTGTGCTTCTTTTCATGGGTGTGGGGTGAACATAGGGATGGATGTTCTTCCATGAATGGAAGCCTATCAGACCATTTTTTTCTCTAAGTCAAGGCAGGAAGATGGAGCTTCACCTGATTTTAGGATAAACTTGCAGTCCTGCTCAAAGAAACTACCTTTTTCAAGTTGTTCCTTATGCCATCACCACCTACTACATGGTCCCACAAGAAAGCCAGATTCTCCAGCTGGTCACTGCCAGCCTTGTGACCTTTGACAGTGTCCAGATTTCATTCCTTTGAGACCACAACTTGCCAAGATATGATTCTTATTGGAAGACCAACTGGAAACGATGTTGGATTAGAGGTGCTGAGATCCAGTTCTGACCACTTATGCACTGTAAGAGTCATAGAAAAGATTTTATAAAAGATGTTTTATAAAATAATAAATAGGATTAACTTGATAATTAGGGCAAGATAAGCTAACTAAGGCCGAGGGAGGACACTGGAGCTTAAATTGTGTTGATAGAATTGAGATGACTCACGTTATCTTCAGCTTTTCTCTTACTCTCTTGCAATGTTTCTGCCAAGGATGCCTCTACAATTCCCCTATTTTGTGCAGGGTCTCCTACCCTCTAAGATCTAATGTAATAGATTTATATTTATTTATATTTATATATTCCTTATATTTATATTTATTTATTTTTTATTTATTCCTTATATTTATTCCTACTTATTTTAAGGTTTTGGTCAATGTTTTTTTCCCCATCATATTTCTCCTTGTGTTATTTGTTCTTATTAAAACATTTGATTTTTTAAAATAACTGGCCACTTCATTAAAGCTTCTTATGTTCTAAAAAAAAAAAAAAAAAAGATCTAATGTAAGAGTTGTCTTTCTCATGGTGACATCATAAGTGAGTTCTTTCTGCCTCAGAACTACAGCAGCCGAGTTTGTTTTTATGGTGTCACTCACCCTTGCTGGTGTAATGGACTCTGTGTTCCCTCCTTTGTTGGAGGGAACCTCCTCCTCATTGGCTTCCTGTTCTCATATTGAGGGACTTTTGTTAGTGGAGCACTCTTGGAAGAATGACAAGACGATTGATGAATTTGTTATAAAATGCAAGTTGGGCCAGCCGGACTTCAGGAAGCACGTGCTGTGGTCTGCTATTGCAAGCCTTCTGTCTTACAGAAGTTGGCTACTTCTCTCTTCAAGAGTTGTCTGTGCTTTCTCAGGTTTTCTGTGATTGGATAAACCTATCTAATTCTGGGATGCAGCATTAAAAAGACCACTATTGTCATATAACTAAGTTATATTTTCCAAAAGCCCTATTAGTAACAAGTTGGTGTTTTGATATCTAATTCCTTTTTGTTAATTCCTTTGTCTCTAATTCAGTGGACAAAGGAACTGTTAGATATTGTCCTTCTAATGTCCTAGCTCAAGGACAAAGAGAAACAGACAGAGTAGAACTTGGGTATTGACATAATACCTGGAAATTGAAGCATCTGCTATGGCCCAAGAGAGGACTGTTTCTAGACATTTGGTTTCAGCAGCCATCATTGTGCCACGTAACTTGAAGGAGTTTTTCTGTTTACTTTGTTTTGCTCGTTTTCTGTTTTTAGCTATGTTCTGAATGCACAGCTTTAAAATTTAGACTTTAGCAAGTGATTATCATGTGCACTTGAACCTTGTCAGGTCATCAAAGTTTATGACCACTGCAACCACAGGTAAGTGGCTCTTTCATAAAGGCTGGGCTGCAGGCACCAGTCCAAAGCAACATATCCAGAGATCTGCCATGTGGGCCTCTGCATGGAGGCCACTGCAGTCTGACCTTGAATTCCACAGGTGTGGCTTGGCCTCACATTGAGTGCAATGTTGTAGTAGGGTGAGCCTTCCTAAAGCATCAGTGGATAGGCAAAATTATTGTACTGTTTCTCAGACAGATCTATTGTGCAACAGAGTTCCACAGAACACTAGTAAGGATCTAGCTATAATGTTAGTACCATGTCTGGGTAGATAGTAAGGGATTGGTCCACAGTCCCAAATCCACTCCTCATTCAGGAATCAGAAGACTATGAAGAAAATAACCTTACATTCATGAAATTTGCCCATAGGCCTAAGAACCACCCCACCATTTGTGTTGAAACTGGCTTTAGATTTTAGATCCAAATTAGGCTTCACCCGAAGAGAAGATTTTGTTTAACTACCAAATAAAGAGACGTGGGATCCTTATGATAAAGAAAATCTGGCAACTTCTTGGATTGCTTCAGGCTCCCTACTAGAATAGGAGCAATTGAAGAATGAAAATCAAATAAAGAAAAGCATACTGGTTAAGCAGAAGCAAGAGAGAGAATGGCTTAGGGGATTGTTGAGATGTTAGCAGACAGACTAAACAGACATGGAAGAAGTCAGAACTTAAAAGTCAGAATAGATGAACACAGAATGCAAAAGGTTCTAAATGATCCTAAAGAAAGTATTAGAAAAGGAGGACATATTTTGGTTCAGTGGTTCTCAAACAATACTGACCTTAGAATTACTGGAGGACTGCACCCAGACCAAGTAAATCAGAATCAGTAGGGTTGGAATTTGGCAACAGTGTTTTTAAACCTCCTAGGTGACGCCAACATGCAGACAAGTTTCAGAAGCAATGTTTATTTTGGTTTTTAAAAATAGTTATTTATTTTGGCTGCACTGGGTCTTAGTTGTGGCACACAGGATCTTTTAGTTGCAGCACGTAGACTTCTTAGTTGCAGCATGTGGACTCTCAGTTGTGGCATACAGATTCTTAGTTGCAGCATGCGAACTCTTAGTTGCAGCATGCATGGAGGATCTAGTTTCCCAACCTGGGATCAAACCCGGGCCCCCTGCACTGGGAGTGCGAAGTCTCACTCACTGGACCACCAGGGAAGTCCCAGAAGCAATGTTTAAACAGGGAACCGTTTAATTGTTTTAATTGTTACTCAATTAGAAACAGTGTCTCGCACTGAACAAAATCTAGCAACGGAACAGAGGAAAGACATCAGAGAGCAGACCGTAATGATTCCTGCAGAGGGAAAAGGATCTGGGTAACTACTGAACAGCAGCACCCCATGAACGCCAACGGAAGGAGAATCCATAAGATCAGCTGTGTAAAATACTCAAAGTGTTCCAGCGTGAATTGCAATTAAAGACTGTTACTGAAGGTGGAGTGATAGAATTAGGACCATGCTCCAAAAGGTTATGAAAATAGATACTAAATATGAAGCATATTAAATGGAAGACATGAAGGAAAATAATGGGTAGCATTGAGGCCTGGGTTAGATGTTGAACTGTTGGAAGAGCACCACCTGGTGGGATCACATAAACCGAAAAAAGAAAACAAAAAAAATGTTAAGCAATAACATTTTTTGGCAGACCCAAAAGTTACTGATTTCATATCTCTTATTTGGGAGACCCTCATAAAATACAATCTAGAAGATTATGTTAAAAAGATATTTCTTGATGATATATTCTTCTATGGGAAGAGAAAGCGTCTATCTGGTTGGTAAAGTTGGATATGCAAAGCTTCCTTCTTGAGATTCAATTCTGCAGGAAGCACAGGCTGAGATCTATTCTTCCGCACCGATGGTTTACAGGGGCCACCCTCCTGGCAGGAAATGGAAGAGGGTCTGACTGGAGGGCACATCTGTCTAAATCTAAGTGTATTGTTAGGAATCCCATGGTTGCCTCACATCAAATCCACGTTCTTCAAAAACTCCGTCATACCAAAGCTGGCATTTTGATCCTATCTTCATGTCAGTTTTGTCTCTCTCAGTTGGTTAAGAACTTGATTTGGGAAAAGGTTTATGAAATACTGACCTCCCGAAAACCCCAAGATTCTCTAGTCTTTACTACACTGTAATTTCCTCAATAATAGAAACCCTCATGCTTGTACTGGCAATAGTGTCTCACACATTGCCTTACACATAATAGTACCTCCATAAATACCTGTGAAGTGAGGAATAATGTTGGGTTTTCCCTACCTTTTCACCCTGACGTGAGGATGAAAGTCTTTGTATGTCAGTAACTGACACTTGCCTCCTCCAACATCTGACTAAGGGAGGAGTTTTTGAGGGAAGAGAGGAGCTCAGCCTGCTCCCTCTAGCTGGAGCTGGTTTCTCCTTAAGCTCTTGTAGCAGTTAGTTGTGGCCTATGTTCAGATGGCAACATCTCTCTTTAAATGCCAAGGTCAGGATGAGTCCAAGGAAAGGAGCATAAAGCAGTTATCAGGCCAAGGAGCTCAGCCTGACATCCAGGCCAGTTCACCAGCAATGAAACCAGCGGAATGTGGGGCAGAACGCATAGCTAAATGTAAAAAGTGTACATCTAAAATACACACCCTGGGACTTCCCTGGTGGTGCAGTGGTTGATAATCTGCCTGCCAATGCAGGGGACATGGGTTTGAGCCCTGTCCGGGAAGATCCCACATGCCATAGAGCAACTAAGCCTGTGTGCCACAACTACTGAGCCTGCGCTCTAGAGCCCACGAGCCACATCTATTGAGCCTGCGAGCCACAACTACTGAGCCTGTGTGCCACAACTACTGAGCTCACGCGCCTAGAGCTTGTGCTCCACAACAAGAGAAGCCACCACAATAAGAATCCCACGCACCGCAACAAAGAGTAGCCCCCACTCACCGCAACTAGAGAAAGCCTGCACACAGCAACGAAGACCCAACACAGCCATAAATAAATAAATTAATTTAAAAAATTTTTAAATAAAATAAAATACATCCCCTGGACAATTTCTCCTCAGTTATACAGTGAATTTTACATTTTTGATATCCCAAAATAAGACATCCCTCACATCCTCTCTTTAGAACTGGTTTGTATATTAGCATTCTTATATCCAAACTCTACCCCTTTTATCCAGCTCCATGAAAATTAAGGCTCAGATCCTTTCTAGAATTTAAATGACTTGAAGTTGTTGTAACAGAGGTCATAGCAGTATGGAACAAAGAATCCATGGAAAGTATTATAAGCAGCTCTTTTGCCCCTTTCCTGTTTGTCTATTTCTATTCCCCTTAAATGTTAATTATAAAAGTGAGATCACCAGGTAACATTTAACCTAACTCCTGACTTATGCTTTACTAAATGCACACACTACCCTGCCTAACCTGTTGTTTCTTTCCCTAGATTAAAAGAAGTAGGAATAGAAGAGTCAAGTAGTTAAAGAATGACTAGCTCTCTACGACCAGCAGGCCCCTTAGCAATCCTGCAGGCAGATCACACAGGCAAGATAACATCTGAAGAAAGAGTCAGCCAGTCTGCACACAATGGAGAAGGGTACAGAATCCAACCTCCTGCCTTGACAATTCACTGAGACTCTTCCCTCTTTTTTCCCTTTAAAAATTGTCATGGCTGAGCAGAATCTTCGGAATTGGTCTCGGGACATGAGTCCACCTTCTCCGCAGATTGCTGGCTTTTCTGATTAAAGCAACTTTCCTTTCTATCAACACTTGCCTCTCGATTATTGGCTTTTGTGCAGCAATCAGCCAAACCTGAGTTCGGTAACAGTACCTCAGGGCCTTCCTTAACCCCATTTTTAAAAGGATGGGTATTGTGAGAGAAACATAAGAGAGAAAAAGATATTTTATATGTAGATCCCTTAAAACTCAACGTGTAATTAAATTCTGCCTGTTCCGGATAGTCATAGACATCATTTTTCCAGGCATTGGACAAGAACATTAAAGGGCATTCATAAAGGGTATGTCAATTCTGGCTACTCCAACCCTAATTCCAGAAAAGGTGTTGTCAAGAAGGAAGAAATTTTCCTCTACCCTTCTAGGTTCTTCTGGCTGGTCTAAGAATTAAACTGACATGAGACAGATTAACAGGAGCAAATCAAACAGAAGTTTAATAACATGTATACATGGGAGAGACTCAGGAAAACAGAGTAACTTGCCAAAATGGCCAAAGCACTTACCTTAAATACCACCCTCAGCTAAAGATAAAATAGAATGTTGGGGAAAGTGGTTTGGGACTTCAAAGGGGAAGAAGGCAATTCATGTAGCAATGGAAAAGAAAATGTTTGGTAAACAAATGTTTGCTGGGTCATGCAGAGACAATGGGACACAGAGAGGAATTTTAACAGACTCTGCTACGTTGTTCCCTGTCTACACACCTAGTTCACACTGTAGTTATCTATGGTGATGACTCCCTTCCAGGGACAGGTTTTCTATCTACATTCTTTTAGGCAGTTAGTGGGTAGGTCAAAGGTTCTTCCTGAATCGTTCGGGCCTTAAAAATAGCCTAAATTAATCCTCATGCCAAAGAGATACATTTTGGGGTGGCAAATTATGCTCCTCTACAGCGCCAAGAGCTCTTTCATTTTACTCTGCTTGGCACACCTTCACTTGCAACACCCATCCCTGAATGAAACGGAAACACTGTCCTATGGGATATATGCCCAGATTATCTCTTTTTGTTATGTATACTCCATTATTCTCCGTTCTGAGGCCCAAGCACTTTCTTCCTTTTTTCACATTTATTGGATCAACCTGAATTTCAAAACATGTTTAAAGAAAAATCTGCCTCACTCTACTTCTTATATATGCAAATGATCTTCCCCGTGACTTTCTAAAACTGCAGCTTAATTCATGTTTCAGTCACAAAAGCCTTGTTACTCTGCCTTAGCCTAGGCTCAGTCATCAATCTAGAACTGCCAAGTCCTTTGGTATTCAGCACACAGATTACTTCATTTAATGACAAGTTTTATTCCTGAATTTTAATGGGGCCTATTCTAACTTTTAATTGCTTTGAAAAACAAGATATTTTTAAAAGAAATCTACACATATTTGGCACAATCATAAATGTTTCAAAAAGAAAAATCTCATGCTGGAAACCTGTGAAAGACTCATCAGTTAAAGTAAATAGGGAAGAACAGTTGCAGGATTAAACTTGCATTATTTCACATCCAATTGGGGAAATTAAAATGTTAAACTCTAGTCAAAAGCAAAGGACATGTTAAACTTGTCTCTTAAATTATTAATTGACTAAAATGATTTAATTCCAAATTCTCTATGTTCTATTACTATAGAAACATACTTCCTGGATGTCAGACTATTCTTTGGTCACTGAATTTTGGAGTTTTTCCCCTACTGATATTGAATAACAATGGATTCTTCAAATGGCTTCATTCTACTATGATCAGAGTCCAAACAGCTCTATGCGGCTGATCCTTAGCTTTTTTTTTTTTTTTTTTTTTTTCAGTACGCGGGCCTCTCACTGTTGTGGCCTCTCCCGTTGCGGAGCACAGGCTCCGGAAGCGCAGGCTCAGTGGCCATGGCTCACGGGCCCAGCTGCTCCGCGGCATGTGGGATCCTCCCGGACCGGGGCACAAATCCGCGTCCCCTGCATCGACAGGCAGACTCTCAACCACTGTGCCACCAGGGAAGCCCCCCATATTTTTAATTGTGAAAAATTTTTAAACACATCAAAACGTACAGAAAGTATCATAAAAATGTACCTCTCTTCTCGGCATATAAACTGTTATTTTTCCTTCACTTTTTAATATAAATAAATAAAACAATGCAGATGTAGCTGGAGTTCCAAATGAAAACGGCCCAAGTTCAATTTTTCTCCATCTCTCCCCAGAAGCAACTGCTAACACTGTTAAGCTGTTTGTGTGAATTCTTCTCTCCATGTTTTTACATTTTAACTACGTGTTACCTATCCATGAGCATACTGTATTATATTATGGGTTTATCAAACTGATGTGAATGGTATCATGCAATATGCAGTGGTTTGCAACTTGCTTTCATTCTCAATGATGTGTTTTTTTTTAATTCTAACCATGTTACTACATATTGATCTTATTCATTTTAAATTACACCATTTAAGTACACCACTGCATAAATACAACACAAGCTGTTCTTTCACCCAAATGATAGTTGTTGAACTTGTTTCCAATTGTTCATTCATGCCTCATTGTGATTATGATATTTTAGGACTTACTATTAGTAGCATCTACTTTTTTTAGTCCCACCGTGCTTTTAAACTCCCAAATATGTTGTTGCTATTATTGTTGTTACTTTTAAATTTAAAGTCCTATTCATTTATTTTTTATTTTGAAAATTCCTGCTTGGTTCTTTTATGGAAATTTTTCCTTTTTTCATGATGTTCTGTTCTTACATTATGGTTTCTGTCTTTCTTTCATCTCTGATCATTCTTTTAAAATACTTATTTTAGAGTCCTCAATACATTGCTTGTTATTGGAAATTCTTGGGCTGTTAATACATCAATTTGTTACCTGCATTGACTTTCTTAGAATGACTTGTTCCCTCAAAAAAGTTCTTGATGCTTTTTGACATCTTCAGTGGGAATTTTTTTCCTCATAAGAGATAACCTCATAGGGAAGTTCCACATTTACCTGCTGTGGGTCTTCAGCTTTCTTCCACAGTGCCACAGTGTGTTAGATTTTAGTTTTAGCTCATTGTTCTGGCTTGAGTTCCTCTTGGTATCTAGATACTTGGGATTCCTCTTCCTTACCTTTGACATTGACACTACCCTAAGGTTTCCTGTGGTTGTACATTTCATTCAGCATTTCTGTGATTGGAAGAGTTATGGGGGCGTGCTCCCCTCTTCTACTTTCTAGCAAATACTTCCAAATCCTTTCTCCAAGCTTTCTCAGCCCTATAACCAACCACTGTGCCCACAGAACATTCCTTTGATTATAATGTATAAGGAAGAGATTTTCTATTTGTAACTTGTAATTTCTAGAAATTTCACTTGCCCATTTTATCTCTGTTTGAATGTCATTTTCCTTATTTATGCAATTTATTTTTCCTCTAAAATTTGAAATCCTTTTCCACATTTCATCATTAGGATAAGAAACACTGAAAGATAAAACTAAAGCTTCTAGAAAATGTGTATGGTTTTATTCATAAATTTAACTTACAGGAACATTTTATTCAAAAGCAATTACAGACATATTGCTTTCTGACCTTATTTCATGTATATATTTGTTGTTTTGTTATTCTTTTCCTAAGATTATGTCCTTTCAAGAAACCCAAAATATTCTTTGTAAATACCTTATAGAAATATGTCTTGTGATCAATTTTCAAGGAAAGAGTTAAAGTGAAATACATAACAGGAGAGATTATCCTTGAGACTTTTTACTTGAGAGTTATAAGGAAAGATTTATACTACCAATCTGAGCTTAATGGGAAAGAGTACAACTTTACTAACCTTAGGTAGTATTTCTTGATGACTGCCTTGAAATTGGGCAAGAGGAAAAATACACTGTGTGGTATTTTTTCCCTAACATTCAACAACATTTAGGAAATTATCTCATTACATTCCAAGGACTGATAATACCAGCTATTTACCAGTACTGACCTAAGATTTAAAAAACTATAGGATTAAAAAATCTAAATCTACTTTAAATTAAAATAAATTTAAGCCTCCAGGATAAGTTGGCATCTATTATACTTTTTATCCTGAAGCTGAAGAAAAATTCTATTTTTTGGACCCTCCTGAAAAATTAACAACACAGAATTGGAAAACCATAGTCATCTAAAGATACTCAATGGCCTCACTGGGAAAAAGCAATTCAGAGAAATCAATTAAGTGTCAAAGCCATGATGTGGACCTGATTTTATCAAATTCTGAATTCTGTGTACTGTCCACTTTATTGGTTTCCCCACATTACAGATTTCCATGGTCTGGCATGCATTAATGAAAAGGCCTCTGTCCTAGAAGTCAAGAAATTTACATTCATGCCTGGACACTACCTCTCCCATTCTTCCCATTTTGGGTGTCTTAGTGAGAAAGTACAGAAGCCTTAAAGATTAAACATAAGACATGATACCATAAAACTCCTAGAAGAGAGCAAAGGCATAACATTCTCTGACATAAATTCTACCAATGTTTTCTTAGGTCAGTCTCTCAAGGCAATAGAAATAAAAACAAAAATAAACAAATGGGACCTAATCAAACTTACAAGCTTTTGCACAGCAATGAAAAGAATTAAAAAAAAAAAAAACGAAAAGACAACCTACAGAATGGGAGAAAATATTTGCAAATGATGCAACTGACAAGGGCCTAATCTTCAAAATATACAAACAGCTCATGCAACTCAACAACAAAAAAACAAACAACCCAGTGAAAAAATGGGCAGAAGAACTAAATAGACATTTCTCCAAAGAAGACATACAGATGGCCAATAGGCACATGAAAAGATGCTCAACATCACTAATTATTAGAGAAATACAAATCAAAACTACAATGAGGTACCACCTCAAACCAGTCAGAATGGCCATCATTAAAAAGTCTACAAATAACAAAAGTTGGAGAGGGTGTGGAGAGAAGGAAACCTCCTAAACTGTTGGTGGGAATGTAAGGTGGTGCAGCCTCTATGGAAAACAGTATGGAGGTTCCTCAGAAAACTAAAAATAGAATTACCATATGATCCAGCAATTCCACTCCTGGGCATATACCCAGAGAAAACTATAGTTCCAAAAGATACATGCACCCCTATGTTCATAGCAGCACTATTCACAATAGTCAAAATATGGAAACAACCTAAATGTGCATCGACAGATGAATGGATAAAGATGTGGTACATATATACAATGGAATACTACTCAGCCATAAGAAAGAAAGAAAAATGCCATTTGCAGCAACAGGGATATAACTAGAGATTATCATACTAAATGAAGTAAGAAAGAGAAAGAGAAAGAAAGAGAAAGACAAATACCATATGATATCACTTATATGTGGAATCTAAATTATGGCACAAATGAACCTGTCTACAAAACAGAAACAGACTCAGACAGAGATCAGATTTGTGGTTGCCAAGGGGGAGGGGGTAGGGAGAGGGATGGACTCGGAGTTTGGGGTTAGTAGATGCAAACTATTACATTTAGAATGGATAAACAACAAGGTCCTACTGTATAGCACAGGGAACTATATACAATCTCCTGGGATAAATCATAATGGAAAAGAATATAAAAAAGAATGTCTCTGTGCATAACTGAGTCACTTTGCTGTACAGCAGAGATTGGCACAACATTGTAAATCAACTATACTTCAAAAAAAA
This sequence comes from Monodon monoceros, assembly GCF_005190385.1. Lineage (NCBI taxonomy): Eukaryota > Metazoa > Chordata > Mammalia > Artiodactyla > Monodontidae > Monodon > Monodon monoceros. The sequence continues at coordinate 34,537,364 of NW_021703782.1, read as the reverse complement.
AGATGAAAAAAAAATAGTACACAGGCTTGATATCTGTCAGCTGGAAGCTGGCACAGCTAGACCATGGGTTTCTATTGAACATAAGCCGTGTCAAAAGAGCACCAACATCAGCTGAGGTCACTCTAAGATTGTGATGGAGTGAGAAAAGCACAAGAGCACTTTGTAATCATATCTGATCCTAGACAAACATAAGAACAGTATGCAAACTACAGAAATATCCAACCATCTCCCACACCCAGCTATCATGAGTTCCAGATGCTTTTTTCAAAAAAATCAATTACAGCTTTATCCCCACTCTGTTCCTCCTGCATCCTAGATACAATACAAATAGAATTACTCCCGTTTCCTGATAGTACCTATCCATAGCAAACCCCTGCCTCCTTGAACCCTCCTTCAAATCATCTAACATAAAGTAAAATTCTATAACAAATCTCCCTACACCTCTTATTTTGATGCCCATCCTTGCTCATCAGGTCAGTCTCCCTTGTTGCATCAAGTAATGAACTCAACTTCTTGTGACCTGAACTGTCTCTGGTGGCCTTTGACTGGTAGGCATCAACAGAGTTCCCTAGAATTTTACAGTTTACCCATCTACAAAGAGAGGAAATTGGACTATTAACATCAGTCTAATACTCTCCAAGGGCATTTCCAGTTGTCATGCCATAGCCATAAAAGTTTGTTATTTCTACCCCTTTCTTTTGATTTCTATTCACCAAATTCCTGAGAAACTACAATAATGATTGTTTCTATTTTTCACAAGAGAAGATTTACAATAATTAGCACGAGCAATGAGCTAAAAGGCAATTCTCCAGTGGTCTCAGTCAGAGAGAAAGATTGAGTAATGCTGTTATACAATCTCTACAACTTTGAAGTCAGAAGTACCAGATTCACACTATAAATAATCCTGTAATCATATATGCAGGCTTTATAATCTTTTGCTTCCTCTGAGATTTTAACTATTTTACAGAAATTGAAGCGTGGAAGTAAATTTTTTGGCATGACAGTTTATAAATTAAATGTGGTTAAAAGCAACTAAATGATTAAGTTTCATTCAGGCAGCTATAATGATGAAGTCAGTAAATAACATGCAATTTAATTACATTTCTGATACACATGATACGTAAGTTATGCATCACAATAATCATTTGGATTAGAAACCTTTTTCTATCTCTTGTTGAAATTTGGCTGAATGGATCATCTGGAGTTAATAAGTTTTGATTAGAGAATGAAGATTACTCTCTCTGTAATTGGGATACATTTATTTAAATTCCAATGAAGAGGGATATGAGAGGAAATGGTGCTAGTGAAGGGAAGAGATCCATATATAATAATCAGAGGCAAATCGACTGCCAGACCAAAGAAGACTATGAACAAGGAGAGAGCAGCAACACTGGCAAAAGAAAACACCTGCAAAGGTAACCTGTAGAGAAGCAGATCTTACTAATGATAAGAGGGTTATGAATTAAGATGGCCCTTTTGAATTACGGAAGCAAAGACATTCTTTGGAAAAGTGCTGAAGCAGTCAGGAAGAAATCTTCATAAAACAACAGCAATGGAATAACTGAAGTGTTTCTAGAAAGGGTATATTTCCTCATATCAAAGGATATTTTAAATGAAAATTTTAATCATTCTGCCAAATACACTTGCTGCTGATGGTTTGAAAGGTGGCTTCCTTTATTTTATAAAATAGGTGCATTTTGTAGGCAGCTGTGGGGCAGTATGGTCAGACCTGGGTAATAATTCCAGATTATTCACTCCTACACAGATCACTTCCTCTTCCTTGTCCTCAATAAAACAAGTCTTGACTAGCCCACTGCTACCCAATATCTACCTAAAGGATTATTCAAGAAGCAGTATTTTATAGAGACCACCCAGGACCAAAAGACAACCTACAGGATATACTAACTCCTCACCATGGGGATTTTCTGAATTCTGCAACTTTATCAGTTTGGAGTTCCAGAAATAATATATATTAGCTTAACCTCCTAAAAAGGAGCTCACTGGGTTACAGTCACTATCACACCTTCACCGTTTACTTCTGAATATTTGGAAGTACACATATCGAGAAGTTTCCTTAGTTATTCAATATCCTTGATATGAGAATCAATGTAGTAAATTCTTCTGGGAATTTAGCTTTTTGGGTAATTTCTATTGCTGTATTTTCAAATTCACTAAGCTTGTCTTCTGCAATGTCTAATCTGCAGTTAATCTATCCAGTGTAATTTTCATTTTTAGATAATGTATATTTCATCTTTAGAAGTTCAAGTTGAGTATTTTTACCTTCCATATCTTCCTTTGACTTGCTCATGTTTTCTCATCTTTCTTGAACATATATATTTATAATAAATGTTGTAACATCTTTGTCTACTAATTCTGTCATTCTTCATTCTTGTCATTTATAGATATACTTCTATTGAATAATTTTTCTTCTGGTTATGGATTAATTTTTCCTGTTTCTTTGAACACATGGTACTTTTTATTGGACTCCAGACATGAATGGTACACTGTTGGGTTGGATGGTTTGGGGATTTTTGTTTGTATCACTTTAAATATTTGTGGGCTTTGAACAGGAGTGCAGTTACATTACCTGGAATTAGTCTGATTCACTGAAGTTGATTTTTATTTTCTTCTAGTGAATCCAAAATGCCTTTGGTGTAAATTTTGCCCTATTACTGAGCCAATACCTTTCTGAGGACTCTAATCAATACTTCATGTGTTTGATCATCTTTCATTTTAGCTGATAGCTGATGGAAACACAAACTATGCAGATGTTACATGTATTAGCTCATTTAGTCCTTAAAACAGCCTTAGGAGGCACACTACCATCTTTACAGATGATGAAACTGAGCACCAAGATATCAAAGTCACACAGCTGCTAAGAAACAAAGCTATACTTTGAACAAAAACAGTCTGGTTGCAAAGCTTGTACTTTTAATCACTACATTATTTATTCTCGTTGTTGTTGCTGTCATTATTATTAATGGCAGGCAGAGAATACAAGGGCAAACTTACAAGTTTATGTCAGAGTACACAAAGCAGTATGTCCTAGTAAGGGAAATTGGATAGGCCTCACCCTATAAGCAGACAGCATATGGAGATACAGACAAGTAAACAAATGAACATACACCCATAAAAGACGACAAGGTTAGAGAATTATGAAGACTGAGATGGGACTCTCTGAGATTCTCTCCAATAATCAAAGGTCTCTTAACGTTCCACACTCTTCACTTTAGAAATGTTTCTACCCATTCTAAATATCAAATAATTAATAGGCTGAAACCTTTTTTGTCCATGGTAGGAAAACCCAGGCTTGGTTCTTCTCACTCTGAAACAGATGAGAAGATGAAAAAATAGGTTCTACAAGATCAGTCAAACAACATGCCAAGTGGAACAAAGGAAGAAAAAAACAAAAAACATTTGTATTTAGAAAATTATCGGGAACCAGAGCTCAAGAATTCTAGCTCCTGATCCAGAGCTCTGAAATGTATGTTGGGATAAGTGATGGTCACAAAACTTAAAATACAGGTAGGGCATTTAAAAAATCATAACACTAGAGGTTTCCCTGGTGGCGCAGTGGTTAAGAATCTGCCTGCCAATGCAGAGGACATGGGTTCGAGCCCTGGTCCGGGAAGATCCAACATGCCTCGGAGCAACTAAGGCCGTGCGCCACAACTACAGAGCCTGCGCTCTAGAGCCTGTGAGCCACAACTACTGAAGCCCACGTGCCTAGAGCCCGTGCTCCGCAACAAGAGAAGCCACTGCAGTGAGAAGCCTGCGCACTGCAACGAAGACTAGCCCCTTGTTGACGCAACTAAAGAAAGCCCACGCGCAGCAACGAAGACCCAACGCAGCCAAAAATAAATAAATATATATATTTTTTAAATATCATAACACTAAACCCCCCTGAGAATATCTGATAATGAGAACTAGCATATCTGACATTTGTATTATACTTTAGAGTTTCCAAGGCGCTCTATAATAATAATCACCGTGACCACTGTAATAATAATACTCTCTTTGGTCCCCAGAGCAGATATTTTTTCCTGTTTAACAGATGAAGAAATTGTGACTCAAAGAAGTCACATGCCAAGATGTCTCAGACTGGACAAGAACTAGACTCCTGACATTGCATTCTTGTTCTGTGTGATGTCTGTGCCACACAATTTGAGATGCCTACCACTAGACCAAAGTAAATAAAATTCAAAGATTGTGGGTCCCCTGACAATTCCAGAGTTTCTTTTCCCTTTAGTATTCATTTTTTGTTTCTCAAAAATTGTTTTTAAAATCTGTATGTTTTAGACCAGGGAAGTTCTCCTTCAGAACACAGGTTGGGTTCAGTTCAGCTTCATGCATCTTTCATTTTCCTCGGACTAATAGCTACCTGGAATATGTTCCACTCAGAAACAATGACAGAGGTCTAAGTGACAGAAGCAGAACCACAAAGTGTCTTTTAAGGCCTCTTCTCAGAACTTGACATTGTCACAAACTAAGGGATGGGGAAAGATGCCACACCCTCTGGAGAGATGTTCTGCAAAGTCACACAACAAAAGCTGTGGATGTCTAATTGTAACACAGGGATTGAGTGAAGAAATGGGAACTTTCATCCAATCTACCACACTACTTCTTATTTTATTTTGTAAGGCAGGTTTGTATTCATAATGTATGTATGTCCGGGCCAAAAAAAAAGTGGGCCCTTGGGAACATCGAAATACTGACTTGACTCCTGCTGCTACTTCTACTTAGAAATGATGAGAATTTATCTTAAAGCCTGCTGAACCCACTAGCAGCTGGGTATCATGTACTGTGATTGTGTCGCTTCATAACTTAGAGTTACTTTGTACTAAAATCTCTCCTGGAATCTTAAGAAAGATTACACTGTTCAAATAGAGGTGAATTTCGGGCAAAAGTCAGTTGGAGACATATCTAGCAAAATTTTACACTCATACTAACAAAACTGCCTATAAAATCTGAGCCCGCGTGCAAAGTGCTCTGCTAAACGAAGAACACACTCAGCGCTGGGGACACTATATTCACATCCATCGACTCGTATGCTTCTCAGAACAAATACTACATCGTACTCCCACGTAGCCACCACCTAGGAACAGACATCGCCCCCAAATTCACATACACATGCAAGGTAATACTAACACAAAAGAGTGAACGAATGAACGGAGAGTTCTTGAATCCCAACTCCTTTCAATTAAAGAGGGCACACCAAGTTGGACCAATCTCACTCTCTGCTTAAAAATTAATAAATCAATAGCTGCAATAAACATTTAAGAATTGAAAATTGACTTCTTAGTTCTACATCATGAAGTGTGAGATCTTGTTAGCTTGTTTACCCTAGGATATTGATGCTAAAGATCATTTTTCCATATTGGGTACCAGAACTGTAAACAGATACAATGAGCATACTTCCTCCTAATTCCAGTAATCCATACCCATGTGTCCTGTGTTAACTCTTCCACTGGGAAGAAACCTTCTGCTAAACAAGCATCACTGAGGTTCTATGCTGTCACATAAAGTATTTAGCATTTGTCCCCTGAAAATTATTCCTACAGCCATGGCCCTGGTGCAGGGCCTCATCACCTCCTGTCCGGATTATTGCAATAGTTTCCTTCTTCTCCCTCCTCTTTCTCCTCCTCTTTCTTCTCTTTTCTCTCCTTCTAACGCCAGCTTCCCCCCATGTTTTTTAAAGATCTGCCGTTCTCTCTAAAACACAGATCTAATGATTTCACTTCATTAGAATAGCTGACAGTTAAGTGGAGTGCTGCCCTGCCCTGTCTGTCCTGCACTAACTCCGATCATTCATTCAAAGCCTTCCACACTCCACCTGCTCTCCTCCAACCTACATTTCCAGCCTCCTCTCCCATTACTCCCTTGACTGACGCAGGCCTCATGCACGCTGGACTGCTTGCTCTGCCCCAGTGTTCTTCTGAGCATGGAGCCCGTTGATCACGCTGCCTCCGCTGCCTGGGACACTCTTTACTCCCCCATCTGAACCTGGCACAATAGTACTCACCCTATAGCAGCTTTTCAGCCCCTCAAAATCCTGGAGTGCTGTGGTAGCAGCACTCCCCTCTGTCCTACTCCACACAAATCTGTGGCCAAGAACTTTCTAAAAGTCAAATGTTACTCTGCCTAAAATTCTTCAGTGGCACTTGAGCCTTATGGAATTCAGTGCAAATCCCTCAACACATTGGCTAAAACCCCTCGTCATCTGGCCTGCTTCTACCTTTCCCGCCTCCCCGCCCCCTTCCCACGCAGCCTATAATGCAGTCATTTTACACTCCTTGCAGTCTGCAAAGTGGGACACGCTTTCCCCCCGCTCAGCAAGCGTACATGTATGCACCTTCTTCCTGGCACGCTCTGCCTTACAGTTGGCAGGTGAACTACTCCTTCAAAGACAAGCTCAAACAAGGTCTTTCTCACGAGGCGGATCCTAAGCTTCTGCCCTGGATAAGTCAGTTCCTCTCCCAAATCCTGCTCCCATAACCCCGCTTCATGCTTCCAGTTCCCTCTGGACAGCCTTCTACTCTAACAAGCTGTGTGCTTGCTTTGCTTCCCTGATTGAGCTGTGAGCTCTTTCAGGGCTCTGCCGTATACAACAAAGCCAGCAAATACAATAGATTATAGAAGTACCATAAGATAAGGAAAGATAAAATGCTAGAGAGTCCCTAGGGGAGAAAAGCAATCCTCCAGAGAGAGGGACTCATTCATTCACTCACTCATTCCTGTGTCCACTCATTGCCTAAATACAGGCCCTGGAGATCTACCCACCTGTTAAATCAAAACACAGATTATTCTTCAGAGGGCCCATACTGGGACACCATGCAGTAGCTGTTCTGTCCATCTTGCCTAAAATATGACTGTTCCTGTGCATTCTCTTAGTAGATCAGGGCTTATAGACAACCTGCAGTTCTTGGATACCTCCTAGTTTTTTTCCACAGTCAATAGTGCACTCAAGCCTGCCATAGCCATAGCCTCACTTGGCGTTAGGACACTGAGGTGTTAAAGGGAGCTCCTGCCCACTTCCTACAGACAGACTTCAGGTTAACAGACCTAAATTCAGGGCTCTGCCCTGTCCTAGGGACAGAAAAGCTGGAAATCAAGCTAATCCTGACGGAACCTGAGTCCAGCTCTCCACGAGAGGGGGTCACCACAGCATACCCTGCACTGCATCATGGTCTCCCCATTAGGGCACTGACTCCAGGGCATCAGATTACGGCAAAAGGGTCTGTACAGCTTTCTTTTCCACATCCATTTCTCTTTCCTAGAATCACAAGGTGATTTCAAATACCTCAGTTCCAGACATTACAATCTATAACAGTTATGGGTGAGGCACTTAATCCAGAATTAGGCATGCGCACAAGTGCAAACTATTTGAAAAGCTAAAAATAATCCCCGAGTTTTCAAAGGCAGCTTGCTTGAGACACTAGTGACTAAGACACGCCTGGGAGGCAGGACAGAGTGAGGCAGGTAAGAGAATGTGCATCTGAATCAGTTGACCTGGCTTCAAGTCCTGGCCTGGCCACTTTCTCACTGTGTGATACTGGGGAGTTGCTGAACCTCTTGGGCTCCCGTTTGCTTATCTACAAAGGGAGGTATTGTCAGTTTTTATATATTGATACAAGATCTTTTATAAGGATTAAATGAGGTCATTCCCATAAAGTGTTTTTTTGTTGTTTTTTTTTTCTGCGGTACGCCACTGTGTGGCCTCTCCCGTTGCGGAGCACAGGCTCCGGACGCGCAGGCTCAGTGGCCATGGCTCACGGGCCCAGCCGCTCCGCGGCATGTGGGATCTTCCCGGACCGGGGCACGAACCTGTGTCCCCTGCATCGACAGGCGGACTCTCAACCACTGCACCACCAGGGAAGCCCCCATGAAGTGTTTTTGAGCACATTACTTGGCAAATGATAAGTGCCAACAAATGCTTATTGTTCCATTGTTTCTGTTGCTGTTGTGTGCAAATTATCTACAGAACAATATTCATAAAATCATCGTGTCTTTTCCCCTTAGAGGCAGACACACTGGGCTCAAAGCATAGATAAAGAGTGCCTGGAACGTAGATCACTGCCCATCATATAGTGAGCGCTCGACAAATGATTCCTCAATCATTGATCCATTCCTTCCTTCCTATGCAGTCATTTCTCAAATTTCCATACTAACAAAGAGGGAAAGAGACGCTAACAATTCAAAATGTTTGATAATCCAAAAATAATATATTCTTGGCTTATTAGAAGAGTGTTTTATACACTTTAACAAAAGAATATGTCCAATGTTCGTAAAACTTAAGTCAAAGTGATCCTTTCACTCAATCAACAAATGCTAATTGAGACTATGGCCACACCTGGCACTGTGTTGACTGTCCATGATATCCAAGAGACCAAGACCACTGAACTCTGCCCTCATGGAGTTTAAATCCTAACGGTGGCAACTAGGGCCACTTTATGGATTTCATGGGCCCTAGGCACTTTTGTGTGCGTCTTCCTCCATAAAAATAGATTTAAAACTATAATTTATGGTTCTGTTGGAATAAAGGTGAATTTTTAATACTATATGTTAAAATATTTGACCTAGAAATTCACTTTTTATCTTTTGATTTTAAAAGAACATTTAAAAAACATTTTTGTGGACCCTTAAGAATATTTTGGGCCCTAGGCACTATGCCCAATGGAGAAGGTGGCAACAAAGTAAAGTGAACATGGGAATAAAATATTCCAAGTGGCTTTTTTTGCTGAACAATTTGAAGGTCAGTTGCAAACATCATGACATTTGACATCGAAATACTTTGGCAATCATCTCCTAAATAAAAGGACATTCTCCTATGTATCCACAATATCATTGTCACACCTCAGAAAATAATTCATGAAACTACAGTATTTTAGCCTATATTACTGAGTCCCACATCATATAATTTTTATATTTTATATTTATACTTCTATTTTGAACCAAAATTCTATTACCCAATTTACATTATTTGCCACAATTATTTTTGGGTGACACTTGACTGGGTCAAAATACTCTCTCACTTTTAATGTTTAAAAGGTTTCTTCTGCTGAACTGCTAGTGAGGCTTTATTGAGACACATAGCTCTCTATCCTGTATTCTTTTGTTGTCATCCTTTGATAATTCTTTTCTTTCTCCAAAAAAACCTTATCCCATACTCCTCTTCAGAAGTTTTTTCATGAATCCAATTGCCTAGGCTGAAATACTAGGAAAGAGAATTGTTGTATTCCATTGGCTGGGTATCATTTTATAAAGTACATGTGACAGTTACTGAAGCCAGCAGGCCAATGTAATCATAGATCTTATCTCTACTGTCTTATCTGCAATGTATTCTTCAAAATAAACAGGACATGAACTTAGGGCAAAACTTCAATATAAATGGGTGATGATCTCATGACCTGGTGAAGGCAGGTTGGGAGAACAACTAAAGTTGTTGTCAGTATACAGGCTTAAATAACAATCCTGACACATCTACTTAAATCATCTTAACCTTTCTAAGCCATGGTCCCAGCTGAAAACCAGAGATGGTAATAATATAGCTGTAAGATTAAATGAGATAACCTGCATAAGGCACCTAACATATAGACTCTACACACGTCTGTCTCCTTCCCCCTTCCCCCTTCCCTATCTTTTCCCTACTGTTTCCCTAAGACCATCCCCAAGGACATCCCACAAAAAGAGTTATGCCTCCCCTAAAATTTTCATTCTTTCCACACAAGAGTCCCAATTTGGGGCCTTGTCGACAAGTAACAAAATAATGGGTAATAAGAGATAATTCTAGAGATGGATATTTGGCTTATATGAAACATGTGAAACAAAATACTCAACATTTTCAGTAATGAAAAACAGTTAATCAAGATTTCATTTGCTAAAGTAGCCAAATAATACTTCAGTCGTGCAGAACAATGAGGAAGGAGAGTTGTCGTATGTAAATAAATGTCTTATCCTGACTAGTTCGATCTAATGCATTCAGTGCAGCAGCATCTAAAAATACTTGCTTCTGGGACTTCCCTGGTGGTCCAGTGCGTGAGACTCTGTGCTCCCAGTCAGGGGACCCAGGTTAGATCCCTGGTCCAGGAACTAGATTCCACATGCATGCCGCAACTAAGAGTCTGCACGCCGCAACTAAGAGTTCGCATGCCGCAACTAAGACCTGGCACAGCCAAAATAAATAAATGGATGAATACAAAAAAATAAAAAATATAATAAATAAAGAAAATAAAAATACTTGCTTCCACTTCTGAGAAGATGGAGTAGACACACTTTTCCCTATTCCTCCTGCTAAGTACAACTAAAAACTCTGGACATTATATATACAACAAACAGAAGAAGACTCTGAAAGGAAGAGAGAAGAAAGACCAATTAGGGTCAAAAGAACCAGGGTAACATGGTGGTGAGTTCCCTGGATTTTCTTTTTGCCTCAAATATCCCAAGCTGAAGAAGCTGGCAACCCAGAAACATCAACAGGTAAAGTCAAAAAAACAAAAACAAAACTAAACTTGCTCCCTCTTAGCCAAAGGACCAGATTGGGGAAGCCTAAGAAGAGTTTTAGGTAATAACTGCTCTGTTGCAGCCAAATACCAGAAAAACAAAACAAAACTGTGGCCCCCACCCCCAATCACCACCAGCCCAGAAAACACTGAGTGGAGAATTTATACTTCCACATTTGGGAGGCTACAAAACCCCAGCAAGGTGTTGTTAGAGAAGGCCAAGCAGGGAGCTGGAACTTTCATCCCAGCTGCCTGATAAGGAGACCACTACCACCCCCATCATTACCCCAACCCATGAGTTTTAAAACTCAATCAATGTAATCTTCCATATTAACACACTAAAGAAGAAAAATATCACATGATCATATCAATGATGCAGAAAAAGCAATTGACAAAATTCAACACCCATTTATAAGTTTAAAAAGTTCAGAAAAACAGCAATGGGGAGAACTTCCTCAACTTGATGAAGAGTATCTACAAAAAAACCCTGTAGCTAACATTGTACTTAACGGTAAATGACAGAATGATTTTTTCCTAAGATTAAGAACAATTCAAGGATGTCTACTCTTACCACCCTTATCCAACATAGTGCTGGAAGTTCTAGCCAGTGCAAGAAGGCAAAAAAAAGAAGCAAAAGCCATGCAGATCAGAAAGGAAGAAATAAAAATGTTTGCAGATGACATTATCGTCTACAGAGAAAATGCCAAGGAGTCTGCAAAAAAAAAAAAAAAATTTATAGAACAAATAAATGAGAGTTCAGCAAGGTCACAAAATATAAGAAAACATACAAAAATCAATTATATTTTTATATATTAGCAATGAGTGTGTAGACACCAAAAGTAAACATAGAATATCATTTCCAGTTGCTCAAAAAATGAAATAGTTATGAGTAAATCTAACAAAACGTGCAGGCTATGCATGCTGAAAACTATGTAACACTGAGGAAGGAAGGAAGGGAGGGAGGGAGGGAGAAAGGGAGGAAGGAAGGAAGGAAGAAAAATCTAAAATGGAGAGACATACTGTATTCATGGACTGGAAGACTAAACACAGTAAAGATGTCAGTTCTCCCTAAATTAATATATAGGTTTAATAAAATTCTATCAAAATCCCAGCAATATCTTTTATAGACATAGACAAAATTACTCTAAAATTTATATAGAAAGTCAAAGGAACTAGAAGAGTAAAACAATTTTGAAAACAAAAAATAAAGCATGAAGAATCAGTCTACCCAATTTCAACATTTATTATTTAGCTATGGTAATCAAGGCTGGTTGTTGTGTTTCAGATCATCATTCATGAAACGAGCCACACTGGGATGCAAGATCTGGATCATGGGAGAATTTCCTGCCATTGAGACAGAATGACCCACATTTATTTTCTACATTACTTGTGATACTGTGTGATCTTTCTTTCTCCTTCCCAAGTTTATGTAGACACCAGCATGGGATGGAGTTCCATTTGTTTCCCCTAGGGTTGATCCTTTTTTCTGATTGCTTGCCTGTCTCTAGTACTCTGTTGTGTCCTCAGAACCCATTTTTCCCTGTATATGCAAATTTTATGTTTATAAGTGAAAATATTAATATATTAAATGATTGTTAACCTTAAAAAAAAAAATTACAGATCAATAGGACAAAACAGAGAGCCCAGAACTAGAGTCATACAAATATGCCCAACTGACTTTTGACAAAGGTACAAAAACCATTTAATGGAGGAAAGATTGCCTTTCCAATAAATGGTGCTGAAGCAATTGAGCATCTATCAGCAAAAACAAGAAAAAGAAACATATAAAATTAAACCAAAATGGATCACAGACTTAAATGTAAACTGTAAAACTATAAAACTTTTAGAAAAAGGAAAACAGGAAAAAAAATTTTGTAATACAGGTCTAGGTAAAGAGTTCTTAGACTTGACACCAAAAGCATGATCCATGAAAGGAAAACTTGATAAGTTGAACTTCATCAACATTTTTAAACTTTTGCTCTACAAAAGACCCTGTTAAGAGAACGAAAAGACAAGCTACAGACTGGGAGAAAATATTTGCAAACCACATATCTGACAAAGGACCAGTATATAATGAATTTTCAAATCTCAAAAGTAAAAAAATCAACAGTCGAATCTCAGAAAGTGGGCAAAAGGCATAAACAGACATTTCACTAAAGAAGATACACAGACTGCAGATGAGCACATGAAAAGATGTTCAACATCAATAGCCACTAGGGAAATGAAATTAAAACGATATGAGTTATCACTACATATCTATCAGAATAGCTAAAACAAACAAACAAACAAAAAAAAAACAGTGACAACATCAAATGCAGGTGAGGATGTAGAGAAAGTTATTCATACATTGCTGGTGTGAATGTAAAATGGTACAGCCACTCTGGAAAACAGTGTGGCAGTTTTGCAAAAAAACCTAAATTTTCAAATTATCCAGCTAGAGCACTCCTAGCCCAGAGAAATGAAGATATGCTCACACAAAAAAAACATATACATGAGTGTTTATCAAAGCTTTCTTTGCAAAAACTGGAAACAACCCGGATGTTCTTCAGTGGGTGAATGGTTAAACTGTGATATATCCATACTACAGACTACTACTCAGAAATAAAAAGGAATAAACTATTGATAAATACAAAATACTAAATGAATCACGAGAGAATTGTGCTGAGTGGAAAAAAATTATCAAAGGTTGCATACTGGATGGTTCCATTTATCGGCCAGGAGTTAAGGAAAGAGCTGCCTTAGAAGGGAATTGGGTGTGGCTAAAAAAGAGCAACATGGGGGATTCCTTGTGATGATGGGAATGTTCTGCATCTTGACTGTGTCAGTGCCCATATCCTGGCTACGATATCGTCCTATAGTTTGGGGTAAAGGGTATATGAGATCTCTCTATACTATTTCTTACAACTGCATGGGAATCTACAATTATCTCAAAATAAAAAGCTTAATCACACACATTCTCACACACACACACACAAACACACACACACACACACACACACACACACACACACACAATATGCCTAGTTTGCCAAGAAGCCATGCCTCTATACTTGATAACTCAGGAGCTCATTAAACTTGTGACTCTAAGCAGGGACTCAGGACTTCACGCCCAGGCTGTGTTGTCCAAACTCACCATCTCTCTGACAAACATTGCTCTGATATAATGTCACTGGAAATAGAGTGAGCCTTGATTTTCTGTAGAACTCACTAAGTAATATTTGTCAGCTGATCTGCCTATTTGGGTGGTTGTTCTGACTTGATGTCATGCTGTACTATGAGCTCCTGAACCAAATTTATATCTCAGCAGTTTGTTTCTGCATCAGTTACCATCCTAGCCCCAAACAGTGGCTGTCAACCATGGCTGAAAGTTAGAATTGCCTGGGAAGTGAGTAATTCAGTCAGCTGGGGCTGAGACGCAAGCATTATTTAGAAGCTCACCAGGAGATCCACATGCTGCCAGAGTTGAGAGCCATTGGTCCAAAACAGATAGACAAAAACCCACCACCATATTAAAAAGAAAATGACTAATGATCATAGATGTAAAAAATAACAGCCAATATTGGCAAAGATGAGGAGAAACCTCCATTCTCATTATTGCTAAAGAGAGAACAAAATAATTTCCAGACCTTTCTGAAGGGCAATTTGACATCTCTATGGAAATATTCCAGCGAATATGGCGGAGACACCGGCATCCTGGAGGGAGCCAGAGAGAGAGCTCCGGGGAGGAGGTCAGCCAGCCCCCACAGGTGTGCTCCATTAGCAGCCTGCCCCTCAGGCAGCAGCTTGTGAAGTATGAAGAGGCCTCTTTGAGGGAAAGGCAAACATAGGCTTTTCCAGCGGCTCCATCTGTGCTGAGCTGGGGGGAGTTGGGGGGGGAGGAGATAGTCACAGCAACTCCTTTTTAAAAACTGTTTCTTGGTCCCTTTAATCTTGCCTCAGGTGGTTTCTTGGCTGCTCCTCCCTTGATGAGCAACCGTTTGAATCTGCCCTTTGGAACTCAGGGAAGGTCATGGAGGCTTGAGTCTTGCCTACAAGAAACAGGGGACAAAAAGGCTTCCATGCCTAGGAGCCCCACAGGGTCCTGCTCGGTTTCAAAAATACTGGAAAAAAGAGTTGTACGTGATCAAGATTTTCTAAGATTAGATTAAATTTAGTTGGGTAAATGGATTTTGTTGGGAGAGGTCTGGGGCAAGACTGGATTTGGTCTCTCCCGCCAAAGTTTTCTTGAAATGCTGCTTTTAATAGCAGATGTATGAGTTTCTTTGCCTTTAAGTGTATTTGCTTTTGAAATCTCTTTTAACTTTGGTTAAGGAATAAGTATTGTCTCACAGTGACCTATGATCTTATTTGACCAAGTTTTTAAAAACTTTTTGACAAACTTCCCAAATATCAAATGTTAAATTCCTTTTGACTTCCAGTTAAGTTTGGGATGCTTTAGAGGGCCCCTGAGGTATCTCAAAGAAAAATATTTAACTAGGATTATTTCGTATGTTAAATTAAATGTAATCACATACATACTGTTTCTTAGTTTGCTATACAGTTTTGTCTCTGAGATGCCAAGTCCCATCGGCTTTCTGAGCTGGGGGACCTGCCTCACAGGTGGCAGTCTTAAAAGTTGGGGTATTCAATGTTGGGTCCAAGCCCTTCACTCCTCAGTTTTCTCCTCATCTTTGCCAATATTGGCTGTTATTTTTTACATCTATGATCAAGGTCCAAGCCCTTCACTCCTCAGGGAGAAACTGGGAGTTGTAAGCTCCCACACAAGTGTAGGTCACTGTGTCAGAGGTGAGGTTTATAGTAAGAGTGTATCTCAGCCTTTCCTACCCTTTTTGATGTGGGTATTTTCTCATTCACAGTGTGTAGTAGTTGTTCAGCTAATGTCTGGATTTCTTTTAGAAGGAATTGCTCCACGTGTAGCTGTAGATTTCATGTCCATGGGAGGAGGTGAATTCAGGAGCCTCCTATGATGCCATCTTGCATTGGAACTGTCCCCTTTTCATTCCTTAAAATCAACAGTGTGGCTCTCTGCCCTTAAAGATAGGTGGTACTTGACCAGCTCTGCCGGCATTAGGGCTCCCAGGATCTTTCTTTATTAATTCATACAAATGCATGTGAATCTATGATTATCTCAATAAAAATTTCAATTAAAAAAATGCATGACTAGTCACACAGTTCATCAGAGTTGATCATCCTAACAGAATCATATATACCAATTGTATGATGAAATTTATGCTACAGCTCTTACATAGTTCACTTTTTTTTGCAGTATATTTATGTTTAGGTGACTCATTTCTGTGACACTTTATTTCTTCAGCTGTTAATTTTTGGTGTTTCTTCCCCTACTATGACTAACTTTTCTGTTGTTTATTGCTAATGGTACTTTTATCTCTTTGTCTTTTTTTTGTTTGTTTTTTGCGGTACGCGGGCCCCTCACTGACGTGGCCTCTCCCATTGCGGAGCACAGGCTCCGGACGCGCAGGCTCAGCGGCCATGGCTCACGGGCCCAGCTGCTCCGCGGCATGTGAGATCCTCCCGGACCGGGGCACGAACCCGTGTCCCCTGCATCGGCAGGCGGACTCTCAACCACTGCGCCACCAGGGAAGCCCTCTCTTTGTTTTTTATTGTTTCATCATAAAAGAACTTTAAAATCTGCAGTAAAATAGCTTTCCAAACAAAGAAAAGGACTGAATATAGCATACTAGAAATAAACATGAAAATTCCTGCCCAGGGTACTTGGTCATTCATTTTTAACAGTGCCAAGCACTATTCTAGGTACTGAAGATAACAATAGTAAATTGAAGTCCCTGCTTTCATGAAGGTCACAATCACCCAGGTTAGAAAGAAAAGCAAATAAGTATGTAATATAATATCATACTAAATACCATAAAAAAATGCATCAGGGTAATTGTTGATAGAGAATGATAGGGGTTCTAATGTAGATAGAGTGGTGGCCCTACACAGCTTGTCTGAAGAGATAACATTTGAGCAGAGATCTGAATTACATAGTAGAGAATATATGGTATGTAGCTCATAGTTGTCAAGAGAAAAATCAATACTGGCTCTTCTCAGACAGATGCTTATTAATTCTTGATTCCCAGAGGAATTAGTAGAGAAATGGGTCCTCAACCGAACTTCTTTATCTTTCAATCCAAAGGCTAAGACATTTGGTTAGATGAAAAAGGGTCAAATACTTAACACCCCATTCTTTTTTCTTTTTTCTTTCTTAGACAAGATACATTTATTGTCTCAGAAACACATAGCCAACGAAACAATGTGGACAATAATTCTTTAGTAGTTTGATGCATGAAAATTGTTATTGGTCTGCTACCACTAGTTCTATCGTGATTCTTTTTTTTTTTAACATCTTTATTGGATTAACGCCCCATTCGTTCATTCTCCTTTCCTTTGATATTTTTTAAAAGCTTGTCTAACTCTAAAAGGAAAAAAAAAAGCACCATTTTAATGAACATTGCAATTAAGAGATGCATCCCCAGGAAACTAACACCCTTTGAGCTGCTGTGATGTTGGCCTTTTCCTGATTTGAGGTCAATCAAGTTATGGTGTCTCCCAGGGAAATTCCTGCATGTAAAATCATTGGACTCACTCTGGCTTCCCTAAATCCTCCTAAGGAGCTCAATCTGCAGATCAGAGCAGGCTACTCCTTTTCAATTAACTCTCTTTCAGGCTCAGTCATTGTCCTTGTCTTCATTTATGTCAAATGATGCTCCCTGTGGAGACAGGCAGCTGGTTATTCTGAGCTAACTCAGATAATCCTTATTAAAATAACCTCCTCCCTTGAGCAAATCCATCCATCAGCTTCACCTTGATAGGACCCTGTCACATAGGTCTGGTGTCACCTCTGGGTCCCAAATGGTAGGCCTCCTCCCCACCCACCCCACAACACTGCACCATCAGCATTGGGACACTGTTTGCAAGGTGCAAGGTGCAAAGTGCATGTGGAGATTTTGAGCCATTCACTTCTTTGAAAGTTTAATTCAATTCAGGAAATGTTAGCCAAACAAATATTATAGGTTTGGGGGAAACAGGTGTGGAATCCTAGGATGGCTTTGCCTAAAAGTGTTCCTTGGAGACAACAGGGCATGTTGTGGGGTTGTTTCTGGTATCTAGGTCAATAAATGCCAGATCAATGTTTTTGTAAGACAATACCTTAGTGAGTGACATGGAGGGGGATAGGAGCTTTGAGACCTGATCAACTCTAGGGTCAGTGTGAACACCTATGTTGGAAGGCAGGAGTTAACACTTTCTGTTCAATACAGAAAATTGCCTGAAATGAAAGAAGAGGAGTCATGGGAAAAGGAGGTCCTGGCAGTTCCAAAAACCTTCCTCAGCCTTCCTATCACCCCCCACCTTGTCAGGTTACTCGCTAAGCTCCTCCTAGAATATGTATAAGCCACTATCTTTTGACTTTAGAAGTGATCTCTCTTGGCCTCTAAATTTAAACTCACATTAGGATCGAAAGTGAATGGGGCCAACATTTGCAGCAACATGGATGCAACTAGAGATGATCACACTAAGTGAAGGAAGTCAGAAAGAGAAAGACACATACCGTATGATATCACTTGTGGAATCTAAAACATGGCACAAATGAACCTATCTACAAAACAGAAACAGACTCATAGACATAGAGATAAGACTTGTGGTTGCCAAGGTGGGGCGGTGGGGACGGAGATGAATGGACTCGGAGTTTGGGGTTGGTAAATGTGAACTATTGCATTTAGAATGGATAAACAACAAGGTCCTAATGTATAGCACAGGGAACTATATTCAATATCCTGTGATAAACTATGGAAAATAATATAAAATAAATAGACAGGGCTTCCCTGGTGGAGCAGTGGTTGGGAATCCGCCTGCCAATGCAGGGGACATGGGTTCAAGCACTGGTCCGGTAAGATCTCACACGCCACGGAGCAACTAAGCCCGTGCACCACAACTACTGAGCCTGCGCTCTGGAGCCCACAAGCCATAACTACTGAGCCCATGCGCCTAGAGCCCATGCTCTGCAAAAAGAGAAGCCACCACAGTGAGAAGCCCGTGCACTGCAACGAAGAGTAGGCCCTGCTCGCTGCAACTAGAGAAAGCCCATGCACAGCAACAAAGACCCAACACAGCCATAAATAAATAAATAAATAAAATTTATACAAATAAATAAATAAATTTTGCAAAAAAAAGAAATAAAGTGAATAGGGCCAAACAAACAGTCCCCTGATGTGATTTGCATGAGGATTATTCCTGAGAGCAGTACTGGTCTTTACAAAATGGCAAGATGGTAGGCCTGTCACGGGCAGCGAGGACCTAGTGAAGCATGCATTATGATTGTTTCCTATTTTCCCTTTGTTACTCAGAGAAATGAATGGAGACTATTTACTTCTCATATAGCATGCCTCATTAGCATAACACATCCTAAGGTAGATTGGTGGACCCCATGGTACAGAGTCATGCACCTTTGGAAAAGGATGACCAATCTTTGAAAAGTCATTGGAGGCCGGGATTGCATACTGCCTCCTCCCTTAACTGGATAATAAATTAAAATCAAGGACCATGAGTAAGAGACAAATAATAGGGAATGTCAAAAGAGGAAAAAGAGCTGTGACTATTGCTACCAGAACTATAATCACCAGTCAGAATATAGGGGGAATTGAAGACTTAGGAAGAGCTGCAGATTCCCTGACACAAGAAGTGAAACATCTACAGGTCTAGATGTAATAAGCAGGCCATGCTGACTGGCACAACCTTGCTCCCCTGGGGAAGGTAACACTGGGGAATCCTACTTTTGGAACCTGGCAAGACTATGAAATTTGGTTACCAAGTCAATAGAAATTCCAACATTTGCTCATTTACTAAATAAGGTTCCTTCTGATCAACTGTGACAAAGGACTTTATAGACAGAGAATCCAGGCTGTGGTAGGGGTAGTGTCTGTTCTTTTGATTTTGTCTAATCTATCATCTATACCCTAGCCTGAGTAATTGTTCTGTAGCCTAAAAGTATTTTTGTCATTCATGTTCTGGTAATCATTCAACATTTTCCCATTACAATAAATAGCAAGTTCAAAATCTTAAACATAGCTTATGAAGCCTAAAAAATTTCTTAGCTTTTCTCTCATCAATGTCAATATATAGTCATCCTGTACATAAATAGCACATTTTTCCATGAATGAGCCAGGCTTTCTCACCTCAGATTATTCTCTCTTCCTGGTTTCCCCACTGCATCACTAAGCTAACTCCACTCCATCCTTCAGGTTGCAATTTAGACTTTACTTTTCCTAGAACATTTTCCTTAAACTGCATTACAGAAGGATTAAGTAAATTAACAATTTCCCTAAATCCCTCAAATTGCATTATGAACCTCTCCTATGTGCTCCCACGGAATCTCATATTCATTCCATAATGGTGCTTATCACACTGTATTATTAGAGTTAATTTATCTATAATCCCTCCCCAGTCTGTAAATTTCTTGAGGGAAGATACTACATATTATTTATCTTTACATTCCCAGCAGAATAAGATATCTTAAATGAATAAATAAATGAATGAAAACAGCTTTGTCACTAAGAGGCAGGAGACCTGCATTCAAGTCAACACCTCATTGTTTAACCTTGTTTTCAAACAAACCATAAACTCCCTGTAGGAAAGAATATAGAAGTAGAAATGTCATCCTCTGTCCGCACAAAACCAGTTGGCTGGACTGGGCAATGCCTTTATAGTCCTGTCAACACTACAGTCAATATTAGCTCCATAGGCAAAAGATTGCAAGGTACATTGGGTTGCTCTAAAAGACATACCAGACAAGCATTCCAGGGCACGCTGAAGAAGAGGAAAGATGAACAGTCTCCATAAATGAACAGATTCAAAAAATCTCTGTTCTTATTGTTATGGGAAGAAGGGAATTAACTGAAAGGACCAGTACAGTAACATGAATACTTGGCCAGATTATGCCCCAGCTCAGTTCTCTAAGACTCAAGTGTTATTTTAGAAACTAGCCTTAATTAGGTAGGACTATGATCTTTGCTGATTAGAATTTATTTATTAATTTTTAGCATAGCTTCCAGTTCTCATTCTGGCTGTTAATTGGGCCCCTTTTCTTGAGTGAAAAATGCTCACCTGAGCAGAATTTGAGCATTTCCCAGCGCTTTCCTCCATTTCTCCTCTGTCAGGTTTAGGCAAGGGCAGGATCCTCTCTGTTCTAGCAGAGCTTTGCCCCTGTTTTAGCTGACATGCAAATATAGAGTGTAATTCATCATGTTTTATTTAATAGAGTCGCTGAGAGAAAGGAAAAAGGAAATTGTTGTGAATTAAATGTCCTTGTCTCTTCAGGCAAGAAGATAAAAGTTCTGATTGATTGCCGAGATGGCTGGAAATGGAGGTATTAACGCAAAACAATGATTCTGTTATGTTCCTATTCTCTGGAGTGTTGCAAATGGCAGAGAAAATTTTATTTCAGAAACAGATTAAGAAAGATTTTCTCCCTTGCTAGAACAAGCAATTTTGGTGAAATCAAGAAGCAGAAGGTGAAGAAGGGGTAGGGCCTGGAGATCTACATACCGGTCCTGGCCCTGCTATGTTGCTTTGGTGGCCTTGGACAAGCCATTTACTGTCCTGACCTCAACTTCCTTAATATTTGAAGGTCTGGTTAGATATGAGACCTAAAGTCTCTTCACTGCCTGCAATACCATACAATTCTTTCTCCTTCTAAATTAACCCAAGCCATAGGCCTTAAGTAGACACCATCCTCTGGAGGATGCTAGCCTGTTCTGCCCTCTAGAATCTTGCATAAAATTATCAGCAGAGGGCTCCCCTGGTGGCGCAGTGGGTGAGAGTCCACCTGCCAATGCAGGGGACACAGGTTTGTGCCCCAGTCCGGGAGGATCCCACATGCCGCGGAGCAGCTGAGCCCATGAGCCATGGCCACTGAGCCTGCGCGTCCGGAGCCTGTGCTCCGCAACAGGAGTGGCCACAAAAGTGAGAGGTCCGCATACCGCAAAAAAAAAAAAAAATTATCAGCAGAGATTCCACCAAGTCCTGCCACTTCTGTTCAACAGTATATGAAGAAATTTTTCTACTAAGAATTTTATAGTAATGAAAGAAAGTATAAGGTGTTAAGTGGTGTGTTAACCCCACACAATAGATTGAACTTGACAATTTACCAAAGTTAACTTCAACACAGTTACATGTAATATGCAGTACAGTTTTGGTGTTAGCATCTACTTCCTCCTCACCCAAAAAATGGGGAAAATTCTTAGTTAATATAGATAATGAAAATAGCTCTATCATGATCTGGTTCTGATCCTCCTGATTTTTCCCCTTCCTGAAACTGTAACTCTCTCTGAGTCCATGAATCCCTGAGTTCATATTGTTCCATTTCCCATGCTTGTAGACAGGGATGTTGGCTCTTTGATATGCCCAGGCTTCTAAAGTCCTCACGGAGACTGGCCAGTGCTTGGCTACAACTGGGCAAGGCTCTGAGTTTCAGCTGAATGTCTTTATCTACTACATTAATTTCTCTTCCTCAAAAACTAGTATTCAGACTTGGGCATTGTTGAAAACTAAAGAATGTTTGATATTCTCCAGCGTGGATTTCATCTGCAGAACATCTAAGATGGTTACCTCAGAAATGGGTTCTGTTATCTCATCCTGTGGCTCCTGTGCTGGTGTGTGTGTGTGTGTGTGTGTGTGTGTGTGTGTGTGTGTGTTGAGAGAGAGAGCGAGACATGCAAGCACAGAGAAAGCTAACAACTACCAGATTCTACAGCTCAAAACAGAGTTGGTATTGTCTCAGGCCATGCCCAATATTACCCACTGGATTAGAACTCAAATTCAATATGAGACCAGATTTAAAAATGGAATTTAGGTAAGGTTTTCAAACAAAAACAAGACCACTTTCAGAACTCACTCCAACAAAGACATGCATTCTTGAAGTGATCGTGAAATATTCTTTTACTTTATATGCATTTTGGCTTCTTTTTTTTTGTTAAATATCTGACTCTTAAAGTGCTACCAGTTTGCATCCTGCAAAACTTGAAAGATAATTCTGTTTGAATCACAAGACATGTTGACTTGACTACTGCTTTTATTCAAAACAGTTACTTCATAATTTATTTGCTTAATATCCATATCTTAACATCAGGTCCCCTGAGTGCAATGGTTTTCTCTACTGATTTGATGGTTTTATTTTATTCAAAAGTTGCTTTCAGATGCAGTAAGTCAAGTATAGAAAGATGAAATCTGGTTTTATGGGTAAAATTGATGAAGTCAAATCTTTTCCCTTGGTGAAATGACTCTCAGATAATAAATAATTGTCATGAACTAATTGCTGAACAATCATCAATACGAAGACACTGGAACTCACCAAAAAAGATACCCCACATCCAAAAACAAAGGAGAAGCCACAATGAGATGGTAGGAGGGGCATAATCACAATAAAATCAAATCCCATAACTGCTGGGTGGGTCACTCACAAACTGGAGAACACTTATACCACAGAAGTCCACCCACTAGAGTGAAGGTTCTGAGCCCCACATCAGGCTTCCCAATCTGGGGGTTCTGGCAACAGGAGGAGGAATACCTAGAGAATCAGACTTTGAAGGCTAGTGGGATTTGATTGCAGGACTTCGACACGACTGGGGGAAAGAGAGACTCCACTCTTGGAGGGCACACACAAAGTAGTGTGCACGCTGGGACCCAGGGGAAGGAGCAGTGACCCCATTGGAGACTGAACCAGACCTACCTGCTGGTGTTGGAGGGTTTCCTGCAGAGGTGCGGGGAAGGCTGTGGCTCACTGTGGGGACAACGACACTGGCAGCAGAAGTTCTGGGAAGTACTCCTTGGCAGGAGCCCTCCCAAAGTCTGCCATTAGCCCCACCAAAGATCCAGGAAGACTCCAGTGCTGGGCTGCCTCAGGCTAAACAACCAGCAGGGAGGGAACCCAGCCCCACCCATCAGCAGACAAGTGGGTTAAAGTTTTACTGAGCTCTGCCCACCAGAGCAACACCCAGCTGTGCCCACCATGAGTCCCTCCCATCAGGAAGCTTGCACAAGCCTCTTAGATAGCCTCACCCACCAGAGGACAGACAGCAGAAGCAAGAAGAACTATAATCTGGCAGCCTGTGGAACAAAAACCACATTCACAGAAAGATAGACAAGATGAAAAGGCTGAGGACTATGTACCAGCTAAAGAAACAAGATAAAACCCCAGAGAAACAACTAAATGAAGTGGAGATAGGCAACTTTCCAGAAAAAGAATTCAGAATAATGATAGTGAAGATGATCCAGAACCTTGGAAAAAGAAAGGAGGCAAAGATCGAGAAGATGCAAGAAATGTTTAACAAAGACCTACAAGAATTAAAGAACAAAAACAGAGATGAATAATAAATCACTGAAATGAAGAATATATTAGAAGGAATCAATAGCAGAATAACTGAGGCAGAAGAACGGATAAGTAACCTGGAAGACAGAATGGTGGAATTCACTGCCATGGAACAGAATAAAAAAAAAAGAATGAAAAGAAATGAATACAGCCTAAGAGATCTCTGGGACACCATTAAACACAACAACATTTGCATTATAGGGGTCCCAAAAGGAGAAGTGAGAGACAAAGGACACGAGAAAATATTTGCCAGAAGGAGAAGAGAGAGAGAAAGAATACGAGAAAATATTTGAAGAGATTATAGTCAAAAACTCCCTTAACATGGGAAAGGAAATAGCCACACAAGTCCAGGAAGTACAGAGAGTCTCAGGCAGGATAAACCCAAGGGGAAACACACTGAGACACACAGTAATCAAATTGACAAAAATTAAACACAAAGAAAAATTATTGAAAACAACAAGGGAAAAACGACAAATAACATACAAGGGAACTCCCATAAGGCTAACAGTTCATTTCACAGCAGAAACTCTACAAGCCAGAAGGGAGTGGCACGATATTTATAAAGAGATGAAAGGGAAGAACCTACAATCAACATTACTCTACCTGGCAAGGATCTCATTCAGATTCAATGGAGAAATCAAAAGCTTTATGGACAAGGAAAAGCTAAGACAATTCAGAACCACCAAACCAGCTTTATAACAAATGCTAAAGGAATTTCTCTAAGTGGGAAACACAAGAGAAGGAAAAGACCTAGAATAACAAATCCATAACAGTTAAGAAAATGGTCATAGGAACATACATATCGATAATTACCTTAAACGTGAATGGATTAAATGCTCCAACCAAAAGACACAGGCTTGCTGAATGGACACAAAAACAAGACCCATATATATGCTGTCCACAAGAGGCCCACTTCAGACCTAGGGACACACAAAGACTGAAAGTGTGGGGATGGAAAAAGATATTCCATGCAAATGGAAATCAAAAGAAAGCTGCAGTAGCAATACTCATATCAGACAAAATAGACTTTAAAATAAAGAATGTTACAAGACACAAGGAAGGACACTACATAATGATCAAAGGATCAATCTAAGAAGAAGGTAAAACAATTGTATATGCACCCAACATAGGAGCACCTCAATATATAAGGCAAGTGCTAACAGCTATAAAAGAGGAAATTGACAGTAACACAATAATAGTGAGGGACCTTAACACCTCACTTACACCAATGGACAGATCATCCAGCCAGAAAATTAATAAGGAAACACAAGCTTTAAAAAACACAACAGACCAGATTGATTTAACTGATATTTATAGGACAGTCCATCCAAGAACAGCAGATTACACTTTCTTCTCAAGTGCACACGGAACATTCTCCAGGATAGATCACATCTTGGGTCACAAATCAAGCCTCGGTAAATATAAGAAAATTAAAATCATATCAAGCATCTGTTCCGACCACAACGTTATGAGATTAGAGTCAATTACAGGGAAAAAAACATAAAAAACACAAACACATGGAGGCTAAATAATATGTCATTAAATAACCATAAGATCACTGAAGAAATCAAAGATGAAATCAAAAATACCAAGAGACAAATCACAAAGAAAACACGACAATCCAAAACCTATGGGATGCAGCAAAAGAGTTCTAAGAGGGAAGTTTATAGCAATACAATCCTACCTCAAGAAACAAGAAAAACCTCAAATAGACAATCTAAACTTACACCTG
Source organism: Monodon monoceros (assembly GCF_005190385.1). Taxonomy (NCBI): domain Eukaryota; kingdom Metazoa; phylum Chordata; class Mammalia; order Artiodactyla; family Monodontidae; genus Monodon; species Monodon monoceros. Next base: position 34,511,752 of record NW_021703782.1, on the reverse strand, counting down.
AAGGAACCAGAGAAAGAAGAACAAACAAAACTCGAAGTTATTAGAAGGAAAGAAATCATAAAGATCAGAGCAGAAATAAATGAAATAGAGACAAAGAAAACAATAGCAAAGATCAATAAAACTAAAAGCTGGTTCTTTGAGAAGATCAACAAAATAGATAAACCATTAGCCAGACTCACCAAGAGAAAGAGGGAGAGGACTCAAATCAATAAAATTAGAAATGAAAAAGAAGTTACAACAGACACCGCAGAAATACAAAGCATCCTAAGAGACTACTACAAGCAACTCTATGCCAATAAAATGGACAACCTGGAAGAAATGGACAAATTCTTAGAAAGGTATAACCTTCCAAGACTGAACCAGGAAGAAACAGAAAATATGAACAGGCCAATCACAAGTAATGTTGAAACTGTGATTTAAAATCTTCCAACAAACAAAAGTCCAGGACTAGATGGTTTCACAGGTGAATTCTGTCAAACATTTAGAAAAGAGCTAACATCTATCCTTCTCAAACTCTTCCAAAAAATTGCAGAGGAAGGAATACTCCCAAACTCATTCTATGAGACCACCATCACCATGATACCAAAACCAGAGAGAGATACTACAAGAAAGGAAAATTACAGACCAATATCACTGATGAATATACATGCAAAACTCCTCAACAAAATACCAGCAAACAGAATCCAACAACACATTAAAAGGATCATACACCATGACCAAGTGGGATTTATCCCAGGGATGCAAGGATTCTTCAATATACGCAAAGCAATCAACGTAATACACCATATTAACAAATTGAAGAATAAAAACCATATGATCATCTCAATAGATGCAGAAAAAGCTTTTGACAAAATTCAACGCCCATTTATGATAAAAACTCTCCAGAAAGTTGGCATAGAGGGAACCTACCTCAACATAGTAAAGGCCATATATGACAAACCCACAGCCAACATCATACTCAATGGTGAAAAACTGAAACCATTTCCTCTAAGATCAGGAACCAGACAAGGTTGTCCACTCTCACCAGTGTTATTCAACATAGTTTTGGAAGTTTTAGCCACAGCAATCAGAGAAGAAAAAGAAATAAAAGGAATCCAAATCGGAAAAGAAGAAGCAAAGCTGTCACTGTTTGCAGGTGACATGATACTATACATAGAGAATCCTAAAGATGCTACCAGAAAACTACTAGAGCTAATCAATGAATCTGGTAAAGTAGCAGGATACAAAATTAATGCACAGAAATCTCTTGCATTCCTATACATTAATGATGAAAAATCTGAAAGAGAAATTAAGGAAACACTCCCACTTACCACTGCAAGAAAAAGAATAAAATACCTAGGAAAAAACCTACCTAAGGAGACAAAAGATCTGTATGCAGAAAACTATAAGACAATGATGAAATAAATTAGAGATGATGCAAACAGATGGAGAGATATACCATGTTCTTGGATTGGAAGAATCAACATTGTGAAAATGACTATACTACCCAAAGCAATCTACAGATTCAATGAAATCCCTATCAAACTACCAATGGTATTTTTCAGAGAACTAGAACAAAAAATGTCACAATTTGCATGGAAACACAAAAGACCCCGCACATTCACAGAAAGATAGACAAGATAAAAAGGCAGAGGGCTATACACCAGATGAAGGAACAAGATAAAACCTCAGAAAAACAAAAGACCCCAAATAGCCAAAGCAATCTTGAGAAAGAAAAACGGAACTGGAGGAATCAGGCTCCCTGACGTCAGACTATACTACAAAGCTACAGTAATCAAGACAGTATGGTACTGGCACAAAAACAGAAATATAGATCAATGGAACAGGATAGAAAGCCCAGAGATAAACCCACACACCTATGTTCACCTTATTTTTGATAAAGGAGGCAAGAATATATGATGGAGAAAAGACAGTCTCTTCAATAAGTGGTGCTGGGAAAACTGGACAGCTACATGTAAAAGAATGAAATTAGAACACTCCCTAACACTGTACACAAAAACAAACTCAAAATGGATTTAAGACCTAAATGTAAGGCCAGACACTGTAAAACTCTTAGAGGAAAACACTCTTTGACATAAATCACAGCAAGACCCTTTTTGACCCACCTCTTAGAGAAATGGAAATAAAAACAAAAATAAACAAATGGGACCCAATGAAACTTAAAAGCTTTTGCACAGCAAAGGAAAACATAACATGAGAAAAGACAACCCTCAGAATGGGAGAAAATATTTGCAAATGAAGCAACTGACAAAGGATTAATCTCCAAAATTTACAAGCAGCTCATGCAGCTCAATATCAAAAAAACAAACAACCCAACCAAAAATGAGCAGAAGACCTAAATAGACATTTCTCCAAAGAAGATATACAGATTGCCAACAAACACATGAAAGGATGGTCAACATCACTAATCATTAGAGAAATGCAAATCAAAACTACAATGAGGTATCACCTCACATCAGTCAGAGTGGTCATCATCAAAAAATCTACAAACAATAAATGCTGGAGGGGTGTGGAGAAAAGGGAACCCTCTTGCATTGTTGGTGGGAATGTAAATTGATACAGCCACTATGGAAAACAGTATGGAGGTTCCTCAGAAAACTAAAAATAGAACTACCATATGACCCAGCAATCCCACTACTGGGCATATACCCTGAGAAAACAGTAATTCAAAAAGAGTCATGTACCACAATGTTCATTGCAGCTCTATTTACAATAGCCAGGAGATGGAAGCAACCTAAGTGTCCATCATCGGACGAATGGATAAAGAAGATGTGGCACATATATACAATGGAATATTACTCCGCCATTAAAAGAAACGAAATTGTGCTATTTGTAATGAGGTGGATGGACCTAGAGTCTGTCAAACAGAGTGAAGTAAGTCAGAAAGAGAAAGACAAATACCGTATGCTAACACATATATATGGAATTTAAGAACACCTTCTTGACCAGTGAGTGAAGCTTACACAATCAGTTTTGCCAATCACTTTTTTCCTAGGGAGTGCAAGATGGATTATACTTACATTGGTCTTTGGTAATTGTATGTAATTTTCTTTTTGGTGGGAGCCTAGTGTTTGATTTTTAAATTCAGTCACTTTTTATGTACATTTATTAAGTGTAAAGGAATGGTCCTGTTGCTATAGCATTCAGAAACCCTCCTACTATTCCAGAGATGGAAAGTAAATAAATAATAAATATGTTCATAAAGACATAAATAAAATGTTTCATGGGAATAAGAGGTTAATAATAGCATGAAAGAAAGAAAGAGGGAGAGAAAGAGAAAAGGAGAGGGGAGAGAGAGAGAAATAGATAGCAACTGGCCCTTACACCTGAGACAGGGGGTTTACCCGTCAAAGACTGCCACCTAGTGGCAATGTAATTGCACCGGTCCCTTCCGCCTCCCTGGAAGGCAGCCAAAGCGATCAGAGGCAGCTGACCTGCAAGCCTTCAAAGCTAAATAAAAAGCAGATGAATAAATGTTGGTTCATCAGTACATTCTAAATCTTGACAACACAGAGCCTTATTTAATTTAATCCCTGTGCATCAGAGACTTTAACCGGCCATTAGTCAGGCATGCTGCCACGCTCCTCAGTTGCAGAGGGCTAGCGCTGTTTATGGGGCATCAACCAGCCATATTTCATGTAAGTGGGTGAAAGGAAACAAAATCTCTTGTGATAAAATAAAGAATAAATATAAACACGATTGCTTTATCCTGCATAAGCCTTCACAGACCTCTTTTTAAGCCATTTAGATGTCTCTTTTTAAAAAATATTTATACATTTGAAAATTTTGAATAAACGAAATGACCATGGACATTTTTTTAAATGACCAAAAGTGGCTTAAATTAGACTAGACTTTTAAGATGCTCATTCTATCCAGTAATAAAATAATATTGATGGAAAAAGCATGTTCATACTTAATGTTTTCTCTCTGTTCTATCAAACATAGCAGTAAAATCACATGTATAAAGAATTTAACCTTAACTTTGTGCCTCCACACTCCTTTGCTGACTTAAACAAGGATTACTGTACTATATGGCAAAAATCTATTTAAATGCCAAAAGCAACTCTGTATTTCTAAGCCTTTGTGTTACCTTTTTATGTGGTAGAGAAAAAAAGAAATAAGACTTGTCTGTTATTTTTTACTCCTGCCCAGGAAAAGAAATCTCAGAAGCTCTCATATTCTTTTTAATCACATTTTCTACCTCTAGGCTCCAAATTCTATTCTCGTTTACAGATTTCTAAGGTTTGCATAATTTTAAAGCACAGCACTATATATTTCAGTCCTATGAGTTGAATACTCAGAATTCAGCTGTTTCAGTACACAGATTTAATGACCATCCATATTCTTGCAAAGAGAACAGGTAAACAGATCCAAAAGGATACTTTCTCTGCCAGGCTAATCTTAAGTAAAAAGTTAATTGAATACAGTTAGAACATATGACCTACTAAAATAAAAAACAAAAGTTAACAGTACAATTTTCATCTGAGTATCCAATCTAAAAAGCTTGACAAAGAAACAAAAATAGTTCCAGTGTGCATGCATTCATCATTCATTTAGATGAGTCACTTACATTTTAAAAAAAAATTCATTGAGCAGACAAAGAAATAGTCTGAGGAGCAGAAGAGGAACCAAGAGAGTAAAATTTCACAGTGCCCAAGGGTGTAAGAGTTTCAAAAAAGAAGTAAATGCAACTGAAAGGTCCAGAAAAATAGTCTTGAAAAAATGTCCATTAGATATGGCAATTAAGGAGTCTTTGGACCTTAGGGAGAGAGTCTCAACAGAGTGGTGGTGGCAGAGGCCAGGATGCAGTGGATGGAAGAGGAAGCTGGAATAGAAGTAGTGATAGCAATATCACTCTTTCAAAAAACATGAATAATATAGGAAGCAAAAAGCATGAGGGGAAATACAGGGTCCAATGGAGAAATATTTTTAGGATAAAAGAACCATGAACATATTTGTTCACTGCAAGAATAGCCCAGTGGAAAGGCAGGAATGAGGATACAAGAAACAGAGGGAATGACAAAGGAAGTTCATCTTGGAATCAGGGGAAGGGGTGTCAAGGGCAAAGGGAGGTGGGGAGTGACCTGCAATGAGAGGAGTAATCTCTCATTTTTTCTGGACTGGAGGAAAAGATGGAGGGATAGCTGTGGATATAGATATGCGTTTAGGTGCAGGGGACAGCAGCACATTTGATAGCTTCAATGACGTACAAGGCGAGGCAGCTGTCGGAACCAAGGAGATGTGTGAGTTGGCCAGAGAGCCTAAGGAAAGTAGTGATGATTTGGAACAGGAAAAGCTACTGAAGCATAGTCCTCTGCATGTTAGCAAATTGTCCCATGGGTCCCAAACTGGGTATTTGCTGGGCAGATGTAGAAAAAGGAATATGAGTGTTTTATTTTCTGTATCCAAAATGATTCCCAGTAATTGTTTACACAACAAGGTGATGATCACTAATACTTTATGGTTGATCTTTCACTTTAAGTCCAAGTATACACACCACCTGCTTAGCACCTGATGCTAAACTTTATTCCATCTCCAACGTTGTTCTTCTGTTCTCAAAAAAAAAAAAAATCCATGGCAATTTTTTCTTCTTTTTTTCCCAAGAAAGTTTCAAACTTCCTTCTGTCCCTAATTTGTCACTCACATTTGCCTTGATCCCTCTTAACTTTCTGAAATAATACATATTTTCTTCATAATGTTTGTATATTCTATACACTAAGAATATTCCATCCATATTTGCATATTTGACTATCACACTGTGGACAGATAACTAAAAGATGGAAATTCAATCCTAGCCAAGAAATTTTTGAGCAGCAACAATTTCTTAAAACACAACTCCAAAGTTTCAAACCATGAAAGAGAAAATAGGCAAATGTGACTGCATCAAAATTAATAACTGTTGTACTGCAAAAGATAACACTGAGAGAAAAAAAAGACAAGCCACATATGGAAAGAAAAATTTGAAATCATATGTGACAAAGGGTGAACTTTTCAACAAATGGTACAGGAACAATTGGTTATCCCTATGCAAAAAATAAATTGAACTTGGAGCTATATTTCATAACATATAAAAAAATTAACTTGAAATGGATCATAGATCTAAAAGTAAATCCTAAAATCTATAAAACTTCTAGAAAAAGGTATGGGGAAAAAAATCACTAATACCTTGGTTTCAGCAAAGATTTCTTAGCTACAACACCAAAATCATTATACATAAAAGAACCAATTGATAAATTGGACTTCATATCTAAAATCTCTGCTCTTCATGTGCATTTCCCTGATAGTTAGCAATGTTGAGCATTTTTATATGTGCCTGTTGGCCCTCTGTATGTCTTTTTTGGAAAATGTCTATTCAGGTCTTCTGCCCATTTTTTAATTGGGTTGTGGGGTTCTTGGTATTGAGCTATATGAGCTGTTTATATATTTTGGACGTTAACCCCCTGTCATTGCAAATATTTTCTCCCATTCAGTAGGCTGTCTTTTCATTTTGTCGATGGTTTCCTTTGCTGTGCAAAGCTTTTAAGTTTAATTAGGTCCCATTAGTTTATTTTTGCTTTTGTTTCCCTTCGCCTGAGGAGACAGATCCAAAAAAATATTGCCATGATTTATGTCAAAGAGGGTTCTGCCTATATTTTCTTCTAAAAGTTTTTTGGTTTCTGCTCTTACATTTAGGTCTTTAATCCATTTTGAGTTTACTTTTGTATACGGTGTGAGAAAATGTTCTAATTTCACCTCACACCTCATTCCTGAGCATATATCCAAAGAAAGTAAAAATACTAATTTGAAAAGATACATGCAGGGACTTCCCTGGTTGCACAGTGGTTAAGAATCTGCTTGCCAATGCAGAGGACACAGGTTCGATTCCTGGTCCAGGAAGATCCCACATGCCGCAGAGCAACTAAGCCCATGCGCCACAACTACTGAGCCTGCGCTCTAGAGCCTGCAAGCCACAACTACTGAACCTGTGTGCCACAACTACTGAAGCCCTCATGCCTAGAGCCCATGCTCTGCAACAAAGAGAAGCCACGGCAATGAGAAGCCTGTGCACCACAACAAAGAGTAGCCGGGAATACTACTTAGCAATAAAAAAAGAATAAACCTTTGCTACATGCAACAATGTTGATGAATTTCAAAATAAATATGCTGAGTAAAAGAAGCAAACCAACACAAAGTACATATTGTATGATTCCACTTATAGAAAATTCTAGAAAATGCAAACTAATTTATAGTGACAGAAAGGGAATCAATGGTTGGAAAGGCTGGAAACAGTATAGAGGATCAGAAGAGACAGATTACAAAGAAGTATAAAGAAATTTTTAGAGATGGTGCATATGCTCATTTTCTTGCTTGTGGTGATGGTTTCACAGGTATATACATATGTCAAATTTTCAAATAGTATACTTTAGATATGTACAGTTATGTATATCGAGCTCAATAAATCTACTTTAAAAATTCCACTGCCACCTACCTTTTCTCTATTAAAAAAAAAGTACAAGCAAATAAAACAATGAACACCTGTATATTACTCACCCGGCTAAAAATAATTTATTAAAAATATATGTGAAGCCCCCTAAATACGCCTTCTACACTGGTTAGAGGACCTCATCACCTTCTTATTGAGGAGGACCTACAGCACCTCAAAATCCCACATTTTCCTTTTATGCATAAATATGTATGATAAATTATATGTAGTTCTCATTGCAGAATCAGGGTTAATCATTCCCCACAAATTTTTTTTGCCACCTTCATGTGACAACAAGTTCAAGAGACCTCTGTGGGTATTGGGAAATAGAGTCCCTTTAACCACACAGGCCTCCGCGTTTGGATTGGCTACCGCTCTGCTCCACCAGCAGCTGAGTGGGGCAGAGATGACTGAGCAAACTCAGCACAGGCACGGCCTCTTACTACTTCCCAGCTGACTGACAGCGGGGCGACAGACCGTCCACTTCTACTTTATTACTCGAGGCTTTTCCTCTGGTCATGCATTATATACTCCCTATTGGAAATGGCAATGTCTCTCCTAGAAAAGGAAAAAAGTTCAGGCTGTCAGCAGTACAGAGGGAAGTAAATGCATTTACAAGTTCCAATGTTATCTTAGCAACTGCTTTTCTACACATTTTGCAACAATACAAGAAGAAAAGCCTTTTCCACAATGATATGACCCCAAAACATCAAAGAATTCATGTCAGGCTGAAATGGGAAGAATATAGCCTGTCCTAAGATTAATCTCTGGAAAGAAAATAAACAAGCAGATTTCTCAGTAATTATGCCTCTTACAGAAAAGCTCAGAATGTGAAACTCTCCGGGGCCTCAGAGCCCACCATGTTCAAGACTTTTGCTTTGCAAACAAGAAACTGAGGCATGATTGCTTTATTGTGTTATATTTCAAAAACCTCTAAATCTCTAAAAGGCTGGCAGAGTATGCCTATATTTCTTATCTTTTAGTACTTTGCTAATGGCTTTTCAAAACTTTCCAACTTCCAAACAATAAACTTCAAGATAGGGACAGTGGGATGGTTCTCAGTCAGAGGGGCTAAAGTGAGCAATCTGTCGAAGCTAATTACATTTTATCCTACTAAAGGATGAACATGCAACTGCTCCTGATCTAAGTTTTCTCAGTTTTCCTGGGCAAGAAAAAGAGATCAGCCACCCAACCTTCTGCCATTTCACCACCAGCACCACACATGGGCCCTATAACCTAGTGACAAGTTATTGATGGCTCGTCGTACAGCCTGCAACTGCCTTGCTTCTGCAGACCAGAGAAGCTGGCATGCATGTAGATTATGAAAGTCTCATGGGATCAGTTGTAAGTGGGATAAATAACCCCTATATCAACACTGCCAAAAGAGTGATCTTTTGACAGTAAATATGTAATCATGACTCTCCTTAAAAATTCTTAATGGTTCCCCAGCACCTTGGGATAAAGCACAATTTTCTCCATTTCTCTACACGAAGCCCTTCATAGCCCTTTCCCCATCTTTCTAGCCTTACTTTCAACCACTACCATCACCATCATCACTCTCCATCCTACCCCTGCACCCTGAGCTCCAGTCAAATGTTGAAATTCTCCGGTCAGGCCTCGCTCATGCTTTCATGGCTTAGCTCACGTGGGTTCTTCTTCCTTGAATGTGCTTCTCCTCTTCCACCATCTCAAGTCTGCCTTGATGAGGCCCACGGTCCAACAGCCTGAGTGAGCTTGGGAGCAGATCTTTCCCCAGCCAAACACTCAGGATGACTGCGGCCCCAGCTGACATGTTGATTGCAGCCTCGTGGAAAACTCTGAGCAAGAACCATGCAGACACATCATGCTCAGGCTCCTGACCCACAGAAACTAGGATAGATTTTGTTTGAAGCCACAAATCTAGGGGGGTAGATAATTAACACAACAACTCTTTAACGCTCAGCTCCTAGTGCCTCCCAATGTAGGAAGAAATAACTCCTCTCTCCTTTCTAACTGTGCCTTCTCCTCTGCCTCTGACACAGAATTGTCATATATGTGCTTGTCACTCCCATTCTAGTTGAAGCTCTTTAAGATTGAGAACATGTCTTTCCATCTCTTTAATCCCGAGATCCTAGCACATGGAAGGGCTCAAATGTTTGTGAATTGATGAATTGAGTGAATCCAATTACAACCTAGTTTCAGAATTGAGATTTAAAGCAAAACTTACAAGTCAAGTTTTCTTTCAAGTATAGGGGAATACACTAGGAATTATCAGGGTAGTCTGAAAACCTATTAAAGGTCTCTTTTTTATTCAGAGACAACCCTTGCAGACCACATCATTATCCAGTGTGAGGGATGTTTGAGATGACTACTCCTGGGTGAGGCAAAGACTCAGTTAAAATGGAAATCACTCAGGCTAAAGATCCTCAGAGATACAAATCGTTCACATGAAACAAGAAAGAAGCACCTGCTAATCTACTTGGTCTCTTCATAACTGCTTGAAGGAGGTCCCTTCTAGAAGGAAGAAGTTGGAAGCACAGCAGGTTTGATGAGCCCTTCCCCAAGAACAAGCGCATAGGGTTAGGAGTCTAACAGGGATTCTAGTTAGTTTTTCAGAAGCAAACTACAAAATATTTATCAGTGATCGTGTTTATTGTATGAGCCATCTCCTATTTAAGTTTCACATTTTGAATAATATTAAAATGCATACAATCAAAAGCCCCTGGATTTGTCTTCTAGGAAACAGAGTGTGCAGAGATTATGGACCAGTCTATTGCTTGTGGATCTCCTTTAGCTGTAGAAAGGCTGAAAAGATTAGAAAAGTCAGAAAAGCAGGCTAACTTTCTGAGGCCAGCTGCCAGGGAGGGAAGTAAAAACAATCAACTGCATTCAGCTAGTTAACCTTATCTCCCAGTTGTTACCACACAAGTCCTACAGAATTAACAGCATTTTTCCTTGTTATGGTTTCAGAATCCAACCTCGGGGGGATTAAATAATTTGTCTTAGGTTACACAGCTAGTAAACAACAGGATGGTGACTTAAGCCAATACGTACTCAAAGCCTTCAATCCCATATTCCTTCCCCTTAGATTGTGCAGAAGGTGTGAGCCTAGACTTTAATTCACTTTTCCTTTATTTTAACAAACATTTATGAGCATCATCCATGTGCCAGGCTCTTTGCCACAGGAAGCACAGTGAGATGCGGCTCTGGGCTGCTACAGTGCGAGATTTCGCACCCAGAGTGAATTTCCTGCCAGTAGCAGCCCTTATATTTGAGGAATCTTTTTTTCAGCTGATAGTTTTTCTGATATTACCTAAAATTTTTTTCAGCCATATCCCTGTTACAGGAGAATAAATATTCTAGCACAAACAAGATTGATTTTGTCAAGTGTAGGAAGGGCAAGCTAATGGAATACTTGAATTAATAACGCTTCCAACAATAAGGTCTAGTTAGTAACTTGCTTCATGGAACAAACTGTGCCCAGAACAATATGCTCATTTGTCTCACACTTCCCAACATGGAGCACAATACTTCTTAGGTTGGGATTTTAAAATCTGAATAATATTAGTGTGAATGTTTGAAAATTCAATTCAATATCTATGGGCAGGACTTCCCTGGTGGCACAGTGGTTAAGAATCAACCTGCCAATGCAGGGGACACAGGTTCGATCCCTGGTCTAGGAAGATCCCACATGTCGTGGAACCACTAAGCCCATGCGCCACAACTACTGAGCCTGCATGCCACAACTACTGAGCCTGTGTGCTGCAACTACTGAAGCCTGCATCCCTAGAGCCCATGCTCCGCAACAAGAGAAGCCACTGCAATGAGAAGCCCAAGCACCACAACAAAGAGTGGCCCCCGCTCACTGCAACTAGAGAAAGCCTGCGCGCAGCAACGAAGATCCAATGCAGCCAAAAAAAAAAAAATCTATGGGATCGCAAACAAATACATGTTGAGTAGCCAAATGTCAATCCTTCTCTATCCCCATTACATGAATGCAACGCTAGGCATTCAGTAAATGGTGGCTACAGTTGGTGCCTTTCACATATTATCCCAACTAATCACTTCACCAGCCCTGTGAAATAGATGTTAATATATCTAAAATGTAATTATCTAACATATATCAGCAGTTATTATGTGCTAGGCACTGTGCTAAGCATTTAACACGTTTTCTCATTTATTCATTCATTCGATAGCTATTTATCGAGAGTGTACTATAATCCAGGAATGGGGTTAACCCCTAAGGATACAACAACAAGTAAACCAAAGAGACAGGGCACTGTCCTCATGGAGCTTGCTTTCCAGGTGAGTGGAGACAGCAATAAATAAGAAAACAAATAATAATGAGATGATTACAAATGATGATAGTACTAGGAAGGAAAATAATTACATGAAGGGATAAAAATGCCCAGAGAGGGGAAGTCTACTTTAGAGAGCATGATCAGGGAAGACTCTTTGGGGTGGTGATGTCCAAGCTAAAGCCAGAAGAACACGAAGGAGATGGCAATGTAAAGACTTGAAGGAAGAGGTCCCAGGCAGGGAGAATAAGGGCAAAGGCCCTGAGGTGGGAAATAGCCTGCTTGCTAGATGAGCAGAAAAGATGCCAGAGATAGGGTGGTCCAAGGTGAGTCTAGAAAGGTAGGTGGGAGTCAGATGATGCAGGGCTTTGTGGTCCATGGTGAGGAATTTTGATCCTGTTTTAAAGCCACATGAAAACACGGAATGTGTTAAGCAGAGGTATGGCACGATCTGATTTGTACTTTTTAAACATGATACTGGTTGCTGTGTGGGGAATGAACCTCAGGTAAATAAGCAAGAGTGGAAGTGGGGAAACTAGTGAGGAGGTCATTACTGCCATCCAGATCAGAGATGGTGGAGGCATGGCCCAGGGAGGTGGCAGGGGGTAGGGAGAAAAGTGGGTAGATCTGAGATATGCTGTAGCCATGGAACTAAAAGAGCTCACGGAAGAATTTAATATGAGAAGCAACCTTACGGGGTTGGCAAATTTACTGCCCATTCATTCCACCTTTATACAATTTCTATTAAAAAGCCTGAAACTTAGATGTCAAATTATTATCAGTTGTATCTCAATAAAATGAGGGGAGCAGGGGAATTACAGGCAAAAGTTAGAAAGTGGAAGCGCTGAGAATCACACCAGGTGTGCTTGACTCGAAGCCCTTAGCCACTGTGTTCCACTGTTTCACATGCTTCCCTGCTCTTTATTCAGAATTTCTCCAGGTAACTCAGGTTTTTCTCATCTTCTACACCTGGTCCTTGATCTTTCCATTTTCAGCCAGGACTGTCATATGCAGCCGTGTATGCTGTGCACTGCACAACTGGGAGAGGAGGAAACATAGACTAATGTGGAGGTTTTAAAGGCAGGTTTACAAATTCATCACACTCCTCCCCTAAAAGTACTTAATTCCCCTGCTCTTGAGTGTGGATGGGACTTAGTGATGCACTTTTGATAACAGAACACACAGAAATGATAGGATGTCACTTCTGAGACTGGGTTATAAAAAGACTGCAGCTTCTATCTGAAGGGTTCTCTCTCTCCTCTCCTCTCCTCTCCTCTCTCCTCTCCTCTCCTCTCCTTTCCTCTCCTCTCCTCTCCTCTCCTCTGTTCTCCTCCCTCCTCTCTTCTCTCCTCTCTCTCTATCATTACTGACTCTGAGGAAGCAAGCTGCCACACCAAATGGCACAGAACCAAGGCCTCCTAGCAACCGTGTGAGTGAGCTTGGAAGAAGACATTCTGAAGCCTGCCAACAGGCACCATAAATGAGCTTAGAAGCAGATCCTCCCCGTCAAGGCTTAGGATGACTCCAGCCCCAACCAACAGCTTGAATTCAACCACATGAGAGACTCATATGTCTGACCCACAGAAACTGTGATATAACACATATTTGTTGCTTTAAGCTGCTGAGTTTGGGGTGATTTGTTACACAGTGATGGATAGCTAATACAACTGCATTGTGAATGGTTCCTGGGGTTATGCAGCATGGCAGCACCGCTCCCACCCTTCATTGCTTCTCTATTACCAGTTTTGGACTTTATTTTTCCCCCAGCCACGGGCGCCCCCTCCCCACTAACTGGATCACCCCCCACCCCGTCCCACTGGCTGAGGAAACCCTGTTTTGGACTTTTTATTCTAGTTAAAAATTAATTTAATCACTTTCCCAGATAGAATCCTCAGCCTCTGCCTACAGAATTCACATCTTTCATCCGCAGGTGAGAAAGTGTTCCACCTCCATCTACCTCAGACTCAAGGGATTGGTCCTGGTTAGACCAGCACCTTTGCCTAGATTAAATAATACTTTAGTATTTCTGTATACTCCCAGGATAAAATCCTGATTGTCAAACAATGTTCAGAGGAATAACAGTATCAGAATCCCTGGGGAGATTTACACACATAGAGATACCTGGGCCCCAACACTAGAGAGGCTAATTCAGTATATTCTGAGCTGGGTCCAGGAAGTTGTATTTTTAAAGAACTCCCAGGTAATTTTGAGGCATGGCCAGGTTTTGTAAAACCTGTCTTAGTGTTTGTTGCTGACTTGCTGTGGAAACAAGGCCCATAATTGGGACTAGAAACTAGGTTTCCTGTGTCTTCTTCAGGAAATCTCTCTCACACACGCAACATAAAGTCTACATTTTTCCTCTATGCATTTTCTTGGAGACCATAACTGAATGATGTTTGCTGAATGTCTGCAAAGATGCAACAATAAGTATATATTGAATTTACATATAAGACATTTTGTAATTGTAAGAAACTGGGTTTCAACATGATGGAAGTTAGTACTGTGAACATATAAATTTATTTTCTGTGATCTCACTTCTGCAGTAACAAATTTAATTGGCATCTTCTCTGACTCTGTGGAGAATGTGAAGAGCATCTCAAAAAATTAATAAATGAAAGCTTTGGATTTATCAGTGATCAAGGCTGCAAAATTAATAGCTAAAGAAAATATAGCAAAGCAAAAATAGAGCCATTTATTCTGTTAGAGTTAAATTCAAGGAAACAAGGCAGTCAGCAAAATACCAGAGTCAAAGATGCTACTGGAGAGGGTTTCTAGTAAGAATAAAGGAAACTACAGTTTTCTAATTAACAGTGCAACGAATACTAAAAATGACCTTAAAGGAGAGCTTAAAAGGTATTTTAATGAGTTTTTGATGAGCCCTTTTTCATAAGTGAAATGTCTTCTTACGATCATCATATTGGAATCATATTTCAGGTAAATAAAATCCCTTGCTGGAAGTTAAGCAAAAGGCCCAGTAGGAATACTAATCAAGCTTATATCTTATTCTAATAACTCTAAGAAGAGGCAGATTCCCGAAGTCTAATTTTTATGGCATTGTCTCCTTTTAACCTTCTTTCTGAGAAATTGTCACCAATTTTAAATACACACACACCACACAGACATGCACAACCCACTTCATCACTCCACGTTTACCTAATTGTCTACCTCACTGTCCTTCCCTCCCTCTCCAATCGTTCTTCAGATTTTTTCCTAATCCCAGTTACATTAAAATATATACCAACATCTCTCATATTTTGTAAAGACTTCACTTGCACTAGACTTCTAGTTTAACGTAGTATTTGCTACCAGTTTTCTATGAAAATATCTCCGTAGATGGACAAAACAGCCTACATTCTTGCTTGCAACCCTATGCCCACAACAAACTGGCCCAACTCCCATAGTCACTTCTGAGCTTGAGACTAGAATCATCTGGTCACTTCTGCAGTGGCTCCTCCTTTGTGTGGCAGGGAAGGATCCTTTACCTTATTTCTCTTTCATCTGCTTTATATGTTCCAGAAAGTATTCAAATCCTCCATTCCACTCTTTCCTCCCTTTCAGTACTGACATGGAATTCTTCCTATCATCTTACTTATCCTGTCATTTTAGCGAGAAAGGTAAAAACAACTTGTGGGCTCAGAATTGATGTGTTTATTATATAAAGGGACATTGGACCTATTTCTCTAAAACTGTAATATTGGTTTTGGGTTCCTCCAGGACCAGTTAGTGGTTGGTTTGGAAAATCTATATGGAGCCCTGGGGGTGAGGCAAAGATACTGTATGTCTCAGTTTGGTGAGGAAAAACTAGCTTTTGACCATCTGTAATAAGTGTTCTGTCTTCTGGGAAAACTTTAACAGCAAAAATCCAAGTAGGAGTTTTTATTTTAGAGCTAGATAAATAAGTTATGTAAATTATTTCAGAACAAAATAAGTGATTTGTCATCAAGAAACTGGAAGTATTTCTAGACATTTCATCCATAGCATAACCCATGAACCCTAGGCAAAACCCTGTCTAGCTCAACAGCTTTGCCAAGAGGAGTGTAAAAGAGCATAAGAAAATCTCTCATGTAGAACTCCCTGAAGAATCCCACTATCAGTCTGGGGACTCAGTCAGACTCTAGATTGATGCAGAGATTAAGTGTGAAGACAGAGACCATGCCAGGGCCTTGCAACTCAGAGTATGGTCCTTGGACCAGTAGCATCCTAGAAGCTTGTTAGAAATGAAGAATCACGTACCCCACCCTAGAATTAGTGAATCATAGTCTGCCTTTTTAACAAGATCCTCAGGTAATTTATATACCCCCTTAAAGTTTGAGAGGCTTTGCCCTGGAGGAATCTTCTCTAAGTGGGCTCTGTAGAAAAGTGGGACAGCTGGATCATTAACTTCTCCAGCTTTTCCTCCTCCTAGTTCCCTCTCCTCCTCACTTTCCTGGGCCTTATGGGTTACCCTTCAAGGTAGGAGCCTAGGGAGATTCCAAAGATCAAATTAAGTGTTGCAACACCCAAATACCAGCAACACCCACACAAACTTGGCAGGGGGAGGTGTCCTGAATTCTATTAAGATAACACTAGAGAAAAGGCACAGACTTCTAAGAGTCTCATATTCGTCAATACTTTCTGAGTTGCAATAGCAGAAAATCAAACTCAAACAAGAGTAAGCAAAAAAGGGAATTTATCAGTTCACGTAAGTGAAAAGTCCGGTGTAGAGCAATTCCAGGCACAGCTGAGTCTATGTATTTGAACAATGCTATAGAAAGCTGCCCATCCCTTTTCAGCAACTGTTTTCCTGTACGTTGGCTTCTTTCTCTGGAAGGCCTGTGCCTTAGCACAGTTCCCAGTTCCAGGTCTACCTCTTCTCAGTTCCAAGTCCACAAAAAAAAAAAAGAGAAGGCTTCTCTCCCAGCAGTTTCCTAAAATTCTAGAACCAAGTTTTAGTGCCTCTGTTCCAATTTGAGTCACCTGCTCATTCCTAAACCAATCACAGTGGCCAGGTGGATGTGACCCTCCGAGTCACAAGCCCACTCTTGGAGCCAAGGATGAGGTCAACCTCATCTGAAGTACATGAACTGAGATTGTGGGAGATGTGGTATCCCCAAGGAAATTGGGGAGCATATGGAAGAGGAAGGAGAGATTGATGCTGAGTTTAAAAAAAGCAACAGCTATTCACTAAGGCACTTTCCAGGTGAAATCCATAGCTGCTCTCTTCCCACAGAGAAATGCCCTCTCCAAAACAACCACTTGGACTTTCATTAAAGCAACTGCAGTAGAACTGCAGGGCAAGTAATTGGACTCCCAGTGTATTTCCCTGTCATTTTGGAGATGTCCATTTTTCCATTATCATATCTTCGATATAATAAGTTCAAGTTATATTTAAAGCTACGTTGATTGGCAGCACTGCTTACTTACTTTTTCCAAGTGACAAGGTTTGACCCAACAACCTGCCTTAAGAAAGGTGAAAATCATTAGCCAGTGAAATTATAGAAGAAAAGTCATTGTGAAGCTGACAGAGCTCTGGGCAAGGCTGTGACATATGCCAATTTTGTCCTAATTAGTGTCCAGTACCACCTCCTATGAACTAACATGGAAGGTTTTAGCCCTGGTCAAAGTTCTCAACAATCTCTAATGCCTCTGGGAAGTGTGAATTTGCCTCAAGGAAACACTGATTTCTCTTCGTGCCTGAAAAATCTGGAGACAGAGCTGTGGGCCGCCTTTGGAGATGTTCAATTTTGTTCTCCGCTACTCAATTCTCAAGTGAACTATTCTGTACAACTGTACTTTAATTATGTATTAATTTGAATATTATTACATGCAGAACACAACTGCTGCTCATTAAAAATTAATCTGGAACCTAGGGGTTTTATTTAGTATTCATTATAAGGCAATGTTCACATTTTTAAAAAAGGTCTCCAGATAAATGTGTTGCTCTACATAACCAAGTAGTGATTTGGCATAAATAGGAATACCTTAATAAGAATTCTACCCGCCTTTTCCCTTCCTTCCTCTCTTTGGCAGCTTCATCATAACCAACGATAATGAATGGGCAGAAGGAGGAGGTGACAAGGACTAAGTACAGCACTTGAGGGCCCTGCTGTTCTAGGTCGTTGTTGGAGCTGTACAGCAAAGTCCTCCTCTCATTTTGCTATTAAACAGAATTATGTTACATCTTCACCTTCAACAGCCCTCTCTGGAGATTCTGCAGCAGGAATGCCTTGGTTTAGATGTTGACAAGAAGCCCCCGTGTTTTACTTCACGTCCATTATGGTACTTTTCCATGCAGATAGGTGCAGAGCAAAGAAAACTACTGCCTAAATTGTGTGTGGGAAGAATCACGTGGGACTGAAAAGATAGATAAATAAATGAACACTTAAACTATTTTCTTCTAAATCTGAAAATAATAGTTAACATTTACGGAGACCTTACTATGTGCCAGGTACGGAGCACGTATCTTATTTAACCCCAAGGCGAGTACTGCAGGTACTTCTCACAATGAATTTTGCAATGTTCTCATAATACCTTAGAAAGATTTCATATACATGTTCACAATTAATGATCACCACTCTAACAAAGAAGAAACAAAACCTTAACCCTGAATTCACAATGCCAAATAATTTGCAGAAAAAACTCATTCTTGCAGTACAAGTGTAGTCTCTTCTGACAGTATAAAATCAACATTTCAAAAATAAGTTAAATTATACTTATACTACTGGCTTGTGCAGTATTTTGATACAGAAATTGATGCTTCACTTTAGGATACTTCATGAAAATGCTGACTTCCAACTAGAACTGACTGTTTTGTGGCTGCTCCTCAGTAAGCTACACCATAACAGGTTTCCACCCTACCTTTTCTTTGATTTTCTCATTGGCTCTAGTTAACAAACAAATAGAAGAAGTAAAAATGAGCCTGGCCAATGTATTAGTTAGGCTACTGATGCAAGTACAGACACCAACGTCAGCCAACATAAGTAAAAAATAAAATACATGATGGAGAGGAAGGGGTATGAAACGGGGGTATTACAAGAAACCAAAGGCAAGAAGCATCCAGGCTTGAGGAAGTGATGGAAACAGGAATGAGAAGTGGGTCAGGAGCCCCTTCTTTGTTTTCCACCAGTGACAATTTCTATTCTCTTTTCAGACTAGCTTTCTCTGCTTCTCACCCACATGACAAAACAGTCACCCACAGCTCCCAAGTCTAAATGTTGCTTGCTGGCCAAGTAGGAAACTATGCTTTCTCCCTCTTTCTCAGGCCCAGTTTCAAATTCTTGAGATAAATAAGCTGAAATGTCCACTTGAAGCCAGATGTCCACCTCTGGACTACTCAACTGTGGCTGGAAGACAGAGTCAAATAGGATAAAATGGCTATAAAACTGATCAATGCAGGTTGGAAGGCAGATACCAAGGAAGAGGAGTGACTGTGAAATGGGCAGGTACCCTAAAGGATGTTTTGCTAGTCTGGGTTCTGCAGAGAAAACAAATCAATAGGCTATTGGTTCTAGATACCAGAAAGTGAGAGAGAGGTTTATGATAGGAATTGGCTCACACAATTATGGAGGCTGACAAGTCCCAAGTTCTGCAGTCAGCAAGGCTGGAGACCCAAAAGAACCAATGGTGTAGTTCCAGTCTAAGTTTGAAGGCCTGAGAACCAGAAGACCTGATGGTGTAAATTCCACTTAAGGGCAGGAGAAGACCAGTGTCCCAGCTGGATAATCAGGAAGTAAATTTCCCTCTTATTCAGCTTTTTTGTTCTATGCAGGTCTTCGATTGGACGAGGTCCCCCAACATTAGGGAAGTCAATCTGCTTTACTCAGTCTACCAGTTCAGATGTTAGTCTCTCCAGAAGCATCCTCATAAACACACTCAGAATAGTGTTTGGCCAAATGTCTGGGCACCCCATGGCCCAGTCAAGTTGACACATAAAAATAATCACCACAGGTGTCTCCACCACAAATAACACAGCGCCTTCTAGAATCTGACCATATAGACATAATTAGAATATTCATCTAATGATACTTTAATTTCTTAGGACAATATAGGTAAATTATGTTGACAATAAAATTTTGTTAATAAAAATTAATTGTGCTCTACTTGGAAGGAAAGTGGAATGCCAAACAGGTGCCTTGACCCAAAAAAGTATTTCTACAATCCAACTGATAACAGATTCCTCTCAAAAAAGACATTGACACAAGTAACCCCATCCCATTTTCTTACCAAAAATGATGAAATAATGACAAAGGAATTCTTCTGATTCAGATACTTTCAGATTTCTTTTAAGATTTTAAACTTTTTATGTCATGATATTCCTCTTTCTTAAAGATAAGTGCATTCCCTGATTCCAAATCCAAACTGGCAGAAATTAACTTAAGACTTACCACAGGTGGGAATTCCCTGGTGGTCCAGTGGTTAGAACTCTGTGCTTCCACTGCAGGGGACATAGGTTTTATCCCTGGTGGGGGAACTAAGATCCCAAGTGCTGTGCAGTGTGGCCAAAAATAAAGAAAAAGAAAAGAAAGACTTACCACAGTTGTGAATGTGATGACTTTTTGCAGTATTAAGCTTAAGCAGAAGTTAATAAAAATACAATGTTTTAATTCACTAATGTAAAGATAACTTCTTGCCTGTGGTCTGTATTATTAAGCAAGTTTGAAAGGTTAAACACTCATGTTCTAAATTACAGAATAAAGGTTACTCCCATCCATCTCCTTGTTGCAGAAATAAAGTATATTAAGAAGAAGAAATATAAACAGTTTTGGAATACTTATGCTTTTAAATAATTTATAATCAGTTATTCACTGAATACTTGAATACCTACTGTGTGGCAGAGCTAGCTCTAAATGTAAGAGATTTACTTCAAATGTAAAATATGTTTTTTATTCTTGAGTTATTTGGCTCTATTAAATATTACTGCAGTTACTGTCTTGTCTTTCAAACAAACCAATATTATGGTTACCAAGGGGAAAAGGGGGGAGGGATAAATTGGGAGATTAGGATTGACATATACACAAATGTGTATCACATTTTCTTTATCCATTCATCTGTCAGTGGACGCTTTGCTTGTTCACATGTCTTGGCTATTGTAAATAATGCTGCAATGAACATGGGAGTGCAGATATCTCTTTGAGATAGTGATTTCATTGATATATACACACTACTATATATAAAATAGATAACTAATAAGAACCTACTGTATAGCACAGGGAACTCTACTCAATATTCTGTAATGACCCACATGGGAACAGAATCTAAAAAAGAGTGGATGTATGTATATGTATAACTGATTCACTTTGCTGTACAGCAGAAACTAACACAACATTGTAAATCAAATATATTCCAATAAAAATTAATTTTAAAAAATAAAGGAAGAAAAAACCCAATAATATTATTTTAAGTATATACCAATCTTTTAAATATTGAGCACTTATATACTCAGAATTCTGAGAAAATCACGTTATATTTTTCACATTCAGAAAAAAAAAGGAGAGAGAGAGAGAGAGAGGAGAATATGATAAAGCAAATGGGGTAAAATCGAAACAATTGGCACAATCGAAGTAGAGAATCTAGAGGAATTCTTTATAATATCATTGCAACTTTTCCAGGTATATTTAAAATTATATCAAAATGAAAAGTTACCAAAAATGAAAAAAATTTAAAATAGGACCACCATATATATGATCCAGCAATGCCACTTCTGCCCTCCAATGTTCATTGCAGCATTATTTACAGTAGCCAAGATGTGAACAAAGTGTCCACTGACAGATGAATGGATAAAGAAAATGTGATACACACACACACACACACACACACACACACACACACACACAGGAATATTATGCAGCCGTTACAAAGAAGGAAATTCTGCTATTTGCAACAACATGGATGGACCTTGAGGTCATTATACTAAGTGAAATAAGTCAGACAGATAAAGACAAACATTATACGATCTCAGCTACATGTTGAATCTAAAAAAAAAAAAATGAATAATAGCAACAGAGAAGAGATTGGTGGTTACCATGGTAACCCTTGCCAAAGGCCAGGGGTTGGAGAGGGGGTAGATACGAATGAAGGTAGTCAAAAGGTACAAACCTCCAGTTATAAAAGAGTCCTGGAGATGTAATGTACAGCATAGTGACTACTGTTAACAATATTGCACATTTGAAAGCTGTTAAGAGAGTAAATCTTAAAAGTTCTCATCACAAGAAGAAATGTGAGGTAATGGATGTTAACTAACCCTTACTCATTTATAATATACACATATATCAAACCATCATGTTGCATATCTTAAACTAATACAATGTTATATGTCAGTTATATCTCAATAATACTGGGAGAAAAAGGTTGATAAAGTTGGTAAGTTGAGAAACTGGCCACAAAGTCAGTTTCTGTAAATATAAGGCAGGCTGTCAGCAGGATGATGCTCGATGGTTTAGTGCAATCATGGCAGTCGCTTGTAGGTAAAATCTAACTTTTACCTTTCCCCCCAGGGAGAAATGTATGGTAGGAATTTGTCTACTTGTCTGGAGCCACGGGCCTCTGTGAAGCTCCAATTCATTTACAACTTCAGAAAGTTATAAATGAGCTCTCAAGCAGTGGCTAGCCAGTTTTGTTTGACTTAACCTTTTCTTTGGGAGTGTCACATCATCAGATGGGTCTCCCAGGAGGGCAGCAATAAATCTATCACTGAGGAAGACATCAAGTAGGATCAAAAACACATTCAAACTAAAAATTATTCAAATAAAACTAGGTTGATGAACAAGAAAAAAGGAAGGGTAACAATTTTTTTCACTTTATCATACAGAGGGTGAGAGGATTAATTAGCTTGTTTTTATACAGCGCTTTAAAGATAAATTGTGCTGTTAACTTGTCAAAACTCATTCTTATTGTGCTTATTTGCTGTGTCCTACATACATATTTAATGGTTACCCTGGGAAAGTAACTCTTGTTTAATCTATCATCCTTTTCTTATTAGTAGATAGCATACAACAGCCAAATTTTTCCCCTGAATATATTATTTTTAAAAATGCCTCCAAGATAGTTTCCTATCAACCAGGAAATAATCCACAAATGAATCATTAATTTTTGATGTCTCTAAGCAATGGGAACCACATAATATGGTAGGACCTATATGTTGGAGCTCTTTCAAGGTAAAACAGGGGTTAATTTTCCTTTGCACCATTGTGATCATACTCAAACTGGTCATTGCCAAGGTAAGCTTTTAAATAAAGAAGAAACAATGCAGGTTTGATTCATTCAGCTATTTCTAAGCATTACTGACCAAAAAACAAGCCTTATTTCTGGAAACATGGATTTCACAAACTAAGGAAAAACACTTCTTTTTTTAACATCTTTATTAGAGTATAATTGCTTTACAATGGTGTGTTAGTTTCTGCTTTATAACAAGGTGAATCAGTTATACATATACATATGTCCCCATATCTCTTCCCCCTTGCATCTCCCTCCCTCCTACCCACCCTATCCCACCCCTCTAGGTGGTCACAAAGCACCAAGCTGATCTAAGGGAAAACACTCTTGATGTCACCCAAAGTGGTAATTTTCCACTAGCATGTTTCCTGTCCTACTAATACATCTATTTGGTGAGAAGGAAGAGGAAGGAGTACCAATACCTCTTTTCACTGGATTTTTAACTCTTAAGTGAGATCACACAGACCCATGCTCTAACCAGAGTGCTCAGCTGTGCTGCATGGAGGACACTGGCTGGCTTGCTTCTTGATCTGAATGTCCCTGGACCTCTTCAGGTAGCCTTAGCAGAGAAGCACCTTGGCCTCCCACGCAGGAGGAGCAGAGCCCTGTGCACACACAGCACCTGGCACTGGAAGTCAGAAGGGCAGAAAGCTAGCAGAGAAAATGGAAATCAAAAGAAAGCTGGAGTAGCTATACTCATATCAGATAAAATAGACTTTAAAATAAAGAATGTTACCAGAGACAAGGAAGGACACTACATAATGATCAAGGGATCAATCCAAGAAGAAGATATAACAATTATAAATATATATGCACCCAAGAGAGGAGCACCTCAATACATAAGGCAACTGCTAACAGCTATAAAAGAGGAAATTAGCAGTAACGCAATAATAGTAGGAGACTTTAACACCTCACTTACACCAATGGACAGATCATCCAAAATGAAAATAAATAAGGAAACAGAAGCTTTAAATGACACAGTAGATCAGATAGATTTAATTGATATTTATAGGACATTCCATCCAAAAACAGCATATTACACTTTCTTCTCAAGTACACACAGAACATTCTCCAGGATAGATCGCATCTTGGGTCACAAATCAAGCCCAGTAAATTTAAGAAAATTGAAATCATATCAAGCATCTTTTCTGACCACAACGCTATGAGATTAGAAATGCATTACAGGGGAAAAAAACGTAAAAAACACAAACCCACGGAGGCTAAAAAATACGTTACTAAATAACCAAGAGATCACTGAAGAAATCAAAGAGGAAATCAAAAAATACCTAGAGACAAATGACAATGAAAACACAATGATCCAAAACCTATGGGACGCAGCAAAAGAGTTCTAAGAGGGAAGTTTATAGCTATACAAGCCTACCTCAAGAAAGAAGACAAATCTCAAGTAAACAATCTAACTTTACACCTAAAGGAACTAGAGAAAGAAGAACAAGCAAAACCCAAAGCTAGCAGAAGGAAAGAAATCATAAAGATCAGAGCAGAAATAAATGAAATAGAAACAAAGAAAACAATAGCAAAGATCAATAAAACTAAAAGCTGGTTCTTTGAGAAGATCAACAAAATTGATAAACCATTAGCCAGACTCATCAAGAAAAAGAGGGAGAGGACTCAAATCAATAAAATTAGAAATGAAAAAGGAGAAGTTACAACAGACACTGCAGAAATACAAAGCATCCTAAGAGACTACTACAAGCAGCTCTATGCCAATAAAATGGACAACCTGGAAGAAATGGACAAATTCTTAGAAAGGTATAACCTTCCAAGACAGAACCAGGAAGAAACAGAAAATATGAACAGACAAATCACACGTAATGAAATTGAAACTGGGATTAAAAATCTTCCAACAAACAAAAGTCCAGGACCAGATTGTTTCACAGGTGAATTCAATCAAACATTTAGAGAAGAGCTAACACCCATCCTTCTCAAACTCTTCCAAAAAATTGCAGAGGAAGGAACACTCTCAAACTCATTCTATGAGGCCACCATCAGCCTGATACCAAAATCAGACAAAGACACTACAAAAAGATAAAATTACAGACCAATATCACTAATGAACATAGATGCAAAATTCCTCAACAAAATACTAGCAAACAGAATCCAACAACACATTAAAAGGATCATACACCACGATCAAATGGGATTTATCCCAGGGATGCAAGGATTCTTCAATATACACAAAGCAATCAATGTAATACACCATATTAACAAATTGAAGAATAAAAACCATACGATCATCTCAGTAGATGCAGAAAAAGCTTTTGAGAAAATTCAAAACATATTTATGATAAAAACTCTCCAGAAAGTGGGCATAGGGGGAACATAATAAAGACCTCAACATAATAAAGGCCATACATGACAAATCCACAGCAAACATCATGGTCAATGGTGAAAGACTGAAAGCATTTCCTCTAAGATCAGGAACAAGACAAGGATTTCCACTCTAGCCACTATTACTCAACATAGTTTTGGAAGTCCTAGCCACAGCAATCAGAGAAGAAAAAAAATTAAACGAATACAAATTGGAAAAGAAGAAGTAAAACTGTCACTGTTTGCAGATGACATGATACTATACATAGAGAATCCTAAAAATGCCACCAGAAAACTACTAGAGCTAATCAATTAATTTGGTAAAGTTGCAGGATACAAAATTAACGCACAGAAATCTCTTGCATTCCTATACACTAATCATGAAAAATCTGAAAGAGAAATTAAGGAAACACTTCCATTTACCACTGCAACAAAAAGAATAAAATACCTAGGAATAAAACTACCTAGGGAGACAAAAGACCTGTATGCAGAAAACTATAAGACACTGATGAAAGAAATTAAAGATGATACCAACAGATGGAGAGATATACCATGTTCTTGGATTGGAAGAATCAACATTGTGAAAATGACTATACTACCCAAAGCAATCTACAGATTCAATGCAATCCCTATCAAATTACCAATGGCATTTTTTACGGAACTAGAACAAATCATCTTAAAATTTGTATGGAGACACAAAAGACCCCGAATAGCCAAAGCAGTCTTGAGGGGAAAAAATGGAGCTGGAGGAATCAGACTCCCTGACTTCAGACTATACTACAAAGCTACAGTAATCAAGACAACATGGTACTGGCACAAAAACAGAAACATAGATCAATGGAACAAGATAGAAAGCCCAGAGATAAACCCATGCACCTATGGTCAACTAATCTATGACAAAGGAGGCAAGGATATACAATGGAGAAAAGACAGTCTCTTCAATAAGTGGTGCTGGGAAAACTGGACAGCTACATGTAAAAGAATGAAATTAGAACTCTCCCTAACACCATACACAAAAATAAACTCAAAGTGGATTCGAGACCTAGATGTAAGACCAGACACTATAAAACTCTTAGAGGAAAACATAGGAAGAACACTCTTTGACATAAATCACAGTAAGATCTTTTTTGATCCACCTCCTGGAGTAATGGAAATAAAAACAAAAATAAACAAATGGGACCTAATGAAACTTCAAAGCTTTTGCACAGCAAAGGAAACCATAGAGAAGACGAAAAGGCAACCTTCAGAAAGGGAGAAAATATCTGCAAACGAATCAACGTACAAAGGATTAATCTCCAAAATATATAAACAGCTCATGCAGCTCAATATTAAAGAAACAAACAACCCAATCCAAAAATGGGCAGAAGACCTAAATAGACATTTCTCCAAAGAAGACATACAGATGGCCAAGAAGCACATGAAAAGCTGCTCAACATCACTAATTATTAGGAAATACAAATCAAAACTACAATGAGGTATCACCTCACACCAGTTAGTATGGGCACCATCAGAAAATCTACAAACAACAAATGCTAGAGAGGGTGTGGAGAAAAGGGAACCCTCTTGCATTGTTGGTGAGAATGTAGACTGATACAGACACTATGGAGAACAGTATGGAGGTTCCTTAAAAAACTAAAAATAGAATTACCAGCAATCCCACTACTGGGCATATACCCAGAGAAAACCATAATTCAAAAAGACACATGCACCCCAATGTTCACTGCAGCACTATTTACAATAGCCAGGTCATGGAAGCAACCTAAATGCCCATCGACAGATGAATGGATAAAGATGTGGTACATATATACAATGGAATATTACTCAGCCATAAAAAGCAACGAAACTGAGTCATTTGTTGAGACGTGGATGGATCTAGAGACAGTCATACAGAGTGAAGTAAGTCAGAAAGAGAAAAACAAATATCGTATATTAACACATGTATGTGGAACCTAGAAGAATGGTACAGATGAGCCAGTTTGCAGGGCAGAAGTTGAGACACAGATGTAGTGAACAGATGTATGGACACCAAGCAGGGAAAACCACAGTGGAGTGGGGATGGTGGTGTGCTGAATTGGGTGATTGGGATTGACATGTATACACTGATATGTATAAAATTGATGACTAATAAGAACCCGCAGTATAAAAAAACAAACAAACAAACAAAACAACTAATACTAAACTTTCTTTGGGTTTTTATTTGTACGGAAATATGTTAATATAAATGTTTCAGACATTACATGAAATTTCTAAAAATCTTATATGTTCTGGTATAATGTTATAAGTCATAATTTTAGTTATTACTTTAAAATGTATATTGCAGAAATAACTAAATTTCCTTGTCAATTGCATTATTATGAACTTTCATCAAATCTTTAACCGTGGTCATTTTTAAGTCTTTTGTCATTTACAGACAGTTCTGGGTATACTCTGATGCTTTTGCAAATATGTTCCTATAAAAGGGTTTCATCTTCAAGGGATTCATGGAAAAGACTCTGACAAGTACAGGTTTCTGGTAACTGACTATACTGCTGAACTGAATGAAGAAGCATTTTCAGAACTCTGATGGAAAACTGATGAACTCATAAAAGTGCTAACAAAAATCAAGATGAAAAAATAATTAATTACATGGGACTGAGTGAACTGATGAGGATGTTTATAATTTTTGTGACTTTCTGTTTGAATAAAAAACAAAACAAAAAACAAACAAACAACAACAAAAAAAAAACAGATAACCAACAAGGACCTACTCTATAGCACAGGGAATGCTGCTCAATATTCTTTAATAACCTAAATGGGAAAAAGAATTTGAAAAAGAATAAATACATGTCTATGTATAACTGAATCACTTTGCTGTACACCTGAAACTAACACAACATTGTTAATCAACTATGTTCCAATATAAAATAAAATTAAAAAAAAAAAAAGAAAGCTAGCAGAGAATCCCCGGCAAGTTAGGCTGGCAGAAAAACAGCAAGAAGTGAGCAAAGGGGGGATTATTATGAGAAATACCGTGTACACAGTTACCCTTCTTAGGCCACAGAACTACAGTGTGTCCTACTGGTGAACACGTGAACAGAGAAGCGGCAAAGTCTTAATATGTTTTTCAAGTGTTGCCAGGAAAACTCTGTGTCTCTAATACACGAAATCTAAGTCCAAATAGTTCAGCACCACTGACCCAAGGAACACAGTTAACTCAAAAACACTAGATAATTTCCTTCCCCGCTGAAGCCTTAATGATCTGGCAAGCTCTACCTTCATGGGTGGAAAGGCCCTCACTGGGAGGCCAGGCTCCAAACATAGAACTGAAGAGAGCTACGCTTTGCACCTATTATGGTTAACTCTGTTGACTCAACCAAACCAGAAAATCTGACCCAACTTTTCCCTGGAAAATTTCTCACAGCCACAGGTGGCTGAATTGAGGTTATTATCACTGCTTTCCCCACCCAGGGACTTGCCCTGGGCGACCTCTGCCTTGAGCTCATCCTTGGAGATACAGGCCTCTTTGAAGAGCCAATTATGGGGACTTCCCTGGTGGACTAGTGGTAAAGACTCACGATCCCAATGCAAGGGGCCCAGGTTCAATCCCTGGTCAGGGAACTAGATGCCACATACAGCAACTAAAAGATCCCACATGTCACAAATAATTAAAAAAAGCTAATTCTGTGCCCTTGAAAGAGTCAAGTGCCCTCAAAGCGTTGTAGTGTTTATAGGGTAAGCCCATAGCTCACAGACCAAGATGAATTAGTACCTTGGCTTAGGAGCTGTGAGACCTCCAACAAGTTAATCAACATTTCTGAAGCTCTGTTTACTCCCTTGCAAAATGAAGAAACAGTATTCTAATGATTAAATGCCAGCAATTACCATGTTTTTCATCCTAAAATGCAATCAATTATATCTTAATGTAGAAACAGTGAATTTAATGTAAATGAAAAAAATGCTAACTTTTAACAGCATACATTTATTCATACAATTATACATCTCTCTATCCTTCAGTATCATAACCAAAATTTGAGTGATGTCTTCTTTCATTGATAATCTAAAGATGTTTCTAACTCATTTGTAGCCATTTTCAGTTATGTGGGGGTTTTTTGTTTGTCCTTTTTTTTTTTTTTTTGGCCGTGCCACATGGCTTGTGGGATCAGTTCCCCTGGCAGTGGAAGCATCAACTCCTAACCACTGGACCCCTAGGGAATTCCCTTTTTTTAAAAAAAAAACCTGTCCTCATGGACTTCCCTGGTGGCACAGTGGTTAAGAATCCACCTGCCAGTGCAGGCAACATGGGTTCAAGCCTTGATCAGGGAAGATCCCACATGCCACGGAGCAACTAATCCCCTGCGCCACAACTACTGAGCCTGCACTCTAGAGCCCACGTGCCTAGAGCCCTTGCTCCACAACAAGAGAAGCCACCACAATGAGAAGCCTGCGCACCACAATGAAGAGTAGCCCCCGCTCGCCACAACTAGAGAAAGCCCACATGCAGCAACAAAGACCCAACACAGCCATAAATAAATAAATAAATAAATAAATTTATTTTTTAAAAAACCTGTCCTCATGAGCTTAACTTTATTGTCCATTTCAGGTCTGACAATGAAATTCCTAAGCATCCAGGGCTGCTCCAACAGGTTATGCACCAACAGCACCAAAAATGTCATTCACATAGTCCATGAGGGCATGTCTAAAAATACATTTCCTTAAATGAATCACATATTGCTGCAAACAGAACTACTTTTCATGAAAACTACCAGAACCTGGTATAGACAGATGTTCAGCCCCTGCAGGATCAATGTCTATATGATGTAAAACTTGATTAAACCAACCTTTCTTCATGTTGAAGATTTTGATTTATTCAAGAATATAGGGCTGGCTGATATTTTAATGAAACAATTGCTTGTAATCATAAATATAATTATCTTACACTGCTGAAAGAGACAACAAGGAAGACGCATGGACTTTACTATGCTTTTAGAGACATGCTTGTTCTGTTTGATGTTCTACTGTTTAGTGGACAACAAATAGTTCAAAGCAATTTTAAAATCCCATCTTGGCTTTCTAATTTATACATACCATTATTCAAAGTTCAATGGGACTGGAAGAAATATTTTCTACAAAGTAATATTAGATTACTATTCTTACAAAGCTATTTTTTAATATAACACATTTAACTAATCAGGAAAAATTATATACTCATTGCAAACAATTTTGGAGGGAATAGTGAACATATTAAAAAAAAAAAGCATTAATATCACACATACTATTTCCACCCAGAGATAAACTCTCTAAACATTTCACTGTATTTGTTCTCAACTTTCTTCAAATAATACATGTGTGTATATGTGATTTTTTTCACAAATTCAAAATTATCCAATTATATGCATAGTTTTCATTTTACTAATACCATTAATATTCTATTAAATATCTTCAAAAATATCACTTTTAATAATTGCATGTTATCCTATATCAGACGTTTTGGTTGCTTTTAATTTTTAACTATTATACATAATGTGATGAATGTCTTGTGTCAAAGATCCACAGACCTTTGATCAAATATCTGATGATTTTCATGGGATAAATTCCTACAATTTTTGAGTAAGCTGTTAAGGACTTTGTCACACACTGTCAGTTTCCCTCCATAAAGTTCATGCCTATATACACTCCCACCAGAAGAATATAAGAGCATTCATTTTCTCACATTCTTGCCAACATTGGATTTATAAAAATATTTCTATCAATAAATTCCATATCTTGAAGAGATATCTGTACTCCCATGTTTATTGCAGCATTATTCACAACAGGCAAGATATGGAAATAACCTAAATGGCCTTCAGTGGATGAATGGATAAAGAAAATGTGATAAATATATATCACATATACACACACAGAGAAACACAGAAATATTATTCAACAATTAAATATATATATATATATATATATATATATACACACATACATCCAAAAGCAGCAGAATACACATTCTGTTCAAGTGCACCTGCAATATTCTTCAGGATAGATCACATGCTAGGACATACAAAAAGCCCCAGCAACTTTAAGTATATCAAGCATCTTTTTTGACCACAACACTATGAGACTAGAAATCAACTACAAGAAAAAAACTGCAAAACACGCACAAACACATGGAGGCTAAACAATATGCTATTAAACAACCAACGGATCACTAAAGAAATCGAAGAAGGAATCAATAAAATACCTACAGACAAATGAAAACAAAAACACTATGATCCAAAATCTATGGTACTCAGCAAAAGCATTTTTAATAGGGAAGTTTATAGCAATACAAGCTTACCTCAGGAAACAAGAAAAATCTCAAATAAACAACCTAATTTCACACCTAAAGAAACTAGAAAAAGAACAACAACAAAAAAAACCCCACCAAAGTTAGTAGAAGAAAAGAAATCATAAAGATCAGAGCAGAAATAAATGAAATCGAGACTAAAAAAAAAAAGAGAGAAAAGATCAATGAAACTAAGAGTTGGTTCTTTGAAAAGATAAACAAAATTGATCAGCCCTTAGACAGACTCATCAAGAAAAAAAGAGAGGGCCCAAATCAATAAAATCAGAGATGAATAAGGAGAAGTTGCAACCGACACCACAGAAATACAAAGGATCTTAAGAGACTACTATGAACAACTATATGTCAATAAAATGGACAATCTAGAAGAAATGGTCCAATTTCTATAAATGTACACTCTCCCAAGACTAAACCAGGAAGAAATAGAAAATATTAACAGACCAATTACCAGTAATAAATTGAATCAGCAACCAAAAATCTCCCAACAAACAGAAGTCCAGGACCAGATGGCTTCACAGGTGAATTTTACCAAACATTCTTTAGAGCAGAGTTAACACCTATCCTCTGAAACTACTCCAAAACTTGCAGAGGAAGAAATGCTTTAAACCCATTCTAAAAGGCCATTATCACCCTGATACCAAAGCCAGACAAAGATTCACCAAAAAAAAAAAAGAAAAGAAAATTACAAATGAATATCACTGATGAACATAAATGCAAAAATCTAAAACAAAATATTAGCAAAACAAACCCAACAATACATTAAAAGGATCATACACCATGATCAAGTGGGATTTATCCCAGGGATGTAAGAATGGTTCAATAACCACAAATCAATCAGTATGATACACCACATTAACAAACTGAAGAATAAAAACCATATAATCATCTCAATGGATGCAGAAAAGGCTTTTGACAAAATTCAACATCCATTTATGATAAAAAAAAAAAACTCTCAACAAAGTAGGTACAGAAAGAACACACCTCAACATGATAAAGGCCATATATGATAAGCCCACAGCTAACATCATATCATTGGTGAAAAGCTGAAAGCATTCCCTCTAAGATCAGGCATAAGACAAGGATGCTCACCTCACCACTTTTATTCAACATAGTATTGGAAATCCTAGCCCCAGCAATCAGACAAGAAAAAGAAATAAAAGAAATCCAGATTGGAAAGGAAGAAGTAAAACTATCACTGTTTGCAGATGACATGATACTATACATAGAAAATCCTAGAGACTCCACCAAAAAACTACTAGAGCTCACTAATGAATTCAGTAAAGTTGCAGGATACAAAATTAATATACCAAATCTGTTGCATTTCTATACACTGAAAACAAGATATCATAAAGAGAAATTAAGGAAACAATCCCATTTAACACCATGTCAAAAAAAAAAACACCTGGGAATAAATTTAAGAAGGTAAAAGACCTGTATTCGGAAAACTAGAAGACACTGATGAAAGAGATTAAAGATGACACAACAGATGGAAAGATATACTGTGTTCATGGATTGGAAGAATTAATGTTGTTAAAATGACCATACCACCCAAGGCAATCTACAGATACAATGTAACCCCTATCAAAATACCCATGACAGTTTTCACAGAACTAGAACAAATAATTTTAAAATTTGTATGGAAACACAATAGACCCTGAATAGTCAAAACAATCTTGAGAAAGAAGAAAGGAGGTGGAAGAATCATGCTCCCTGACTATGCTACAAAGCTACACTAATCAAAACAGTATGGTACTGGCACAAAACCAGACACATATATCAATGGAACAGAATAGAGAGCTCAGAAATAAACACAATCACTCATCATCAATTAATCTAAGACAAAGGAGTGCAAGAATATACAATGGAGAAGACAAAGTCTCTTCAATCAGTGGTGCTGGGAAAACTGGACAGCTACATGTAAAAGAATGAAATTAGAATAATTTCTCACACAATATACAAAAATAAGCTCAAAATGGATTAAGGAACAGAAACCATAAAACTCCTATATGAAAACATAGGCAGCATACTCTTTGACATAAATCACAGCAATATTTTTTTGGATGTATCTCCTAAGGCAAAAGAAACAAAAGCAAAAATAAACAAATGGGATTTTCTGCACAGCAAAGGAAACCATCAACAAAACAAAAAGACAACCTACTGAATGGGAGAAAATATTTTCAAATGATATGACTTATAAGGGGTTAATATCCAATATATATAAACAGCTCATTACAACTCAATATCAACAAGCTGATTAAAAACTAGGTAGAAGACCTGAATAGACATTTTCCAAAGAAGGCATACAGATGGCCAATGGGCACAGGAAAAGATGCTCAACATTGCTAGTCATCATAGAAATGCAAATCAAAACCACAATGAGCTATCACCTCAAACCTGTCAGAATGGCTATCATCAAAAAGACCACAAACAGGGACTTCCCTGGTAGCACAGTGGTTAAGAATCCACCTGCCAATGCGGGGGACATGGGTTTGGCCCCTTGTCAGGGAAGATCACACGTGCTGCAGAGCAACAAAGCCCGTGTGTTACAACTACTGAGCCTGTGCTCTAGAGCCCGTGAGCCAGAAGTACTGAGCCCACGCACTGCAACTACTGAACCCTGCACACTCGAGGGCCCATATACTGCCACTACTAAGCCTGCGTGCTGCAACTACTGAAGCTCTCATGCCTAGAGCCCATGCTTCGCAACGAGAAGCCACCACAGTGAGAAGTCTGCGCACCACAACAAAAAGTAGCTCCCACTCTCCACAACTAGAGGAAGCTCGCGTGTAGCAACGAAGACCCAATGCAGCCAAAAATATATATACATATAAATAAATAAATAAAAAGAAACTTAAAAAAAAAAGACCACAAATGACAAATGTTGGTGAGGATGTGGAGAAAACAGAACCCTGGTACAATTTTGGTAGGAAAAAAATTGGTGCAGTCACTTTGGAAAACAGTATGGAGGGTCCTCAGAAAATTAAAACTAGAACTACCATATAATCAAGCAGTTCCACTCCTGGGCAAATATTGGAAGAAAACAAAAGCACTAATTTGAAAAGATACATGCACCCCAGTGTTCATAGCAGCATTATTTACCATAGCCAAGACATGGAAGCAACCTAAGTGTCCATCGACGGATGAATGGATAAAGAAGATGTGGTACACATATACAATGGAATATTACTCAGCCATAAAAAGAATGAAATAATGCCACTTGCAGCAACATGGGTGGACCTGGAGGATATTATGCTTAGTGAAATAAGTGAGACAGAGAAAGACAAATACTAAATATTATCACTTATATGTAGAACCTAAAAAAATAAAACAAACTAGTGAATATAACAAAAAATTATATAAATATATATATATACACATATACATACACACACAATGGAATATTATTCAACCACAGAAAAAAAGGAAATTCTGCCACTTGCAACAATGTGGATGAAACTGAAGGGCATTCTGCTAAGTAATGTAAGCCAGAGAGAAAGACAAATAATGTACGGTATCACTTCTGTGTGGAACCTAAAAGAAAATAAAAGTTAATTTCATAGAAATGGGGACTAGAATGGTGATTGCCAGTG
This sequence comes from Monodon monoceros, assembly GCF_005190385.1. Lineage (NCBI taxonomy): Eukaryota > Metazoa > Chordata > Mammalia > Artiodactyla > Monodontidae > Monodon > Monodon monoceros. The sequence continues at coordinate 34,476,598 of NW_021703782.1, read as the reverse complement.
GTTGGGGGGAGAGAGAAATGGGGAGATATAAGTCAAGAAGTACAAACTTTGGTGACTGCAGTTAATAATACAAAATCATATACTTGAAAGTTGCTTGAGTAGATCTTCAGTGTTCTCACAACACACACAAAAAAAGTTAACTATGTGAGGTGATGGATATATTAATTATCTTGATCTTGGTAATTATTCCACAAAGTATTGCACATATGTGTGTGTAAAATCACTACATTGTACTCTTTAAATATATTATATTTTGTCAATTATTCCTCAATAAAGTTATAAAAAAATACTTCTATTATTCAGCTGATATTTATTATATACCTCCTTTGGGCCAGATCCTGACTATGGCTTCAAGAAATGAGGACTAGTGGAAGAAACAAAATCACAAATGAGTGAAAGAACTGATAAACAAAATAGCTAATAAATATAATGTATCATGTTAAAATAAGTAAGTAAAATGAGCTCTGGCTAAGAAAAGATGAGGGAACTGCCTGAGGAGGAAAAAACCCTGAGCTACAGCAAGTAGTTGCATAGCTCACGTGGGAAGACCTTCTTCCTTAAAAATACCTTCTAGATATTATATGTATCATCTCTAGTACATGATACTTTAAATGTCATCATACAGATAGACTAGGAATACTGCTGCTGGAAGCTGGCCAACCATTGAGTGGAAGCCAAACAGAACTTTAATCAACACTTTGTGCCAGTCAAGGAAAAGAACCTTGGGACTCCCCTGTGGTTCAGTGGTAAAGAATTCGCCTTCCAACACAGGGGACACAGGTTTGATCCCTGGTCGGGGAACTACGTTCTGACATGCCACGGGGCAGCTAAGCCCGCGTGCCTCAACTAGAGAGCCCGTGTGCTGCAAAGTACAGAACCCACGTGCTCTGGAGCCCGCACACCACAACTACAGAGCCCATGTGCCCTGGAGCCTGTGTGTCACAACTAGAGAGAGAAAAAACCCACACACCACAACTAGAGAGAAGCCTAAGCACCACAACTAGAGAGAAACCCAAGCACCATGACAAAGAGACCGCAAGCCGCAACTAAGACCCAAGGCAGCCAAAAAATAAAAATTAATTAATTAATTAATTCTTTTTTAAAAAAAGGAAAAGAATCTTAACAACCCTGGGCTGGATCCAAAACTTGTGATGAGTGTGTGGATTCAAATATGACCCAGTGAAGGACTTTCTGCTTTTCAGAAGCAACCTTTAAACAGAGTTAGGAGGACTTGCTGAACAATTTTCAGTAAATGGTACTACCATTTTTGTAGGCCTTCTAAAACCAGGAAAAACAAACTTAACTTGGAAATAATGTAGGCATATTAATATCCAAAATTTCAATGCACCTCAGGAATTTAACTACAATATTTTAGTGTAAATTGAGGAAAGGCGTGAAGCTATAATCAGCAAGCCTCTCAGTATAGAGCAGTAAATGTAGCCAAAAACGTTCAAAGAAAACAAAGCGAAACTAAATTGAATAAAAAGGAATTTAAAACACTGCCAAAATGCAAAATTAAGCTTTCTTGTTCTCGCATTTTGCAGTTAATTTACCCCATTATAATCCTTTGACCTGCTTTTACCATCAATTTTACTGTCAGGATTTTAGCTGTTCTGTTAATATGCCCTCAGTTGTAGATATATGAACCTCAGGGTATAAATGACCTTCTGAGCAAAGAAAAAGAACCCATTGAACCCAAAGCAATGCATGCCTGGCACCCTATGCAATTCCTCACAGCATCTGGAAGTACTTGTGTGTGAATAATCCTTCCCTGGGCCATTGACCAAGCAACAAATCGCAAAATGTAGATGTTAAGGGATATTTAATGAGGCTCTATGATGATATATCTTTGCTTTAAGTTTCAACACTGTGTGACTTTGGCAAATCACTTAACGTTTTTTTAAGCCTATAAAATGTGTATTAACAAAATAATACTTAAGAGTTGTGAAAATTAAATGAAATAATGCATGTTAAAAACATCTTAACATATAGTACAATATTATTTGTGATAGTACAAAATATAATCACTGTTATTGCTGTTATGGTTATTTACATATTCTGCTTACAAAACAATTTCTAGTCTTCTTATATGTCACAGCAACTTTGTGTTGAAATATCCAGGGAAACACAGTCATTCAGACCTTGCTTTGCCCAAATCCGAACCTCAAAGAATATAATTCTCTCCTCACATGCAGTTAGTTTCCAATAGTATACGATATTCGAAGCCTGCCTAATATTTCTTATTCCTGTTCTAAAGAGTATTAACCTCATTAACGTTCACAAAATGCAAGTGAAAACATAGATTTACAGCCTGTAGAAATATATTTTTTATATAGTGTAAATGTATTACATGTATATATTAAAATGTGTTCTTCAGGAATAATTTTTTACTCTGATGAATTAAGGAGAAAAAGAAAAAAACGGAAGGAAAAAAGATGTGTCAAAACCACAGATACCAGACCATCTCTAAGGGGCAATTTAACTATCTGCTCAGACCATATTGACACTGCCTTCCCTCCAGGACAGTAGGACAGCTTGTTCTGGAAGGATGAGGACATTTGGCTATAGATTCTGTCTCGGGTGATGTCTATAGTGGTAGCGCGTAGACTATATTGATAGCAGGGCAAGTAATAGAGAACGCTGTTTTACTCATAAAGATGATGACACCCTGTCTGGTTCTTCCCTGCAGCTTTCTATATAATGTGGAATGTGGCAGAATGTCTGTGATTCCAGACCACTAAAATGAGTGAGGGAATGAGGGATCCTGCAGATAGCCTCAAACTGTTGAATCAAAGTTTACAGAAGGCCTTATAAGAACCTTATGTCAAAGAAGGCGTAAGCATCTCAGTTACAATAAGAAGAGGTAATATTCCAAAGCAAACCAAATAATGAAATTTGTCTCAGTAGTGTTTTTGAGGAACGATCAAAACACAATATGTGTTTGGGAAATAATTAAAATTCCTGAACCAAGGTTCTATGTGCTTCATCCTTCACTGTGTTTTTCCATCTAGATTCTCAACCCAGAGAGATGGGGAAGACCAAAAAGACAGAGAGAGTGCAACTGTTTAATTGCAGGATCCTGTGCTCACTGGAAGTTTGAAAGCCTGAGTCATTATTGGAAGTATAATCTGCATGTTCTTTACAGCAGCAGTTCCACCTTGGCCAGCTTTCTTTCTAAGTCTGCCTTGGCAAATGAATTTAACCCAAAGAAATGCATTTGCTTACTATTCTCTTGGAGAAATGCATTGTTGGTGTGCTTTGGCATTCTGGAATGGTAACTCTCATTATTTTCTCTGTTGTTATCCACCAACTTTGACATCTTCCTGTCAGTAGCATTATACAAGTAATTCATCAAAGCTTCAGTTCCAACATAAACTCCTCAAACACACCTCGCTTGTGAAGTATCCTCGCTGGCTTTCTTCTGTTATATCCAAGACCAAGATTTTTTTCTTTCTGAAACCATTAATCTTCACTGAAAAGCTGTTCAAATGTCTTCCAACAGTTTCAGCGGCAGAGCCTCCTGCTGGCACTAGTAACTCTCATAAATATTATTGGGATTGTGCATGTACATCAGGGAGAGATTTTTCACCCCAGAGAACATGAAAGGAACACCAACAGTCTCATTCTTATTGAGTTTGAGTTGTGCAACTGAGCACAGGAGAGAATGTGGGCAGGAAATTAGCAACTGAAAGGGCAAATGGGTGTTCCACATAGACTCTTCTTCTAGGGAACAGTGACAACATCACACTTTATTGTGTATCATTCTTCCTTATCACTACATCTTATCTCCTCCAGTAAATGATAAACTCCCTGCAAGGAGCATCTTTGTATTATTCATGAAGTATTTGGCAGATAGGCATTCAGAAGATGTTTGTTGAATAAACGAATGGATGAGTGGATAAATGGGTGGGTAGATGGGTGAAAAGCTTGTGAAATAAAGCTTATATTATTCACATGTCAAAAAAAGGAAGAACATACTCCCCAATATCAAGATGAGCAAAATATTCCAAGTCTTTTTGGAAAGAACTATCACATTATTTGTGCGTATGTTTATGCTTCAAAGCCACCCACATGATTTTTGCAGCTGACTGTTTCAAAAACTAAAAGCACCACTGCATTTTGAAAAAATCTTGATGTTAGTTGTCTGGCCATGTGCTGTAGCCTTAGGAGCATTTTCTAAAGACATATTGCCTGTAGAAATTAGTGAGGGAAGATTATGACAGAAAAAAAGAAACATTCTTAACAAATTAGGTCAAAAAGAACCTATAATATACTCCTTTAAAAATTATACTTGAATTAATGTTCAGAACATTTGTTTAAGTGCTAGAGGAGGGATAAAGCTCTTGTGATGAAGAGATTATGAGTTTAGAGCTATGGAATTAGGTTTACCACATTTAAGTGTTCTAGTGAGAATAAAATTCTAACAAAGAGAGTGCCGGAATGTTTCCTCTGTTTTATTATTTCAATTTTACTCCCAACAAGCTGCCCAACTTGCTGGTCTGTGATGTTTCTCTACAAACTTACGTAGTGATAAGCAACTCTGAGTGCAGCTTAAAACCCTATGCAAAATCTAACTTCTGCCCCAGATACTGGAACTATGTGGCAGAGAATTTAAAATAATTTTGATTAATAGGTTAAAAGTTCTAATTTAAAAGGCAGAAGACATCTAAGATCAGAGGGGTAATTTCTTCAGAGAGAAGGGAGAAATAAATAAGACAGTAACAGAGATAAAGAATGCCTTCAGGGGCTTCCCTGGTGGCGCAGTGGTTGAGAGTCCGCCTGCCGATGCAGGGGACACGGGTTCGTGCCCCGGTACGGGAAGATCCCACATGCCATGGAGCAGCTGGGCCCGTGAGCCATGGCCACTGAGCCTGCGCATCCGGAGCACACAATGGGAGAGGCCACAACAGTGAGAGGCCAGCGTAACCAACACCCCCCCCCAAAAAAAAAAAAAAAAAAAGAATGCCTTCAACTGCTCATCAATAGACTTGACACTTGAAAGAACAAATAGACTTGAAGAAAAGTCACTAGCAATTACTCAAACTGAAATCCAACAGGAAAAAAGGAATGAAAAAAAATCTTAATAGAACATCCAAGAGCTGTTGAACAAAATGCCAGAGGACAAGAAAGAAAAAAGGGCCAGAAGAACATACCTGAAGAAATAAAGGATGAGAGTTTTCCAAATTAATGATAGTTATGAAGCAGTAAATCCAAGAAGTCCAGATAACAGCAAGCACGATACATTTAAAATACATGTAGACCTATCATATTCAAAGTGTTAAGAACAAAGACAATGAGAAATTCTTCAAAAGAAGCATTATATACAGAGGAATGAAGACAAGAATTACAACAAACTTCTATCAGAAACATCCAAGCTAGAAAACAACACCATTTAAATGTTGAAAGAAAAACTGTCAACCCAGAATTATTTTTTTTAATATTGAATTCATTTATTGATTCAGCAAATATTTTTCATGGTAATAAGCCTCCCCCTTTTGATATGGATTCACTTTATTTTTTTTTAATTGAATGAAAGAGTCTTTAAATTCTATAGTGCTTTACAATTTTCAAAAGTTTCACACACTTGATTTCATATAATCCCATAATAACCATTTTTTATCTCCTTCCCCTATATTGCCCCTCCCCCTTCCCGCTCCTCACTGGTCACCACTAGTTTGTTCTCTCTGTCTTTTGAGTTTGCTTCTTTTTGTTATATTCACTAGTTTGTTGTATTTTTTAGATTCCACATATAAGTGATATACAGTATATGTCTGTCTGACTTATTTCACTTAGCGTAATGCCCTCCAAGTCCATCCATGTTACTGCAAATGGCAAAACTTCATTCTTTTTTATGGCTGAGTAGTACTCCATTGAGAATATACATTCCACATTTTCTTTATCCATTCATATATTGATGAACACTTAGGTTGTTTCCATACATTGACAATTGTAAATAGCTCTGCTATGAACATTGGAGTGAACATATCATTTCAAATTAGTGTTTTTGTTTTTTCAGATATATACCCAGGAGTGCAACTGCTCTCAACCCAGAATTCTTTATCCAGCAAAAATATCTTTTAAAAATGAAGGACAAACAGGGACTTCCCTGGTAGCACAGTGGTTAAGAATCCACCTGCCAATGCAGGGGACACAGGTTTGAGCCCTGGTCCTGGAAGATCCCACACACCGCGGAGTAACTAAGCCTGTGTGCCACAACTACTGAGCCTGCACTCTGGAGCCTGCAAGCCACAACTACTGAGGCCCACACGCTCTAGGGCTCATGTGCCACAACTACTGAGCCCGTGTGCTGCAACTACTAAAGCCCACACGCCTTAAGCCCGTGCTCTGCAACAAGAGAAGCAATGAGAAGCCAGCGCACCGCAGCAAAGAGTGGCCCCCGCTCACTACAACTAGAGAAAGCCCACGTGCCACAACAAAGACCCAATGCAGCCAAAAATTAAATTAAATTTTTTAAAAAATGAAGGAAAATTAAATACCTTCAGACAAAAACTAAGGAAATTTATTACCAATATACCTACTCTACAAAAAATGTTAAATTTCTTCAGGCAGAAATAATATATCAGACTGAAAATTGGATCTACCAGAAAGAAACAAGAATAAATTAAATGGAATAAATGAAGATAAAATTAACATTTTCTTATTTTCAATTATTCTAAAACAAAAGTAATAGTAATGCATTCTATATTTATAGCATATGAAAAAGTATGACAGTAGCACAAAGGATGGGAAGGAGGAATTAAGAATATACAGTTGGGGGGCGGAAGCTGCGACCGTCGCGGCGGCCAGATCCGCGTCCCGCCTCAGCGCCCAGAGGACATGCGGGAGAGAGAATGAGCCAGAGGGACACGCTGGTGCATCTGTTTGCCGGAGGATGTGGCGGTACGGTGGGAGCTATTCTGACATGTCCACTGGAAGTTGTAAAAACACGGCTGCAGCCATCTTCTGTGACACTTTCTATCTCTGAAGTTCAGCTGAACACCATGGCTGGAGTCAGTGTCAATCGAGTAGTGTCTCCTGGACCTCTCCATTGTCTAAAGGTGATCTTGGAAAAAGAAGGGCCTCATCCCCTGTTTAGAGGATTAGGCCCCAATTTAGTGGGGGTGGCCCCTTCCAGAGCAATATACTTTGCTGCTTATTCAAACTGCAAGGAAAAGTTGAATGGTTTATTTGATCCTGATTCTACCCAGGTACACATGATTTCAGCTGCAATGGCAGTAATTGTTGACTGACTCATTGAAGTTTTAAAGCTGGAAGGTAAAGCTTTAAAGATCAAGGTGGTGAAATACTCTTTACCAATGAAGAGAGATCTTGGGCAAGTTAGAGCACAAGAAACTGAATACAAAATATTTCATAAAAATGGATGTGCAATATTACTGATCATAGTGCAAAAGGTGAAAGGTTTTACTGCAATCACAGCGACCAACCCCATTTAGCTTATAAAGACTCAGTTACAGCTTGATGCAAGGAACCGTGGGGAAAAGCGAATGGGCGCTTTTGAGTGTGTCCATAAAGTGTATCAGACAGATGGACTTAGAGGATTTTATAGGGGCATGTCTGCTTCATATGCTGGCATATCAGAGACTGTTATCCATTTTGTTATTTATGAAAGTATTAAGCAAAAACTATTGGAATATAAGATTGCTTCTACAATGGAAAATGAAGAAGAGTCTGTAAAAGAAGCATCAGATTTTGTGGGAATGATGCTAGCTGCTGCCACCTCAAAAACGTGTGCCACAACTATAGCATATCCACATGAAGTTGTAAGAACAAGACTGCGTGAGGAGGGAACAAAATATAGATCCTTTTTTCAGACACTGTCTTTGCTTGTTCAAGAAGAAGGCTATGGGTCTCTTTACCGTGGTCTGACAACTCATCTGGTGAGACAGATTCCAAACACAGTCATTATGATGGACACCTATGAATTAGTGGTCTACCTGCTCAATGGATAGCACCACCAGGCTACTGTACTATAAAGAGGGAAGAGCAAAAGATACAGTGGACCATGGAGTACCGAAGCCAGCTTGGTGGACAGAAGGAAAATAGTGTGGGAACATGGAACTATACCTAAGTGGAAGTTTGGTTGTAGGAATTAAAGTAATCATAACCACATTACTTAGTCTTTTTAGTAATGTGAAAAAAACCTTGGCTGCCTCCAAGAAAAAGCCTTTAGAAGCGCTCGTTCTTCAAAATTGCCATTTTCTCTACCATGTCCACAGGACACAGTTGGCATTTTGTTGATTTATGGCAATCAGAGTATAGTGTTTATTCCATGAGCACTTTTCCAGTCTTCCAGACAGAGCCATCTGTAACTGTATAACTATCCAAAGATAGTATTGACAGTCATAAATTTCTAACTTCGGCATAATTCCTATAAAATTGAAAAATAACAATGATAGTAGTATTTTCACGTTTCCTTGAGAGGATCTGGCACTATCTTTTAAAGTTAATCATTTGGCATTAGTAGTCACTGTTTTTGACGATAAATGAAGTACTGTCTAAACATGTGTTTATTTTTAGCTTTAAAACATTTTGGTTTCCACTGCTCACAGGTGCTTTATGTTTAGCATAATGTAAACACTTAAATTGTTTGTTAATGTATCAATTCAAATGGTAATAGTTTGAGACACGACCAGTAAAATGTTGATTCTTGGCCATTTCAGTGACTTGAGCATGTCCTCTTATCTTTTCTAACCTAATGATACATGAATGAATGCAGTGTCTTTTCAGTGACTTATTAATTATGAACTTGAATTATCCCCTGTGATACCTAGGTATCATTTTCTTAAAGTGGAAAAAATTTACTGCTCCTGAATCTTTCTCTATTTGGTTTCACATTAAGAATTTGAACCTTAGAATTATTTCCAGAAGCTCTGCATACATTGCATTTATTTAGTAGAGAAAATGGTAATTTTCAGCTTTGTCCTTACAAGGTGTTTTCTTTTTTTAAGGTGACGTTATAAATATCTGGGGCAGCATAAACATTATAGAAGAAGGGCCCTCTGCAATCTGATTGGGCAGGTAGTGATCCTAATTAACTTACAGTTTTATAAATGAACAAACTGCTTTGGACAAGGAATTTATTCCATCCGAATTTCTTGAATGGTAAATCATAGAAAGATTCAAGTTAATTCAGATTAAGCGTGTTAACAGGATATAGCTTTTACATTTTGCTGTTGAGTTCAACTGCACTTTTTAATACTTTAAATGTATGGCCCTTATGAAGATATTTGCTGTAATTCAGTTAAAAGACTTTCACTTATGGATATTGCTATACTGGTGTATGAAACTTATACAATTAAACTCCAGTGTGGTAGTCATTTCAGTATACATAAAAAAAAAAAAAAAAAAAGAATATACAGTTGAGGGGTTTCCCTGGTGGCGCAGTGGTTGATAGTCTGCCTGCCGATGCAGGGGACACGGGTTCGTGCCCTGGTCTGGGAATATCCCACATGCCGCGCAGCAGCTGGGCCCATGAGCCATGGCCGCTAAGCCTGCGCGTGCGGAGCCTGTGCTCCACAACGGGAGAAGCCACGACAGTGAGAGGCCCACGCACCGCAAAACAAACAAAAAAATAAAATAAAAAAAGAATAGACAGTTGAAGGTCTGTACAGTACATATGAAGTAGTATAATATCATTTGAAAATTTATTACTGAAATATGCATATGATAAGCCCTAGATTAACAACTAAAACAAATTTTTAAAGAGGTATAAATAATAAGTTAATAGAGGAGATAAAATAGAAACACTGAAAATGCTCTAGGCAGAAAAGGGGGAGGGGAGCAAAGAACAGAGAGAAGAAATGGAAAATAGCTAGAAAAAAAAGTAAGTTTTAATCCAATCATACAAATAATCACATTAAATGTGAATTTAATTTTCAAAACAAATTTCAAATTCGATTTTAAAAAGCAAGATTCAAATATGTGCTATCAACAACAAATCTACTTCAAGTTCAAAGACATATATAGATAAAAAGGAAAAGAATGAAGAAAGATATACCATGCAAACATTATACAAATGAAAGCTGGAGTAAGTATGTTAATATTAGATGAAGTTAGCTTCAGAAAGAAAAGTAGTACTGGGGATAAAAAGGGACACTACATAATGATAAGAAAGTCAATCCTCCATTAAAGTATGCATCTAAAAACAGAGCTTCAAATATATGAGCCAAAAACTGATGGAACTGAAAGAAATTAACAAATCCACAATTACAGTTGAAAACTTCAATACTCCCCTCAGTAACTGATAAAACAAGTAAACATAAAATCATTAAGTATTATAGAACTAAACAACACTATCAACCAACTAAACCTGAATAATGTATAGAACACTGCACCTAACAGCAAAATTTATTTTCAAGTGCACATGGAACAATCACCAAGATAGATTATACTCTGAGCCATGAAATGAACTTCAACACATTTAGAATAAAAATCATATTATAACATAAATTTGATATAGATAAAATTTAATATAAAGCCTTATTATTACCAAATGAGAGTGGAAATTTAGGCTCCCTACTCAGTCTTTGCTGACTGGGGTAGCAGAGCACCTGCGTTTTTCCATGATGTTTGGTTGGAATAGGTGGTTATTGTCAAAGTTTTCTGTCTTGCTAAATTGCTTTTTTCCCACCTAGAGAGAACAGGCTTTTCTGTGCGCTTTTAATCTGTGGTCATTGATCTTTCCTGGGTGCAGGCTTCTCCAACACCCAAACTGGAATGTATGGGAGGCAAAAAGGAATCTCATGGAACTCATCACTGTCTTGTTCCTTGAATCCAAGATCCCTAAATAGTGTGCCTTTTCCACTCCACCTTTCAGAGTCTTTTTCTTATTTTTTTAAGATAATATTATAAAATATTATGTTATATCACATTATATCATATCATATCATATTATATTATGTTATGTTATATGAATGGAGATTAAAGAGACCAAAATGGAGGTAAATTTTCTATACTTCACTTGAACTACGAAAATGTTGACACCAGTAGACTGTGATAATTTATGTATGCATAACTGCGATCACTAAAAGAATCTATACAAAAAGATGCACTCAAAAACACTATACCTGAATCAAAATGGAATCAAAGTCAAAAATTCTAAAATTTGTTCAAGTAACTCACAAAAAAGCAAGGAAAAGAAAATAGAGAAATGAAAAACAGAAAAAAAATTATTAAATGACAATTTTAAGCACAAACATATCAAAAATTACATTAAATGTAAATAGTCTAAATATATAATTAAAAGACAAAGATTGACAGAATAGATAAAAACAAAAATGACTAAACTCCTGTGCTGCCTTAAAAAAACTCACTTTAATTATAACTCATTGAACATAAAATGATGGAAAAAGATATATCAAGCATTAATCAAAAGAAAGCAATAGTGCTTATATTAATATCAGAACAAAGTAGGCTTTAAACAAAGAAAATTACCAGGGACAAAGAGGAACATTACATAATGGTAAAAGGGTCAATCCAGCAAAGAGATACAGCAATTCTAAACATGTATGCACCAAAAAACAGAGCTGCAAAATAAGTGAAACAAGAACTGATAGAACTAAAAGGAGAAACAGACAAATCCACAATTACAAGTGGAGACTTTTAGCACTCTTCTCTCAACAATTGATAGAACTACTAAACACAATCAATAAGGACACTGAGGGATGTAACAGCACCATCAACTAACAGGATCTAATTGACATTTATAAAACACTCCACACATCTACAGCAGAATACATATTTTTTCAAGTAAACAAAGATACAGACAGGACTTCACTGGTGGTCCAGTGGTTAAGACTCCTCACTCCCAATGCAGGGGACCCGGGTTCAATCTCTGGTCAGGGAACTAGATCCCACATGCCACAATGAAGAGCCCACATGCCTCAACAAAGATACTGTGTGCCGCAACTAAGACCCAGTGCACCCAAATAAATAAATAAATATTAAAAAATAATAAAATAAAATAAAGTGTTAAGAAAAAACAAAGATACAGACATGCACTGAAGCATTTACTACATCCACTACACTTCCTTTAATTGATATTCTTTCAAACAGAAAAATTAATAAATACTTGTTAATTATAACCAGTAAAATAATACGATACAGTGATAAAGATAAATTTAATCATGTCAGACCCACTCCTCTACAATTCCTACCCACATAGTTATTGTGGCTATGAGAGATTTGCAATCCACAGATTTACTGGCTGCCTCTGATATTTACAAATTCTCTATCCCCGTTATTCATCTGTATAATGGGGATAAGAATTACCGCTACCTTACAGACAGTGTTTTTATCTCTCAGGGCCTGCACGGTCTGTCAATCTGCTTCTCTCTAAGTTTGTTCTTTTCTTCTCTCTGCAGATAGAAAAAATGAAATGGGGAGAAACTTTTCCACACATGTGGCAAAGTTTTAATGTTCTTACTACATAAATTTCAATTAAAAGTGAATATCGCAAAGAAAAACTTGACAAAGAACATTAACATGCAATTCAAAATAAAAGGACATTTGACGGGCAAAAAAAGGAGTGAAAACCTCGATTTTATTCAAATAACTAAAATAAAAACACAAATGGACAAAAAATATTCAGCTAGTGGCCAAAGAAATGAAAATTAAAACTATGATACATCATTTTTACTTATAAATTGGCAAAAATAAAATGAAGCCAGTATTACTGAGAATGCAGCATAATTTACCTTTGCTTATACTGCTGATAGTGCAAATTGATACAAACTTACTACAAGGAACTCGGCAACATCTATTTCATAATTTTTAAGTAGTAATTTCCCTTCTTAATACTTATGTATTATTTGCACTTGTTTAATGAGTTATTATGCTGCAGAAAACATCAGAGATTCACATAAAGACTTATATAGAAGATATTTCTCATGTTTTAGCTATAGTCTAGTGAAAAACTAGAAACCTAAATTTACAACAAGGAGAGTGATGTTGAAATGAATTGTGATATGTGCATGTGAGATAACACCAGCTGTTAAAATCACGTTTCCTAAAATTATTTAATGATGAGTAAATGAATACAATATAATGTTAAGAAAAAAGCAGGCTACACATCATATATATAGTATACATGTTAAAAAATTCATACATAAGAAAAGGCTGAAGAAAACCAAAATTGTAAAAGAGTGAGTTATTTCTGGGAGGTGAAATTATGTGTGATTTGTCTTTTCTTCTTTATGTTTTTATCTCTTATAATTTTCTTGCTTTAAAAATACTAATCTGTTCATCTCAGTATTTTCCACTAGACTAGGCTCCTTGTAGAAGGGCTACATTGTCTTCACAGGGGTGCTCTGCCTAGAAACCAGCACAGTACTGATACAAAATAGGAATTTCCAAATGTCAAATCAACAAAGCAATGCTTTTGCAAGCAAAAAAATTGCAGTTGATTTTATTCTTAAATTAGCTGTAATTTATTCAAGAAATAATTATTTTTATGTAAGTGGCATTGAACTTAATCGAGCATTTCTCAGTTATTTCTGGAATTTCATGTAAGTCAAAAATCATAAAGAAGACACTATTAACATTACCTTATAATAAATTAAAGGAGGTTATGTCTTTAAAATATTCTTGTTTTATATATTATCTCTCATTCCAAAAAAGACTTTAGGTGGCCTAAATAAGAACATATAATAATAGTAGTTTATATTTACCAGGTGCTTACTAAATGTCAAGTTTTCTTCTAAGTGCTTTAACTCTAGTAAGTTATTTAATCTTCATAACAACCCTATTATTATCCAAATTTCATAAATGAAGAAACTGGGGTTCCATGTTTAGGAAAATATACAAGATCACACCCCTGAGAATTAGGTGAGTTAGGATTAAACTCAGACCCTCTGGCTCCAAAGCCTACACCTTTGGGGCTATAGAACTCCTTCTGTAAAGTAGAGATTTGAAACAGAATCAGCTATATGCTGATTTTCAAGTCCTGGTGTGTTCTTCATGTTTAATATCCAGCCATTAAATAGCATGGCTGAAGCATGAAGCACACTGCCCAGATGCTGTGGTGGACAGTGCTCCTATTTTTAGCCCAACTTTCTTTCAGTCCTTGACCTCTCTCCTTGTGGTAGCCTTTCCTTCCCAAAACAACACGTATATCTTCACGTCTGTCTGCCCTCTACTTCATCAGCACTTACAAACATGAAAGAACCTTTTCAACTTGTTCATTCTCAAGTATACAGTGACTGATGGGACATTGTTACCCCTTCCAAGGAATTTGGATTTTTAACAAGAAACAGATTCTTAAAAAGAAGACCAAATCTCTAATGGTGAGGGTTCCAAGGATTGGCAAGGCTGTGAATGAAATAGTTCGATATAGAGAGTTGCTGGTGTCGCTAAATTTATATCCACAAAAGAGGCAATCTGGGCCTCTGAAAACAGTATGAGCTTTGGAGTCTACCATTTTCTAGCTGTGTGAACATAGGAAATGTAGTTAATTGGGCCTCTTTTTTAATTTTTAAAGGAGAACATGGTACCTACTCTCCAGGGATGTAAAAAGATTTAGTGACAATGTTTATAAATTAGCACCCACAGTCTCCGGTGTGAGGCTAATGCTCTATAAATTATTGGTATTGTATTTAGCATTCATTTTGGTATAAGTATAAACATTAGGGACATTAACATTAACATTAATTGACATTAACAAAAAAGTACTGAATCTAGCATCAGAAAACCTGGCTTTTGAGCATTAGCTCAACCTTGACTCTGTTGAGAGAGGCAATCCCATGGGCTGTGAATACCCTTGCACATTCTTTCTGGGTGTGCCAAGAATGTAAGGCCCTGGGGACTCTTTATCTGGGCTATTTCTCCAAATTGTTTTTGCAGCAAGCAACTTTGAAGGATAAGGTAATGTCTCCACCCAAACAAAGAGCAGGTTTGCTTAGCACTCACTATAAAAACAGTAAATTCCTCTCCTATGACACAACCCCCTGCACGTGCATCCATCTAGGTCCGTCTATGTCATCCCGTGGGGTCTGGAGGACATGGAGAAATGGAGCTGACATCATTCTCATGCTGTTTGCTGTGCTGCCTTTGTCTCTGACCTAGGAGTTTTATGTCTGCTACCAGCATCCAGAGAACATAACAGGCTAGCTCATCAGCTTACATGTAGGGTAAAACCTCAGAGCCTTCACAGGTCATGATAGACCCTTAATTTACCATAGACGAACAGTAACACCTGCCCTCTCTCCCTCATAGAACTATTGGAATAGATAAATAAAATACATATTCATGCAGATTGTCAATTTTTAAATAAGATGAGAGACCTAACACAAATAACTGCAGACCATAAGGTGAGCCTTGTGTCACAGCATTGAGAGACTCTCAAATAAAGTAACACTTTACTGTTAGCTACAGGTCAGCTAGTATCTATATTTTTTAGACTTTACCTTAAAAGCACTCTATGTGGTTTTGGCATCGAGCGATACCAGATTCAGAGAATAATGGCATGTGAGTGATACAATCCTCTACGTGCATGCCAATGAACCTTCTGGTAACTCAATCTGAAACAAAGACAAAAGTTTCCAAAACATCGACTTTCCTCTGCTGAGAATTACATCATCCTTTTTTACTGTAGTCTTGATGTAATAGCTTACATATTCATTTTTCACTTACTTAAATGAACTTTATCCTGTGGGGAGCCTACACTGCTTTCCAAAAGTATTTGGTCTTTTTCTTCTGGACTAAAGATGGTGAAGATTCACATGGAAAGCTAGATTTACCCTGCTCCCTCTACCTTACATGCATCAAGGCCAAAGAAAAAACATCTGCTCTGAGATTTACTGCCAACTACAAAGAACTAATAGAAAACCAGGGCCTTTGAGTGGTGAGAATGCTAGTTACAGTTTGAATCTAGCAAGTGGTTACTGAATATGCAATGCCTATTCATACGCTGAAATCTTCAAATGGCCAGATGGGCCCTGCTCACATTCAGAGAACCACTGAGAATCATCCAAAATCACCATAACTAGTACCCTTGACATTTACCAAACCACAAACCAAACCTTGCCCACATGAAAAGTGGTTAAGTGAAGAGTCACTAACACAGCTTTAATATTTCATTAGAAGCCTCTAATTAAAGGGCAGCCTTTTGTTTCAACACTAAACCAAAGTGGTAAGAAATCCATATGCATGTGAGCATGATGAATGTTTTATTAATAACAAATGGACCCACAATGAGATCCAAATGTCTGGTGAAATAATTGGAGGCCAAAAGGAAGTAACTTGCCTGAGTCAGTTTACAAGTGTTTTTTGTTCTTGTTGTTTTGTTTTGACTGATGAAAGAAGGAAGTTTTGCGTGGCACCTGAAAAAAAAAATCTGAGCAATGGACAAGAGAATATAGTGCACACACCTCCCATGTGCCTCTGGACTCATAACCACAAAGGAGGAGGCTGCCTGTGAGGCTCTGGGGGCTATCAGAGCATAGACTGCAGCACTGATTCCAAGCGACAGAATGAAACCTCAGAACATACAGCCCCCCTGGCAATCAGAAATTGTGTTTGATAGCTTTTGCTGCTCTTTACACTAACACTTTAACCATGTGTCTACTCTGTTTGCTCTGGTTCAATGATCCTAGACAATAGACTTTAACGTGAAAAACAGGTAAAACAGCTCAGTATTACCAACTGAACACTACAATAATTTCTTCAGGGTTTGAGAGGATTCTCTGCAGCCTGCATTTTCTCATAATAGCAGCCAATCAAGAGAGAAGAGAAAATGAAGGAAGAAAGGAGAGAGACACACAGAGAGACAGAGAGAGAGAGCAGTAGCTAAGAAATTAAATTCTTAGAAGTATTGTTTTCCAGTTAGTCTTCAGAAAAAGAGCCTTATTTTTCATTTATTCTGTTTACTTTAATTTTTACAGCATTGATAATTTCCTACATAATTTTCTTTTTATATAACTAACCTCTTTGTAGCTATAACAGTGCACTTGCTGCTTCTAGTGTGGATCACTCCTCCTCAGATAAATGCAGTCACTTTCTTCTCTTGGTCTCTTCAGGACTCTGGGGCTGACCTGGGACCTCTCTGCTGCCCAGGAGACATTCAGATACTCAGGAGGTAAACTGCTCAAAAGTGAGGAAGGCAAGGTCATGCCACGCAGCCTCCTAGGCCCTGGGAGAATGTGGACACTCTACGGCAAACTGCAGTCTGATCAGGAGGCTCAATCCTTCTAAAGCAGGAGCCAGGAACTCCTGGAGACTATTCTTCCATTCCATAGGAGGTACGTTTGGAATAAAGAGATAAAAGACTTTTAACAACAAACTGCAGAGAAGAAGGAGACAACTGGCTACCGTTAAGACAGGTACTGCTTTGTTCTCAATTGGAGCTATACATGCCTGTATAATGCATGTACAGTGCACTTATGTCCATTTATAAGACTTGTAGTATGGCAGCCTTAGTGAGTGATCAGTTTATAGTCATGGACTTGATGCTTTGTTTGTTTCTGTGAGGTTTTTTTTTAGTTTGAAAAAACTTTTTTTAATTTAATTTTTATTTTATATTGGAGTACAGTTGATTTACAATGTTGTGTTAGTTTTGGGTGTTCAGCAAACTGATTCAGTTACACATGTACATATATCCATTCTTTTTCAGGTTCTTTTCCCATATAGGTTATTCCAGAATATTGAGTAGAGTTCCCTGTGCTGTACAGTAGTGGACTTGATGCATTGATTATATTTTGACCTTTATATCATTCATATATCACACACCAGTATAACCCCCAACTACACTGTAAACCACCTCACCCAGGCCACATCAACCTGAACATCCAGTTAAGACTGTGAGATCTGGTAAGAAATTCTCAGCCTCAGCCTCCACCAGCAGAACTACTTCCTGCCCTATGTCGCTCATCGTTTCTTAGAGAGTTTGTAATTGTCCCCCCGTGTTCCTGAATTGTGCTCCTCCTGAGCACCTCCCTGAATCCTCCACGCAGGGAGCGTGATGCTTGATGCCAGATGTGGAATGTCTTTTCCACCAAAGTTGAGTAAATGTGACCAGTGTTCTCCCTACCTCGATCCTGCCATGATTCCTTGTGTTCTGCTTGATCTACTTTAATACCATCCTCCAATAAATCTTCTAAATAGGATGTTTGTATCATTTTTAATTGTGTTCCTCCTGCCTCTCATATTTTAGTATTCTAGTTCCCTTGAGTGGGAGGGATCAAAAAGTGTGCCCAGCGAGGGACTTCCCTGGTGGTCCAGTGGTAAAGACTTCGCCTTCCAATGCAGGGGGTGTGGGTTCAGTCTCTGGTTGGGGAGCCAAGATGCCACATGCCTCATGCCAAAAAACCAAAGCATAAAACAGAAGCAATATTGTAACAAATTCAATAAGATGTTAAAAATGGTCCACATCAAAAAAAAAAACCTTTAAAAAAAAAAAAGTGTGCCCAGCAAAACTGGAGAACCTGGGTTCTGGGGCCCTGTCCCTTTCCAAGATGCTCCATCCCAGGGTGCTCACCTACATGCGGTATTTATCTTCCCTCAAAGGTAGCTGTCAGATTCATCTCTGTTGCATTGTCAGATTCCCTTAGATACTATACAAGTCCTCTTACCTGATACAATTGGGACCAGAAGTTCATATGTTAAAAAAAAACCAAAAAAAGAATATGGAGAAATCTTAAGAATTAGTAATATATATACTATGCTAAGCAAAACAATGGTCTTCAAAAGATATCCACATCCTAATTCCCAGAACTCGTGAATATGCTATGTTATATTGGTAAAGAGAAATGAAGATTGCAGATGGAATTAAGGTTGTTAGTCAGATGATCTTAACATAGGAAGATTATCCCTGATTACCCTGGAGGGTCCAGTGCAATCACAAGGGTCCTCCTCACAATTGGAAGAGGAAGGCAAAAGAGGAACAACCAGAAAGACGACAGCATGAGAAGGATTCAGTCTCTTGTGGCTGTCTTTGAAGATGGTGGAATGGAGCCACAAGCCAAGGAGCGTAGGAGTCCTCTAAAAGATGGAAAAGGCAAGGAAATGAAGTCTCTCCAAGAGCCTCCAAAAGGAAAGGCCCCTGCTGACACTTTGATTTTAGCCCAGTAAGACCCTTGGACTTTTGAACTACAGACCTTGTAAGATAATAAATTTGTGCTGTTTTAAGCCACTGTGTTTTGGTAATTTGTCACAGCAGCAATAGGAAATGAATACATGTATACTAAACATTTCAGGTTAAAACATGTAACTGCTTATTCACCTGCCAACGTTTTTATGTATATCACAGTTTGGAGTTACATAAATCCTTTTTCATTAAATCACACCCATATATTTGGCTATAATTTCCAATTCAATTTCTTAAAGTGAAACAAATATCTGCTAAAAGATTGTATCTAAATATGAAAATAACTTTTAAATCAATAAGAAGTAAAACAAACCAACAAAAAATAGACAAAGCAGTTAAGACATTTTAAAAGAGAAGTTAAAGGAATGGCCAATGAGCATGAAAAGATGTTCAATATCATTAGTCACCAGGAAAGCGCAAATTAAAATCACAAGATATGACTATGTACCCATCAGAATGGCTAAAATTTTAAATACTGCCAAGTATTAGCAAGGATTAGACTTTTAATTACGCAGCATTTGAAATAACACATTTTTGCTGTCTTTTTTTGGAAGTTTCATCAATAGTTCAACTGACTCTACAGTTTATTCAAGAAGCAAACTGATAGATTTTCAAAGAGTTTTTACATATTTCTAAGATTAAAATTATTCTTAGGACATACATTCAAAGAAAAAAAAATCTTTTTTTTTTCTTTCTCAAAACAGTAGTTCAGAAGACAAAGAAGCAACACAGACAAAGCTTCAAGGAAAAAATATTGTGACCCAGATGTACTGTTCATGTTAAAGGAAAAAAAAAAAAAATGCTGATAAGCCATGTAACAAGGAGGAGAGAAACAGAGAAAAGAGAGAAGGAAGAAGTAAGGGAGGAAGGGAAGGAGGAAGTTATATTATTTGAATATGTTCAATAAAACAGTACATACATCAAAAACTATCCTTGAAAAAAGGCAATAGGACATAAAAAATTAAGTAGCAATAATGTCGGTCTAAAATACTATATTATGTTTTAATATCTTAGGATGTAACTAATGCTATGAGAGGAAGAAAGTAAAAGCATACTAAGTTTCTCAGCTTTTACCCTCTGCTATAAATGAAATATTTTAGTTTTCCAAAAAAATAAGGACTTTCAATAATTAAATGTTATATATTCATTAAAAATAATGGTATTTCTGCAGCCATAAAAGGAATGAAATCTGCAGCCATAAAAGGAATGTTGTTACAACGTGGATTATGCTAAGTGAAAGAAGTCAGACAAAGACAAATACCATATGATTTCACTTAGATGTGGAATCTAAAAAACAAAACAAATGAACAAACATAACAAAACAGAACATACTCATAGATACAGAGAACAAACAGGCGGTTACCAGAGGGGAGGGGGGTTGGGGGATGAGTGAAATATGGGAGGGAGATTAAGAGGTACAAACTTCCACTTAAAAAATAAATGAGTCACAGGGATGAAATGTACAGGGTGGGGAACATTGTCAATGATATTGTAATCTTTTTTTTTTTTTGGTCATATCAGGTGGCTTGCAGGGTCATATTTCCCCAACCAGGGATTGAACCTGGGCCCTCGGCTGTGAAAGCATGAAGTCATAACCACTGGATCGCCAGGGAATTCCTGATATTGTAATATCCTTATATGGTGACATATGTTAACTAGACATTTTGTAGTATATAGAAATCATTTTGTAGTATATAGAAATATCGAACCATTATGTTGTGCAACTGGAACTAACATAGTGATGTAGGTCAATTATATTTCAATTAAAAAAATATGTAGACCCTGGGAGGAAATACTTCAAAATGCTAATGATGGTTACCTCTGGTGAGTGGGGATTATGGATGACTTAATTTTTACTTTATGCTTTTATGTATTTCTAGTTGTCTGCCATGAACATGTATTGCTTGTAAAATTAGAAAGAAAATAATAAATGTCACTAAAAATTTTTAATACATATTTCTGATAAAAGATAGCACAATAAATCCATTTCCCCTCAGGTCACATTGACTAGATTTGGTTTCCATGCCCACCCTTAGAACTAACATTTGCAAACACCAATCATGAGGCATCCTGTGTTGGGAGTGAGGCTGACCTTTCTGGAGAACAAGAGGGTGTTACTAGCTAAACATCATAGTTCTGTTTCCAGGAAAGAAGGGATGGAAGGATTGGCTGTTGAGAAATCAGTGAATAGAATCAACGTCTTCCAGCCAAAGATCACCAGGAACACACCTATAGTTGAACTAGTTGCTCATTGCAGTGAGGGAGGACGCACACCATGGGGAACTGTGGGGCAGCTCAGCAAGAAACTGTGTGGAAGGATTAATTCTAGAAGCTGGGCATGGGTTAGGTGATCTGGGGGAGGGTTGAAGGAAGCAGGACTTTGCTGTAGATCAGATGCCATCAGGAAAGAAGGGCAATTCTAGCCTACATTCTTAATAAATCTTATCTACAAGGTATGTAGTGAGGCCAGAGCTGTGATAGTCACTCATAATAGCCAAGAGAGAGGGACGTTTGGTATCTGTGGTTTGTGCACCTAGACAAAATTATCAAGTTTTCTCATTTGTTTTTTCTCTCACTTCAGCACAGTCACAAACGCCCTTGTCTGATGTTGCTGTTCCGTGAGATTGTTTATGTCCACTTGGCCTAGTTGTAAGTGTCCTGCCAGTTCCCGAAGGTCAGGAGCTGCTTTTCTCCTTTTAGGGAGTTCTATCCAGATGGTGGGGATGAGGTGAGACCTAATCCTAATGCTGTTATTTGTACCTAATATTCTTGATGCTTCGTATACCTATTAAGAGCTACATATTCGACAAGATTTCACTAACCACTATTTTTAAAGAAAAATGTGTCTGTATCGAAACTAATGCAACAGTTCATTTTCTCTGTGCAGGAAATGATGACCCCCCTCCCTATTCCTCAATTCCCCTAAGAAATCTCAACAGCGGTTCTGTTTGCAATAAATATGTAGGGCTTTGTTTGTTTACTTGGTCTTCCCTAATACTCACAAATATTGATTATATCAGTGGATTTATTTAAATGGCAAACAAAAAATAACTTCCCCAGATGAGCATATCTAAGCCAAGTTTCTGGCCGGAGGGAATACGTTTCCCTTTCAGTTATATATAATTCTCTCCAAACAAGGTACTATCAGGGGAAGTCTAAGAAACAGCATATGTTTCTTAGACTCAGCCTATTGTGGCTTTATGTCACATTTCAGCTTCAACCAGGGCTGAGTCACACAGCACAGAAACCGACAGAAACAAAAGGTTCCATTCCCACTGCAAAGAGTAGCTTCCAGGTCTCAGCAGCCAACGGAAAGGAAAGAATACTTTTCGGAAACAGAAAATGAGGCTTTCTCTATGCCTAATTTACCTTCAGAGTCCTACCATTCTGAGCTTTCTCACCACTTTAACCCTCTCAGCTCAAGGAAACCAAAGTAAGAAAAGTAAACTGGCAGTCATTAAGTCTGTTAGACAAATAAATCCCCCAAAATTACCTGTTTGGTAACTATCTTCTACAATCTCCTGAGTTGGACACAGGAGAAGACAGCCAGGGACACGAGTCAGGCTAGCGTGCCTCTGAGGAACTGGAGAGCCCAGGAATTGAGACAGATCTGGGTCTCAGCTGTGCCAGCTCACCTGAGACACAGTGACAGCCAGTGGACAAAGCCTGCCTATCTGAGGACATGTCTTATAGTATGATCGCTCGATGGGGTGGAGAATTCACTCTCTGCAGTTTCCCATCCTTTCCCACCCCCTGCTGCCCATACTGTCTCACACACTTCTTTAATCCATGGGCAGTTGGTCAGAGTAATCCTTCCTTCTGATTTCTAGGTCATTATTCCATGACAGAGACTTTCAGGAAAAACTTCACAAGAGGTCAGCCCCTGCCTTGTTCCTCTGATTTTGCCTTCCTATCCCCTCCCAGCAGGAATGCCCAATGACCCATGTACAGCCCAGGTCCAATGTGGCAGGGACAGCAAGTAAGCAGCAGCTTCAGATTTCAAGGTGGTGGTACCTGGACCTGATTCTGTCACCCATGGACTTGGGATCTGCCCTCGGCCATCTGGTAGACCCCTAGTCATAGCTCTTCTTTCTGTCCATCCCCCTGGCCCCATCCCCTGCCCTGCAGTGTTGATCCAGACTCTGTGACATGACTTCCTTGATTTTCCTGCCTTATACTCCCACTGCTCCCTAGGACCACCTGAGCCCAAGGAAGCCTGATTAGGGCACAAAGATCATAGCAGCCTCTTCTGGGAGACTGGGTACTATTCCATCTCCCTGCTTCTGGCTAGGGAAGTAGTTTAAATTGAATCGTCTTTACCCTTGCAAAAGTACTTTTCGCATTTATTCTGACCTGAACCAGAGGTCTCTAACCCTCTATTCTTCTTCAGAATATTCTGTATTGATTGGGACACAATAAAAATCAGATTCACAGCCTTTCTCTACAAACCTCAAATCAATGATATAATGTAATCTCATCACCATGGAAGAAGGGTACAGAGTACATGTAATAAAGGGGAAACCGGTTTGCTGTGAATGATGAGTCTGAGCCTGGTTTCTACTTAATGTTGGGGGTATAGATGGCCTTCGAACAGGGAGCGCATATATTTGAAATCAAATGCCTGCCTGGGAAATATCCACATGGCAATTGTGTAATGAATCAGCTCCACATAATGGTCACATTATAAATAGATGTTCAAGTTCAAAAAATGTGGCCCCTTCTAACACAGAGGCTCTCACATCCTCTCGTGTGTTGGTAAATCACGGTCCCAAGGAACCTGCACTGCCCTCCCTTTCCCTCTCTCCAGGATCGTTTTGAGGGTTACACTTTGCCTTTCATCAGTGATGAATGGAGTATTGTGCTAATGCTGGTCACCTCCATTATTCATGTCCCCATCCTCTGTCCCAGCCTATAATTGTAGCATCCTGGAAGTAGAAGCAAAAACTGCATTACAGAGGAAACTTTCCTATTCCTGATTTTAATACCTGACAAAAGGCAGGCTTTTCTATTAATCTTGGGTACCTTCCACCAGAGGGGCATTCATTCACTCGCCATACATGTGCAGGGCCCACATCTGCCAGCATCCCACAGAAACGGAATAGGTGGCTCTTGGGATCTATAACTTCAGCCTGAAGAAGCTGAGGTCATAATCACATCACTCCACTGATATGATGAAAATCGTATCAATCCTTAATTGGCCTATTACAGGCATAAATTCAGAGTTTTCCTGGAGAGAGCCTGTGTCCCAGAATTCCTGACTGCCAGGACCCAGGTGAGCTCTGCTGAATATCAAGTATCCCAAAATATTCTCGCTCTCTCATTGCAGCCTATTACAATCCAATTCATGCTTATTCAGAAATGCCCTGGATTTGTCAGAGTTATCTCTTTTCTCCTTTTCAGTTCTTAAAGTGATACTCAAAAGAGGGCATTCAGTTACACAAATTATATCTAAAGGATATTGGCCAAAGATTTATTGTTCAAAATGTATAATTATAGGGATTTTTGTCCTAATTAACAAAGAGGCTGAATAAGTGACAAGCCCATCAGAGCACCAAAAAAGCATAAATTTGGGTTACAACACAGTCCATTACTGTAGTTGATCATGGTTTCTATTAAGTCTTAGAGCTACAAAGGTTGTAACTTTGCCATCTGCTACTTCATCAAATCATTTATAGGAAAGCTTCTGGCCTGGAGAAAAACTGTAATACAGCTGCAGGCTGCTTGCTTCTCTTCTTTTTAAATTAAGACTCTTCAAGAAAGTCTAGGATCCAAATCCAAACTGCAGGGAGAAAGGTAAAGAACTTTATGTAGTGTAGTACCCACAAACCCTGGCATTCATAATTGTAAAAATTCAGCCCCGATTTATTTCAAATTTGCTGTATACTGGGCACTGTCCTAGCCACTGGGTATATCTAGATAAAGGAAATAGAGTGAGACCTGACCCATTAGCCAATTGGGAAGTCTTTGCAGTTGCCACATGTCTGAGACTTAGCTGTCCCTCCAGACAGACACAGCAAACGTCCATCCAGCTTGCCAACACTGGAAGCCACTACCCAACCTCTTATAGCTACAGAGACATTACGAGAGGAGAGTAAAGGCAGGGCCTTCACCCCTCCATCTGCCCTGGCTCTCCTGGACCCCCCTTTTCTGAGTCCACAGCAGAACTGTCTCTAGTCCAAGACTGACTCTTAGAGCACAGTCAGATAGAAGAGAGTCAAGGGTCTGCTCCTAGACTATATATAGACTAGTGTCCCTAAACAGGCAACTCAAAGGTTTCTTTAAGTGACTTAAGTTTTACTAAGTAAAGAGTCTTTGTAGCCCTAAGATTGAAGAGAAAACATAATCAACTACAGCTTCAATTGATCTATTTAAAAAAGAGAGTCAGTGTCATAGAGCAAACAGGGAATTACTTATCTGTAGTTGCAATTTTCTGACAACAGGCCCCCTTTTCTCAAGAGCTAAGGGCGGATCTGTGCCTTTGATATCTGGGGCAAAATTGGCCATACAACCTCATGGTGGGGTTCAGGGAGAGGCAGACAAAAAAGATCCCAGTTGGTGGAAATGGCCAAGGAACTTTGAAGAGTGGCTTTCTATTCTATCCTGTGATCTCCTTCTTTATAAAAGCGATAGTGTGTGTGTGTGTGTGTCTGTGTGTGTGTAGAGACAGACAGACAGGCAGAGGATCAAAGTTAAAGCAAGCTTTTAGAGAGTTCCTACTCTCACAAGCATCTCAGAGTCTAGTCAGAGAAATGGACAAGTAAACTGCAAAGCAGCGTTACACTTCACAGTGGACGTGTCATGTTGGCACCGAGGAGAGAGTGGTAGATGCTGTCAGGTGAAGGCAGAGAAGGCTTCATGGAAGAGGTGATGATAAATTGACTCTTGAAGGAGGGTAGGAATTTCCAGATACCCTAGGAAGTCAAGGCCAATCCTGCTTTGCTTAGGTGGGTGGTTCTTAAACTTCAGCATGTGTAGAGTCACCTGGAGAGTTTATTAAAGCACAGACTGCCAAGCCTAACCCCAGAGTTTCCGACTGAATAGGTCTGAAGTGGGCCCATGAATCTGTATCTCTAACAAGTTCACAACTGATGCTGATGCTGAGAACTTGAGGCAAAAGTGCAGGGTAAGGAGCAGATATACTGGGAAATAGGCAGACACTGGATCATAAGGACCCTGGGTTCCATGAAGAGACCATTTACAATTTGGACAGTAAGGACCCATTCACAGGTTTTAAGCCACAGAGTGCCATAATAGTATTTGTGTTTTCAGAGGGCAACTCTGGTGGAAGTATAGAGGGAAAGGGTAGTTATAACACAGTTCCAGTCAGCCTCTCAGGAAATGATGAAGTTAGAACAAAAGCCCAGGGGAGTGATAGGAATGTTGAGGATGGATCTGAGGTTACATATGTGAAAATGAGAACAAAAGCCTGGTCTCCTGAGCTATCCTCTCAAAGGGGGAAAATAAATCAACTGTCTCCTTTGCCTCTAGAAACTGTTATTTGTTCTCATCCCTTATTAAAATATGCATTATGTATCTTCTGGGAAAGAACACATAGATTTTAGGATCATTTCCTTAACAGCCATAGTTTGTTAATTCTCTTTTCTAAGAAAAAGGGAAATATCTTATTTAGTGAAGTCAGAGACAAAGCCCTGGGTTAAGGGTACCTGGTGGGGTTTGGTGGAAGTCTGTGTGTTCATAGTTTGGGCAGAAGCCAACCCAAGAAGGCCAGAGTAGTACAGAGTAGTGATGTAGAGAACACAAGAGGAGTTGCAGAAATAACAAAAGCTGCGGCACCTGAGGATTTCTAGGAAGTCTCAGAAATATTTGGTAGGTGACTGAATTTCCTGTAGAATATGCTACATGAGAGAAATATAAAATTATACTATTTTGCAATATTAAAAGATAACATTTACTGATGCTAATTGTCTTAGCCAGGGTTTCCCCAGAAGCAGAGCCTGAGACAAAGGTTCACCTGCTGGTGGTGTATTTGGGAACGGGACCAGAGGGAGCTGGAGTATGGAAGAGGGGAGGGGCTTGGGAGCAGGGACAGCCAATCCCAGGCTGGGGGACCAAACTGACCACCGCCCCAGGGGCCACTGCTCACTAGATCCCACAGCACCGCCTGAGAAGCTTTATGAAACATTTCTCAGAACCATCCCACAGGGAAGAGAGGGGCCAGGGTTCCCCCAGTGGTCAAGGGCTGGCCTGCAGGACGTTCAGTCTCTCACACTTCTGCGCTGCATACACAAGAGTGCCCACACCAGGTGTCAGAGAAGCCCTAGGCAGGAAGTGAGGAGCTATCAGTTTGCACCTGCACCAGGTGAGCGGGGCCTGGGTAGAAATGGTTACCGAGTGTCAGTATCAGAGGCAAGACCACGAGCATGTTTGGTCTGGGAAGTGTCCAGTACACTTGAGATGGGCCAGATCCTGGGCTAAGGGTTTTACATGCATTCTTTTATTTAAGCCACACAACAACCCTATAAGGCAGGCATTGCTATGCCCACATCACAGAACAAGGAATGAGGGTTAGAGGCCCAAGATGAGATAGCTGGGAAGTGGCAGGGTGAGAACTCAAATCTACTTCTTTCTGACTTGAGCCCATGCTTAACCACAATATTAGGCTGTACTCAACACATTAAACTAGATGGTAACTCAGGAAGTTAGTTCAGGAAGCCATATCAAAGACTTTAAAATACTTATCAATTTTATTTCTATTCTAGAAATCTAACTTAAGGAAATAATCAGAAATGTACACAAAGAATGATGCTTATCCTAGTCTCATTTATAATGGAATGGATATTTATATGGAATAGATATACATATATATACATATGTATATGTATAAAGTATAATGCAATTATTTAAAATGATGACTATGAAAAATATAATAATACAGAGAAATACTTATGACATAGGTTAAGAAAAAATCTAGCCTACAGAACATACAGTATGAGCTTAACAACATATAAAATACAAATACATAGGAAAAAAAGACTAAAAGGGAAAGTCAAAAATATTAAAGTGGTTGGCAAGGTAATATTAATTTAAAACTTTTTTCTTTATACCTCTCAATATTTTAAAAATTTTCCACAAAAACACATATTACTTTTATAATCAGTGACATTTTTATTTTATTTTAATAGGCAGTGGGTGAAGTGACTGTTACCCACCAGGGGCTCCCCACTGGTACCCTAAGTCACCTTCCAGCACCAGCTGGGTCAGGTGGTCTGTCCTTCCCTGCACCCCTCACAGCAGTTGTTGTCAGTGCTGTCACTGAGGAAGGGTCCTTTGTGGTGGAAAGAAATCTTTGTGTCCTTCACAGAAAGTCTCCTTCAAGCATTCTTCTTGGAACCTAGAGCTGCATCTCCACTCCTGGGCTCTACAGACACTTATGCACCCCAAGCTGGGCATCACCACAGCCTGGCCACTGCTCTCTGTGTGTGCAGCAGGACTAATGATCCCGCAATGCTTGTGTTTGAGAAGATCTTAACTGGGAGCAGACCTGCTGCAAGTCTGGCCTGTCAAGATGAGCTCTCTATCCTGGGCAGGGCTAGAACTGTTTCTCCTGCGTTCCCTGAAATTCCAGGACTCTTCCTGGTTCCTGGAGAAGATTAGAATGTGGGAGGGAAAAGGGCATAGGATCTACACTTTCTCATCCTTTACTAATGCCTCTAGAGGTACAGTCGGCCCTCCATATCCGCCGGTTCTGCATCTGAGGATTCAACTAACCACGGGTCAAAAATATTTAGGGGGGCTTCCCTGGTGGCACAGTGGTTGAGAGTCCGCCTGCCGATGCAGGGGACACGGGTTTGTGTCCCGGTCCGGGAAGATCCCACATGCCGTGGAGCGGCTGGGCCCGTGAGCCATGGCCACTGAGCCTGTGCGTCTGGAGCCTGTGCTCCGCAACGGGAGAAGCCACAACAGTGAGAGGCCCGCGTACCGGAAAAAAAAAAAAAAAAAAAAAAAATTTAGGGGGAAAAAACTCCAGAAAGCTCCAAAAACCAAAACTTGAATTTGTCACACATCAGCAATTATTTGCATAGCATGTACATTGTATCAATATTAGGTGTTATAAATAATCTAGAAATGATTTAAAGAATACAGAAGGATTACATAGGTTATATGCAAACTATTTACAAATCATTTTACATAAGGGACTTGAGCATCCTTGGATTTTGGTATCTGAGGTGGGCCCTGGAACCAACCCCCTGCAGTTACCGAGGGATGACTATAGTTCTCCTTTCACACCCTTGTCAGCCCAATTTCCTTTATTCCCAATGGAGAGATTCTTCATCAATAGGATTTCCCACTTCTCAGTCTGCCGATTAAGTCCCTCCATTTTTTGGGGACAGAGGTGCCCTCTGTTACTTCTCTCATAATTGTTGTGTGGCCATTTCCATCATCATTTTATCTGTGGAGTCTATTCTCTTTATGTCCCTCTTAGAAATAATTCCTGGAGACCCAAAACTAGATGACTATCATACTAAGAATGGCCGTGGCCCAGGGCCTCGCAGTAACGTTTCAAAAGGCCACATGGTTCCCTTTTGTCCTTTAATAAGCACTCTGAGCAATTTCAAGGAAACAGAGTTGCTTGGCAGGGTGCACAATGGAGGAGATGAACCTGAAAATTCTGGCTATAACCTGAAGCACATTTGCAATTCTATCTCACTCTACATTATCAGACACCAAAAGATACTCTGACAAGGGAGTAAAACCGTTGGAGTTTCCTTTTTGGAGGAAACCTTGAAACCAATAGTTCACTATTTTAGTGGCTGTATAGCACATTTTAAGCAGCATTCCCGTCTGGAGAATGTCAGCCACTATGAGGTCCACCTTCCCAAAGGAACTGTGAGATCAAACTGCACAGCATCCTTTGCAATGACGTGATGGCAAATGTTTCTCAATTTCACTGCTTTGTATCACTTGCCAATTTCCATGGTAAAAATCCTCCTACAATGGCCTACTTCAAGTTGCCAATAGTTTAAAAACTGGCCTATAAAATCCCTGAAACTTAACCATCACCTCTCAGAGCTAGCTTAAGCCAGCTTCAACCTCCCACTGGACAGGCATGCGACTCAGATTCTATAATCAGATACACCTGCATGAAACGTAAGCTTTGAAGAGAGAAGACAGAAATATTAGGAAGCAGGCTCCATAAGGAATCTATCGCAGTGTGGCAGAGGAAGCGTCCTGTTTTGGAGTGTAGAAGACACAGTGGTTCTAGTGTCCCGTCCTAGCACCTGCTGTGTAGGTTGCTATGTCTGTCCCCACAGCAATGGCAGAAGGGTCATCCCTGGAGCAGACCTGAGGTGTGTTGGAGCACCGTTCCTGACTTCATGGCCTCCAAGCCCACCTGGAGTTTCTGCGAACTTCCTTATATTCTTTAATAAACCCCTTTTGTGTTTTGACTGAATAGAGTGCATTCTCTTATTGGCAAATAAGAGCACTCGTCGATTCTGTTTGAGGCAGAGATAGATAACTGTAAGCAGAGTTAAATATTGCTTCTATTACATCTGTTTTTGGAGTTTAGGATTTTCCCCAGGGGGGTGAAAATGCAGGTATCGTTCAATCCCACTGCTCCCCATCCATAGGAGTGGTGGACAGAAACAACCCCAAACTCTGATTACTCTGCAGCTCAAGATGTAAGAAGGGTGCAGCTTTACTGTGCAATGAAGCATCTAATGAGAGGCCCAAAAAGACTTGGGGAGTGTAAAGAGTAATTCCCTCCACCTCAGCAGTGCCAGCTCTCACCTTCACCAAAGAAACTGCGAAAAATTCCTCCAAAGAGCAACATAGGAACCATGCAGATTATCCATTATGTACATTTTGATAACCTCTCTCAAATAATTAATTCC
Source organism: Monodon monoceros (assembly GCF_005190385.1). Classification (NCBI taxonomy): domain Eukaryota; kingdom Metazoa; phylum Chordata; class Mammalia; order Artiodactyla; family Monodontidae; genus Monodon; species Monodon monoceros. The sequence continues at coordinate 34,445,644 of NW_021703782.1, read as the reverse complement.
TCAGACTTTACCTTAGTTATTGTTCTAGCACTTTCTGGACCACCTGCCTCTAAGATACCTGAAACACTTGTTAAAAATTATTTATGCCTTGCCAGATCTCCTAAATTAGAATCTCTGGGGATAAAGACCTGGAATTTACATTTTTAACTTGTGCTTAAAATTTTTGAGTACCTAACTTTTTTTTGATTAACGTCATAGAAAAGGGCCTCTCCCTGAAAACATATAGTAAAAAGTTTAACACAAAATTCCAGGTATATAACACAAATTACATGTTTAGACATGCAGGCATACATTGCCATGAAATGTTTAATAAAAAATTTAACCCACAGTTTTAGGCCCATAAAATTCTCCAAAATGCCTAGGAGAAGTTGAAGAGAAGGTAAGAGGAAGCCAGACCATTTTGCTGGAAGTCACCACCTTCCCCCACTTTCTCTCCAAATCCAGAAACTTCCTGTGTCCCCAACAGGAAGTTCTCTAAAGAGTGTTCTGCCCAGGCAGTTTCCAAATGCTGCTGTTTCTTATCATGTCTGGAAGATATGGTGGAGTTTAAAATAGCTAAGCTTCCATGAACATTGGGGTACATGTGTCCTTTTGAATTATGGTTTTCTCAGGGTATATGCCCAGTATTGGGATTGCTGGGTCATATGGTAGTTCTATTTTTAGTTTTTTAAGGACACATGTACCCCAATTGTTCATTGCAGCACTATTTACAATAGCCAGGACATGGAAACAACCTAAATGTCCAACAATAGATGAATGGATAAAAAAGATGTGGTACATATATACAATGGAATATTACTCAGCCATAAAAAGGAATGAAACTGGGTCATTTGTAGAGATGTGGATGGACCTAGAGTCTGTCATACAGAGTGAAGTAAGCCAGAAAGAGAAAAATAAATATTGCATATTAGCACATATATGTGGAATCTAGAAAAATGGTACAGATGAACCTATTTGTAGGACAGGAATAGAGACGTAGACATCGAGAATGGACATGTGGACACAGCGGGGAAGGGGAGGGTGGGACAGACTGGGAGATTAGGTTTGACGTAAATACACTACCATGTATAAAATGGATAGCTAGTGGGAAACTGCTGTATAGCACAGGGAGCTCAGCTCAGTGCTCTGTGACAACCTAGATGGGTGGGATGGGGGGGTGGGAGGTGAGGTCCAAGAGGGAGGGGATATAGCTATATACATAGCTGATTCACTTCATTGTACAGCAGAAACTAACACAACATTGTAAATCAATTATACTCCAACAAAAAAAGTAGTAAAAAATAAAATAGCTAAGCTTGAAAGAGGGCTATTTACAAGATACCATGCTAAGCACTTTGAAAGAATTATTTCATTTAACACTTACAACTCTGTGATGCAGGCATAATCATTATTGTCATTTTATAGAAGAGGAAAGTAGATGTAAGCAAACTGTCCAAGTTCTCAATAAGTTAGTGGCAGGGGTAGCACATGAATGGTGGGAGCCTGACTCCAGAGTCTATACTCTTCAGGACTGCACCACATTGATAGTACTTGACAATGGTCAGATCAAAGACAGAGGAGGGAAATGTGGGGTGCTGCAAGAAAGCTGCCTGCCGTATGCATAAGGACCTATCCTCTCAGAGAATCTTGCAGAGAATCTTGGAGAGTTTTTACAGGGGCTGGGTTTCCTCATTAGCTAGGAAGGTCTAGTCTGTGATGCATGGATGGTAGTAGCAATGGGGACCCCATCCACAGTCTGTGGCCTGAAGATTCACAAACCATATCTGTATAGTAAAGAGGCTACAGTTCTTATCACAGAGGATGGATTCTGTCATTGACATCTGATCCTTTTGCCTCTTCATTAAAAACCAGCAAAAAGAACACCTTCTGGGCTTTCTGCTGGAAAGAGTGGACCCAGGTTGCCTGCTGAAGCCCCTGACTCAATTTCACCTCCTCCACCGCCTTGCTTTCTCAGGTTTCACAGGAACTGAAGCCCTTCCCTTGAGGCAGTACAGCATGCGCCTGGGCTCAAATCCTAACTCTACCACACAAGGTCCGAAACCTTAGGCAAGCTAGTTGACCTCTCTGAACCTCAGTTTTTCCATCTGTGAAAAGAAGATAAACATTCTTCACTCACAGGAATGATATGAGGATTAAATGAAAACAGTATTTAGCAAAGGTCCAGGCAAAGACTAAACACTCAATATATAGTAACTACTTAAATTGTTATAAAAGCCCACATCTCTTCCTAAATCATTTATGCATTCATTCTTTTATGCACAAGTCCCTTCAACAAACATTTCTGGTTATGTGCTTTTGCTTTGTGTACACACATATCCAACAGGATATTGATAGATGGAAGATGTAGGTGTGTATTATCAGGCCTGTGTTCACTTTCTCTGCAAAAGCGGTATCTGGAAGATGCAGCCCAGCTGCTGCAGTTTGCTTTTACAGAGACGTCTACTACCGAGCGAGGCCTAGGGATCCAGGGAATCACGCTATCTCTTCCTCCGTGCTCTTTATCTTTTCTCTCAAAACAGCAAGAGCATGGTTTCTTTTCACACAGGAATCAATGGGATGCAGAAAGTTTCTCTTCCATTTACAGCTTCCCTCCCATCCCTCTGCCATCTGTGTACTAGCTGCCTGGCTCTCTGCGTCTCTCCGTATTGAGCTATCTTGAAACTGTCCATAACAAAGAGCAGTAAATCAAGTCCACATCCAAAAGCCACACTGAAGAGTAAAACAAACTCAGATAAAAGACCATGCCTATTCTGATGAGTGAGGACTGCCAGCCCCATCAGCTAAGGTAAGACTGAATGATGTCTTTCTAAAGAAATGTTATATGGATTTCATTTTCTGGCTTGCTCCCAGTGCCCCTCAGATTGGTGTTTTTCATGTATTTTTGATGTTTATTCATAGGAATAAATGGATTGTTTGATCTTTCTGGATTTCCCATTCAGTTACTAACCAAGAAAAGAAAAAAAATCAAATGCATAATTTCAAGCCCTCAAACCACTGGTTGCAACTGCAAAAAAAATGATAAGAAACAAACAGACTCTGTTCTTTAACCAACTGTTGTGTTTACCATTTATTATGTCTCATATACCTAGCTACAAGCTCCCTGCCCTCAAATCTCATGGACTAGAGCAGGATTTCTCAAACTCAGCATTATTGACCTTTGGGGAAGGATAGTTCTTTGTTGTGGAGAGCTGTCCTGTGCATTGTAGGATTTGGAAATATCCACAGCCTTTACTCACTGGATGCCAGTAGCATCCCCCACCCCAGCTGTGTCAACCACAAGTATTTCCAAACATTGCCAAATGTCCCTTAGGGGACAAAATTTCCCCTGGTTGAGAACCACTGGACTAAACAGACATGTAAACAAATGCCACTAATGAAATGAAACACATACCAATAATGAAATGAGATGGTGATGGAAGGCAGAGACCTGTCAAATGCTACAGAAGGAAAAACTCCACCAGGAAAAATGAGGAAAACAGAGAAGATGTGGAAAACAGAGGATCAAGCTAGCTTTAGAGCTTTTGTTGTCAGAAATAACTCCTTATTTTGAACTCAAATTAGCCTTCTTATACAACTACTATCCTTTGGTCTAGACCCTCTCATTTGATCCTTTGAAGTTAATAAATGCAAAACCCAGTTGTCTATGCAAGTATTTCCCAGCTCATATGATACTGTGTAAATTCACTCCTCTCAACTCTGTTCTTGAAGGAGAGAAGAATGGGGAAAAGATCATTGGTGGAGCCTCAGCCACTGGGGGAAAACTTGAGGAAGCAAGTCTATCACTAAGCATAAGCATCCAAATTTACATTAAAGATGAAAGTCTGGAAAAGAACTTCACCTGTCTGATACATTACTGTACTGTGAAATGAAACAAAAGTGAGCTGTAGCAATGGAGTTTTGGGAAATGTCATAAATTTAAGCTACCACATGCAACACTTATCCAGAAACTCTATGCACATGAGCACAATGTTGGCTAGTGGTGTTCCCTTTGCTCTCCTTCCACATTTTAACTGTTTGCTCCTCTCCAGGTTAAGAAAAGTTCCCGTTGAAATACCAGATGCTCAGACACTCACTGCTGTAGGCCACTCATGCCAGGCACCCACCCAGGATCACTGTCGCATGTGTGCAGAGTTGTGTGGGTACACAGGTGCCCATTTAATCTCATTGACCTTTAATGCTGATAAATGTACAAAGTAAAAATGAAGGGACTGGAAAGAAGCACTTCCAGAATGGTGGAGTAAGAATTGAAACTGAGGACTTCCCTGGTGCAGTGGTTAAGACTCCACGCTTCCACTGCAGGGGGCACGGGTTCAATCCCTGCTCAGGGAAGTTCCACATGCCGTGCAGTGCAGCCAAAAAAAAAAAAAGCAGTCAAGCAAGAAAAGTATTAATATTTTGAACAATAGTTCAGCAATAAAACAGAGTCACAGGACTCCTAGTTTCTCCTCAAGGGATATAGACAACAATCTGATGCATACCTTTAAGTCATTTTGTAGAAACTAAAACCCAGTGGAGGATGTTTACTACTTGCTGGTCACAAACACATAGACTCCAGACTGGTGGGAGCCAGAGACTGATGATTAAAATTCCCAAAACATCACCCTGTTACCTCACCACCAACCAGTCAGAAGAGTGTTCATAAGCTGATCATGCACCCAAGGACCCCACCCCTAATGTTGCCTTTTAAAGCCCTTGCCTAAAATCTATGAAGGAGTTTGAGTCTTTTGAACATTAGCTGTCCATTCGCCTTGCTTGGTGCCCTGCAAATAAATGCTGTACTTTCCTTCAACACACCCCCGTGTCAGTAGATTGGCTTTGCTGTGCACGTTGGGTGAGCAAACCTGAGTTCGGTTCAGTAAAGAACCTCTGAAACTCCATTCCTCCCTAAAAGTAACCAGAATACTGACCAAAAAAAAGTCAAAATTAACTTTTTCAGAACCCTATAAATTAACTGAAGGCATACAATGATCCAAGGAGTATTTATTCAAGAAAAGTGGCTGAACCTCAGTAAAAAGGGCAAACTTTGTGATGTTTGGACTTGTCCCATTACCATCCAGTTTTGAATCAGAAAGTTTGCACTATTATTTGTTGAACAAATACATGCAGTTTGCTCTGGTTGATTAAGCATCAACTGGTTTATAATATGGCTGAGAATATACATTAATGGCAAATCAACAATTTCTCCATCCATAGACCAAGCTTTGGCAGCTAAGATTTTTACCAGTAAGTGAACTGACACAGTAATTTTTTTCATGGCTTTCTGGAGTTCATGTAGATCCTAACACATGACTTTAATGAGGAGAGAATCTGAGAGCTTAAGGTACACGGCACATATTGAGTTCTTTGTGAGTTGTTAATATGCTACCATTATCACTACCTTCACTATAAAACATGCCCATGAGCTTTTAACTGAGCCTCTGCCACTGAGCTTAGAATTATAAAATAGGAGTTGTAGAGGAAGCAACAAATAACCCTTAATTATAACTTCCACTCCTGCTGGGATGTAACTCCTCCATCAGAATGAAAAAAGAATAGTTAAATTGCCTAGAACTGTTAGTGAGTGTTTCAGGACTTTTCACACTTTTTTTTTTCCAATTCATTTTTGCCAAGAGTCTATGTCCTTTTAACATCATCTCTGACTACATTGGTTGCCATGGTTTCCTAGCTTTCACTACTCCTAGAAATAAACAACCCATTAGATTTATGTCATTGTTAATTTGTCTCTTTGTATAAAACACATAGGTGATTTGTAGCTTGGAAATCAGCACTAGTTACCGCAAGTCTCCCTTAGCAAAAAGTTGGCCCCAAAATGTTTTAACGGTATATCTAATAGCATGACTTCTATTTAGGAGACCTGTCTTCATGAAAAGGTAAGTATTATTTTTAATTAGTATGTCAAATTTGTGTGCTTCTAGAGTTGCTAGAGACAGTTTATTTCATTTATCTTTTGTATATTTTCAGTATTATCTTGTGTCCAAGCCACTTTGTCTATAGAAAATGTGAAAATAAAAATTAGCCTCAACTGTTTCAAAAAAATCCACTTTGTCTATAGAAAATGTGAAAATAAAAATTAGCCTCAACTGTTTCAAAAAAATCACAAATTCCAAAGTGATAGACTCCAAATGAATGATATATTTTAAAAACATATTTACTTGAAAATAATATTACAGCATCACGTGCGTGTTATTTTTGGAGATTCTAAACTGCTCTTACTCACAAAACTTCTGACACCTAATATGTAGGGGTTTTTTCCCACATCAACCAATTTTCTAACTCTCCAGAATCAACTGGGTGTCCACAATTCAGTTCTGACACTAACTATCCAGAGTCAGCACAGAACCCCCAGGTTAAGAGCTCAGTCCCACAAGACTGAGACGCCAGTCACAAGTCCTGGGCCTCCCATACTTTTGACTGACCACCTATAAACCCAGGTTCCCATGACCCCCTCCTCAGGTTTGATGATTTGCTAGGATGACTCACAAAACTCAGGAAAAGTTTACTTACTGTCACTGATTTATTTTAAAATATACAACTGGGGAAAAAAATAAATAAAATAAAATAAAATATACAACTGGGAAACAGCCAAATGAAGGAGATGCATGGGGCAAAGTATAGGGTGGGAAGCACAGAGCTTCCATGCTCTCTCCAGGTGTGCCACCCTCCAATCTCTGACCCAGAAGCTCTCCAATCTCTGTCTTTTAGGAGTTTTTATAGAGGGTTCATTAAGTAAGCATAATTAAACATTGGCCATTGATGATCAACTCAACCTCCAGCCCTTCTCAGAGGTCAAGGGATGATGAAAGCTCCAACCCTCTAATCATGAGCTAGTCTTTCTGGCAACCAGCCCCCATCCTGAAGCTACCTAGGTGCCCCCAGCCACTAGTAATCTCATTAGCATACAAAAAGACACCTTATCACCCCAGAGATTACAAGGGTCTTAGAAGCTCTTGTGTCAGGAGCTATGGACTAAGGCCAAACATTATAACAAAAGATGTTCCTATCATCTCTGTCATTCAGGAAATAAGAGTTTTAGGAGCTCTGTGCCAGGAACTGAGGAACTGAGAGACAATATCACAGAAGCACATCAATTCTTTCAAGCCACCAAGAGAACCATTCTACAATCTGGTGGGTGTGACTCTCCCAAATGACCTCAGCCCCATCCAGTCCAAGACCCAAAGAGAACTCAGGCTGAAAGAATATAAATAGCTTCATACCCAGTAGAAAGAAAGGAAGTTGAGGAAAAGTTTATAATCTCCTAAGGGACCAGGTCCTTTTTCCTATGGAAATTATCTTCGAAGCTCCTGAATCATATTCCCTTTCGATGTCATGGAGAACTGCTGCCTAAAATCTTGATGCTGGGACTTCCCATCCATCTGCTCCACCCCACCCTCACCATCTCTAGCTCAGTTGAAACTTGGCATATAATACTTGCCAGTAACTTAGGGTAAAGGTCATATCTTATTCGTTCTTGGACTGTCAGCACATACTGCAGAGCCCAGGGCATAGGAAGCTCTCAATTGTGTTGAAATATGTGGAACTAAAATATTTGTTGAATGAGCAATGTATGCACAGGCCTACAATCATAACAAGTTGAATGTAGCTAAAGTGAGATATTTGAGGGAATAGGCCAACGTGCCCATCCTAGGCTAAGCCCAGTCAGCCTCACAGGAAGAAGGATAGCAAATCAGAGGAGAGTGGCCAAGAACCAGAACCTTCAGGAAGGTCAGATACACCTAGGCCACTGGCCAACCCAGATAACGCCAAAGGGTCAATTGCTTTCCCTACTGGCTTTGAGACATAGACTGGATTTCCAATGTGCCCTGAATCAGTTTATTCTTTTTTTTTTTCATTTTATGATACACTTTATCAGTTTTTTCTTTGATTCAACATTCAATAAGCTCACTTACAAAACCTTTATCTGAGTGATACAAGGAAAACGAAGGCCTTCCAGAGCCTGCAGAGATCCTTTGGTGATGCACATAAGTAGCCATGACACCAACTCAAACGGGTATGGCCATAAGAAGGAGATAAATGAAGCTCCACCTGATAAGAGATCTGGTAACAATCATCTGATTATTACCAAAGAAGTTCTTTCTCACTTAGACTTTTCTTTCTAAATAGATATACACCCAGCAGAAAGGGATTATGAAGTGGTGCTCAGACTCGTCCCTCTGCTTACAACACTGGCCTCTCCCCACCCCTTCTCTTTCTTAAGTCCTTTCATCTTCAGGTCTCAACCTAGAAGTCTGCTCCTCTAGAACAACTTCGTTGCTCCTTCTAAGGTCGCTGCTACATGCTTCAAGACACATAGGACTTACATTATCAGAGCACTTACTACACTGTCTATTAATTATTTGCTTAATTTTCTGTCCCTTTAATTAGATTAAATTCCGTGAAGAAAGAACTACACTTGGCCAGGTCACCCTGTATCTCTGCTCAGGGTCTGGTGCACAGTAGGCCTGCAGTAAATATTTTATATGGATTTATCAATCAATCAACACAGAGCACATTTCAAGAGCCTCAACAAAAATCAAAGTGGAATAGCATTGAGTAGTCAAACTGTTCATCAATCTAACTGGACATGAAAATAGATTAATGCAAATTTTCCCCACCAAATATGTAATTCAAGGCTAATGGCTCTGGGACTTCCCTGGTGGTCCAGTGGGTAAGACTCTGCACTCCCAATGCAGGGGGCCCAGATTTGATCCCTGGTCAGGGAACTAGATCCCACATGCCTGCCGCAACTAAGAGTTCACATGCCACAACTAAGAAGTCCGCATGCTGCAACTAAGAACGGGCGCAGCCTAAATAAATAAATACTTAAAAAAAAAAAAAAAGGCTAAAGGCCTCGCCCTCATTATGGAAAGGAGTTCACTTGTACTAGCAATGAGTCATGGAGGAAATGGAAGCAGAGAGAGCATTTGAAACCCAAAATTATCCAACATTTGTTTATTCCTACCATTAGTTCCCTCACCACCACAATACCTTTTAATAGAACCGCTAATAAAGAAAGAGGAAAAACCATGCCCTAAATTTCCACTCCTCCCACTTCCGGCTTCTGGGAGCCTTGAGAGCTGGCAATAGCCAGAAGAAGAATGAGGAATAAAGGGAGTGAATAATCCCTGCACTTCAATTTTCAGTTGTCATGCACTGTCAGTTTCTGACAAATGATCAGGATCATGCCCAAGGCTTGAACAATCTGGGGGGCCAGTGTTCACGGTTCTGTATCCCCAGTCCTGGACCCCCTGCTCAGGAAGCTTCCCCATACAGCCTCTCCGCCTAAGAACTAGGCTACCAGGGGAGGCTGGGTCCAACACCCATCAGCATCACTGAGTGTCATACACACCTGGACACCACTGAACGTGACCCTGAGCAGCCACATTACCAATGGGATGCAAAACACAACACATGCTGCACTTTCCAATGGAAATGCTCCCGTTTGATCTGTATCTATACAGATTGCTTTTTCTATAAGGCTGTTACTGCGTGTGATGCCTCTATTACATACACAGCCTCTGGAACCATGGACAAGGCTGATCCTTGTCCAAAATCAAAACGTGCCAAAGCAGATCAAAATATGAAGCAGTGCTTAAGTTGAGGTAGAGAGTAATTCACAGGCACAGACATCTAACTTAACTCCTTCTTTGCTGTGGCAATTGGACTGTGGCAACCTAATTGGAGGCCACGTCACCACCCTCCTCCCTGCTCCTCAAAGCCATTATCACCACCTAGAATCACCAGATTCTACTATATCACATGATGCTATTCATTGGATTCTAGCAGAGGGGCAATGGAAACACGACAGGACATCTTCCATTTCCAAACAGAGCCCAGGGAAAGCATCGCTCCACTGAAGAATGCTTGCTTTCAGGCGCTCCCAGCTATCCCCAAGTGGTTCATATGCACACCCAGTTGGAGAGTGACACTTTCCATCTAGAGCAGCTTTTCCACTGAGCCACCCTCAGAAGGTTGCCTCAGCTAAAAGCCAATTTTTTTATGGCAATGCTCACAGATTAATAAAGTATATGCAAAGAGACAGCCCTCCAAATAATTAGCCTTCTCATTGCAGATCTTGGAAAGTCATGCCTGATCCAAGCCTGCCTGCAAATCTGGCTCCTTATCCAGTACAGTTGTGAGCAAATAAGGTCTTCTGTTATAAATTTCAAGTGCTTTTCTTAAAGCACAGTTAAGAAACACAGTACAAAGTAGCTTCTCCCAGCTCTTACCAGAATGCAAACACACTTCTCCCTCTGACCCAGAAGGCACCAGGGGGGTAACCATAAAGCTCCCAATTAAAATGAATCCAGATTGGGGAGGGGTGAGAATAAGAGCTGATGTTAGAGCTTCTTGAATCCATATTTGAGGAGGTGTGAGAAAAAGGACTGATAACGGACCTTGTTGGGATTGATTCTTATAGCTGTTTAAAGAATAATGTGTTTCTTATTACAAAGTAATTAATATTCACTGTAGAAATACCAACAAGCATGAGAAGAAAGATAAATTAGCAATAATCCACTTTCCAAAAGTAAGAACTGTTAAGATTTGAGTACAATTGCTCCCTTCCATGCTTGTGTGCATATGTTTGTTGCGAGTGCTCTTTTGTAACTATTATTTTTACTTATAAAACTGCTATATAAATATTTTGTACATTTTTTAAAGACCACATGTATGGGTACTAAAAATAGCTAACATTTATTGAGCCAGGAACCTTGCTGTATTATCTCTTGTTAAAAGTTAAACTGAGGCATAGTAAACATTTTAAGATTTGAGCAAAAATCTATTCAAATCCAGCAGCGCCAAACCTGAAAGTGGTTAGGAGCGCTCCACTGACAGGAGCTCGGGGAAAGTCTTATATAGAGAAAGTGCAGAAGCAAATTAAGAAAACTGTTGATTGGCTATAGCTTAAAGCCTAGTTGGCTGTTTGTGATTGGTTGCCCTTAGCGTTTTGATTTTGTAACTTTGAGGCACTTACAGGCTTAGATTTTGGTTTGCTTACATAGGTGCAGGACGGTCTAATGGCCTCCTTGGTTAAATAATTTTGCATTCCCTTACTCTTCACAAGGACTCTCTGAGTTAGACACTCTCACATTTTACCCTTTTATAAATGAGAAAACAGGGATGTAGAGATAAAGCTGTGATGTCTCTTCTCTGTTCCTCCTCGTCCCCTTACACCATCCTCATACCAAGAGCAAGAAGACAGCTTCAGGCACCTCCTCAGCTCTCTACACACCAGCTAGACCAGCTCTGAGAGAACAGGTCACCAGGCAGGTCTTCCAGGACCACCTCTGCCAGGGCAGAGCAGGTGTGCCTGCCACACACACCGCGGGTTCCCAACGACCACACCAATGTTTTCCTGCCCTGTTTCTCCCCATGTTGGACCAGGACTCAGTTTTAATACTAATATGAAGACACAGAGCACCATTTTCTGTGCAGTGTTCCCTCTGTACCATTTTGAAATCATAGTTCACAGCTTCTACTTCAGGCTTGCCAGGACCAGAAATCACATGCACCATATTTTCTCTTGTTTGTACCATCTCTTATTAAACAAGGGGTTGAATCTTGTTCTCTCCTGCTTTTTATCTCTTGCTTCGAATTATTTTTCTTCCGTTCCTCTTCTCTTTCACACTATTTCCATTACTGCTTATGTCTTTGCAAGACAAGATTTGTTCTCCTTTCTTCTCTTGTTCCCTTTGTTCACTGCACCTCTCCCTCGCCTCACCCCGGTCTCCTCCACCAACTTATGAGCTCTCAGCTTCATTTTCTGGTAGAGAAGGTCCCCTTCCTATTGCCCTTAATCTAGCATGCTCATTCAAGGCTGCTCCTAGCATATAAAGGAGCCAGTGGCACCAAAGTTGACAAATCCTCGTTCCGTATAATAAAGAGATGGTAGGAAGTTATCCCATCAAGAAGAACCCACTAGCTGCTGCCACATACAAGTGCACATTCCCGACTTTCCATTCGTCTGCACTCTTCCTCGGTGATCTCCAGCTACCACTAGCTCCTCATACAACCAAAACCAGCGTGATGTTGTACATGCTAAAGGGTCTTTCCTAGAGCCTCTCAGTCGGCATTTGGCTCCGCAACGGTTATAGCTCACAAATGCAAATACAGGTAATGAGTGCAGAAAGATTACAATGCACCCTCCAGCTAACATCTGGAGGCAGCTCTGCTTAGCTTTCTGACAAAGGCTGAGGTGTTTCAGAGACATTTCACTGCAATCCAACCTGCTACCTAGAAACCAGGCTGCCTAATTTCACTTGTCACCAATAACTCAGGTTTAGGAGTCAGAACATTGCAAGCAGTTTAGGGTGAGGTGGGAGAAGTGGGGCGTCTGAAATGCAATTCATTTTGCTTCCGGGCTGGCTCTCCAGCAAGACTGTAGGGAGCACTTGTTTTTCAGCTTAATTCTATTCCTTTACCACCCCAGTGTCTCCAGCGCCTCCTGTCTCTTCCCTGTGCCCCGCCTGCTCCCCAGTTTTCACATGCACTCACACACGCTCTCACACATACACATACACACACACAAAAATATACACCCAAGATTCCAAGGCTTTCAAAATGTA